>NW_027667145.1:1220000-1552976 GCF_963924665.1 Micromys minutus
TTCCCAGAAAATAAGGGGAACTTCTGCCTTTTTGCTTCAAATAAAAAGAATTTCTGCATTTTTGCCCCAATATTAGGGGAATATCTGCAATTTTGCTCCAAAATATGAGGAATTTCTGCCATTTTGCCCGAAACTAAGGGGATTTTCTGCCTTTTTGCCCCCAAATAAGAGAAATTTCTGCAATTTTATCCCAAAATAAGGGGAATTTCTGCATTTTTGCCCCAAAATAAAAGGAATTTCTGCCTTTTTGCCCCAATATAAGGGAAATTTCTGCAATTTTATCCCAAAATAAGATGAATTTCTGCCTTTTTGCCCCAATATAAGGGAAGTTTCTGCATTTTTGCCCCAAAATAAGAAAAATTTTGCTTTATTTCTCTGAAATAAGTGAAATTTCTGCAACTTTGCCCTAAAATAAGTGAATTTTCTGCAATTTTTCCCTATAATAAAGGAAATATCTGCAATTTTGCCCCAAAATAAGGGGAACTTCTGGTTTTTGCCCCAAAATAAGGGAAATTTCAGCAATTTTGCCCTAAAATAAGGAGAATTTCTGCCTTTTGCCCCAAATAAGGGGAATTTCTTCCTTTTTGCCCCAAAATAAAGAAAATTACTGCATGTTTTACCCCAAAATAAGGTGAATTTCTGCAATTTTGCTCCAAAATTGAAAATTTTCTGACTTTATTTCCGAAAATAAGGGGAATTTCTGCCATTTTGCCACAAAATAAGTGAAATTTCTGCACTTTTACCCCAAAATAAGGGGAATTTCTGCCTTTTTGCCCCAAAATTAGGGGAATTTCTGCAATTTTGCTCCAAAATAAGGGGAATTTCTGTTTTTTTGCCCGAAAATAAAGAGAATGTATACTTTTTGCCATAAAAAAAGGGAAATTTCTTTACTTTTGCCCCAAAATAAGGGGATTCTCCGCCTTTTTGACTCAAAATAAGTGCAATTTCAGCTTTTTCCCCAAAAATAAAAGGAATTTCTGTCTTTTTGCCCCAAAATAAGGGGAATTTCTGACTTTTTGGACCAAAATAAGGGGAATTTCAGCCTTTTTACCTCAAAATAAGGGGAATTTCTTCCTTTTCCACTAAATATGGGGAATTTCTGCCTTTTTGCCCCAAAATAAGAAATATTTCTGCAATTTTGTACCAAAATAAAAAAAATTTCTGCATTTTGCCCCAAAATTACAGAAATTTCTGCCCTTTTTCCCTGAAAAAATTGAAATTTCTGCAATTTTGCCCCAAAATAAGGGGATTTTCTGAATTTTTGCTTCCGAATAAAGGGGATTTTCTCTCTTTTTGCCCCAAAATATGGAGAATTTCTGACTTTTTGCCCGAAAATTATGAGAATTTCTGCAATTCTGCTTCAAAATACGGGGCATTTCTGCCTTTTAGCCCCAAAATAAAGGGAATTTCTGCATTTTACCTCAAAATAAGAATAATTTCTGCCTTTTGCCCCAAAATGTTGGGAATTTCTGCCTTTTTGTTCCAAAATAAGGAAAATTTCTTCAATTTTGTAACATAATAAAAGAAATTTCTGCTTTTTGCCCCAAAAAAAGGGGAATTTCTGACTTTTTGCCCTGAAATAAATGAAATCCTGCAATTTTGCCCGAAAATAAGGGAAATTTGTGCCTTTTTGCCCGAAAATAAGAAGAATTTCTGACTTTTGCTCCAAAATAAAGGGAATTTCAGCATTTTACCTCAAAATAAGAAGAATTTCAGCCTTTTTGCACCAAAATATGGCGAACTTCTGCCTTTTTACCCCAAAATTAAAAAACTTTTTGCTTTTTTTTCTGAAATAAGTGTAATTTCTGCAATTTTGCCCTAAAATAAGGGAAATTTCTGTTTTTTGCCCTAAAATAAGGGAAATTTCTGCAATTTTTTATCATAATAAGGGAAATTTCTGCAATTTAGCCCCAAAATAAAAGGAATTTCTGTTTTTTGCCCCAAAATAAGGGGAATTTTTGCCTTTTTGCCACAAAATAAAGAAAATTACTGCATGTTTTACCCCAAATTTAGGTGAATTTCTGCCTTTTTGCCCCAAAATAAGGGAAATTTCAGCCTTTTTACCTCAAAATAAGGGGAATTTCTACCTTTTGCCCCAATATATGGGAGATTTCTGCCTTTTTGTTCCAAAATAAGGAAAATTTCTTCAATGCTGTACCAAAATAAAGGAAATTTCTGCTTTTTGCCCCAAAATAAAAGGAATTTCTGACTTTTTGTCCTGAAATAAATGAAATTTCTGCAATTTTGCCCGAAAATAAGAAAAATTTGTGCTTTTTGCCACAAAATATAAAAAATTTCTGCCTTTTTGCCACAAAATAAGAAAAATTTCTGCAATCTGTACCAAAATAAAAGAAATTTCTCCAATTTTGCCCCAAAATAAGGGAAATTTCTGCAATTATGCCCCAAAATAAGGAAAATTTCTTCAATTTTGCCCCAAAATAAGGGGAATTTCTGAAATTTTGCCCCGAAATAAGGAGAATTTCTGTATTTTTGCCCCAAAATAAAGGGAATTTCTGCCTTTTTGCCCCAAAATTAGGGAAGTTTCTGCAATTTTGCTTCAAAATACAGGGAATTTCTGCCTCTTTCCCAGAAAATAAGGGGAACTTCTGCCTTTTTGCTTCAAATAAAAAGAATTTCTGCATTTTTGCCCCAATATTAGGGGAATATCTGCAATTTTGCTCCAAAATATGAGGAATTTCTGCCATTTTGCCCGAAACTAAGGGGATTTTCTGCCTTTTTGCCCCCAAATAAGAGAAATTTCTGCAATTTTATCCCAAAATAAGGGGAATTTCTGCATTTTTGCCCCAAAATAAAAGGAATTTCTGCCTTTTTGCCCCAATATAAGGGAAATTTCTGCAATTTTATCCCAAAATAAGATGAATTTCTGCCTTTTTGCCCCAATATAAGGGAAGTTTCTGCATTTTTGCCCCAAAATAAGAAAAATTTTGCTTTATTTCTCTGAAATAAGTGAAATTTCTGCAACTTTGTCCTAAAATACGTGAATTTTCTGCAATTTTTCCCTATAATAAAAGAAATATCTGCAATTTTGCCCCAAAATAAGGGGAGCTTCTGGTTTTTGTCCCAAAATAAGGTAAATTTCTGCAATTTTGCCCTAAAATAAGGAGAATTTCTGTTTTTTGCCCCAATATAAGGGGAATTTTTGCCTTTTTGCCACAAAATAAAGAAAATTCCTGCATGTTTTACCCCAAAATTAGGTGAATTTCTGCCTTTTTGCCCCAAAATAAGGGGAATTTCAGCCTTTTTACCTCAAAATAAGGGGAATTTCTACCTTTTGCCCCAATATATGGGAGATTTCTGCCTTTTTATTCCAAAATAAGGAAAATTTCTTCAATGTTGTACCAAAATAAAAGAAATTTCTGCTTTTTGACCCAAAATAAAAGGAATTTCTGACTTTTTGTCCTGAAATAAATGAAATTTCTGCAATTTTGCCCGAAAATAAGAAAAATTTGTGCTTTTTGCCACAAAATATAAAAAATTTCTGCCTTTTTGCCACAAAATAAGAAAAATTTCTGCAATTCTGTACCAAAATAAAAGAAATTTCTCCAATTTTGCCCCAAAATAAGGGAAATTTCTGCAATTATGCCCCAAAATAAGGAAAATTTCTTCAATTTTGCCCCAAAATAAGGGGAATTTCTGAAATTTTGCCCTGAAATAAGGAGAATTTCTGTATTTTTGCCCCAAAATAAAGGGAATTTCTGCCTTTTTGCCCCAAAATTAGGGAAGTTTCTGCAATTTTGCTTCAAAATACAGGGAATTTCTGCCTCTTTCCCAGAAAATAAGGGGAACTTCTGCCTTTTTGCTTCAAATAAAAAGAATTTCTGCATTTTTGCCCCAATATTAGGGGAATATCTGCAATTTTGCTCCAAAATATGAGGAATTTCTGCCATTTTGCCCGAAATTAAGGGGATTTTCTGCCTTTTTGCCCCCAAATAAGGGAAATTTTTGCAATTTTATCCCAAAATAAGGGGAATTTCTGCAATTTTGCCCCAAAATAAAAGGAATTTCTGCCTTTTTGCCCCAATATAAGGAAAATTTCTGCAATTTTATCCCAAAATAAGATGAATTTCTGCCTTTTTGCCCCAATATAAGGGAAATTTCTGCATTTTTGCCCCAAAATAAGAAAAATTTTGCTTTATTTCTCTGAAATAAGTGAAATTTCTGCAACTTTGCCCTAAAATAAGTGAATTTTCTGCAATTTTTCCCTATAATAAAGGAAATATCTGCAATTTTGCCCCAAAATAAGGGGAACTTCTGGTTTTTGCCCCAAAATAAGGGAAATTTTTGCAATTTTGCCCTAAAATAAGGAGAATTTCTGCCTTTTGCCCCAAAATAAGGGGAATTTCTTCCTTTTTGCCCCAAAATAAAGAAAATTACTGCATGTTTTACCCCAAAATAAGGTGAATTTCTGCAATTTTGCTCCAAAATTGAAAATTTTCTGACTTTATTTCCGAAAATAAGGGGAATTTCTGCCATTTTGCCACGAAATAAGTGAAATTTCTGCACTTTTACCCCAAAATAAGGGGAATTTCTGCCTTTTTGCCCCAAAATTAGGGGAATTTCTGCAATTTTGCTCCAAAATAAGGGGAATTTCTGTTTTTTTGCCCGAAAATAAAGAGAATGTATACTTTTTGCCATAAAAAAGGGAAATTTCTTTACTTTTGCCCCAAAATAAGGGGATTCTCCGCCTTTTTGACTCAAAATAAGTGCAATTTCAGCTTTTTCCCCAAAAATAAACGGAATTTCTGTCTTTTTGCCCCAAAATAAGGGGAATTTCTGCCTTTTTGGACCAAAATAAGGGGAATTTCAGCCTTTTTACCTCAAAATAAGGGGAATTTCTTCCTTTTCCTCTAAATATGGGGAATTTCTGCCTTTTTGCCCCAAAATAAGAAAAATTTCTGCAATTTTGTACCAAAATAAAAAAAATTTCTGCATTTTGCCCCAAAATTACAGAAATTTCTGCCCTTTTTCCCTGAAAAAATGGAAATTTCTGCAATTTTGCCCCAAAATAAGGGGATTTTCTGAATTTTTGCTTCCAAAAAAGGGGATTTTCTCTCTTTTTGCCCCAAAATATGGAGAATTTCTGACTTTTTGCCCGAAAATTATGAGAATTTCTGCAATTCTGCTTCAAAATACGAGACATTTCTGCCCTTTAGCCCCAAAATAAAGGGAATTTCTGCATTTTACCTCAAAATAAGAATAATTTCTGCCTTTTGCTCCAAAATATTGGGAATTTCTGCCTTTTTTTTCCAAAATAAGGAAAATTTCTTCAATTTTGTAACATAATAAATGAAATTTCTCTTTTTTGCCCCAAAATAAGGGGAATTTCTGACTTTTTGCCCTGAAATAAATGAAATCCTGCAATTTTGCCCGAAAATAAGGGAAATTTGTGCCTTTTTGCCCCAAAATAAGAAGAATTTCTGACTTTTGCCCCAAAATAATGGGAATTTCAGCATTTTACCTCAAAATAAGCAGAATTTCAGCTTTTTTGCACCAAAATATGGCTAACTTCTGCCTTTTTACCCCAAAATTAGAAAACTTTTTGCTTTTTTTTTCTGAAATAAGTGAAATTTCTGCAATTTTGCCCTAAAATAAGGGAAAATTCTGTTTTTTGCCCTAAAATAAGGGAAATTTCTGCAATTTTTCTTCATAATAAAAGAAATTTCTGCAATTTAGCCCCAAAATAAAAAGAATTTCTGTTTTTTGCCCCAAAATAAGGGAAATTTCTGCAATTTTGCCCTAAAATAAGGGGAATTTCTGTTTTTTGCCCCAAAATAAGGGGAATTTTTGCGTTTTTGCCACAAAATAAAGAAAATTACTGCATGTTTTACCCCAAAATTAGGTGAATTTCTGCCTTTTTGCCCCAAAATAAGGGGAATTTCAGCCTTTTTACCTCAAAATAAGGGGAATTTCTAACTTTTGCCCCAATATATGGGGAATTTCTGCCTTTTTGTTCCAAAATAAGGAAAATTTCTTCAATGTTGTACCAAAATAAAAGAAATTTCTGCTTTTTGCCCCAAAATAAAAGGAATTTCTGACTTTTTGTCCTGAAATAAATGAAATTTCTGCAATTTTGCCCGAAAATAAGAAAAATTTGTGCTTTTTGCCACAAAATATAAAAAATTTCTGCCTTTTTGCCACAAAATAAGAAAAATTTCTGCAATTCTGTACCAAAATAAAAGAAATTTCTCCAATTTTGCCCCAAAATAAGGGAAATTTCTGCAATTATGCCCCAAAATAAGGAAAATTTCTTCAATTTTGCCCCAAAATAAGGGGAATTTCTGAAATTTTGCCCCGAAATAAGGAGAATTTCTGTATTTTTGCCCCAAAATAAAGGGAATTTCTGCCTTTTTGCCGCAAAATTAGGGAAGTTTCTGCAATTTTGCTTCAAAATACAGGGAATTTCTGCCTCTTTCCCGGAAAATAAAGGGAACTTCTGCCTTTTTGCTTCAAATAAATAGAATTTCTGCATTTTTGCCCCAATATTAGGGGAATATCTGCAATTTTGCTCTAAAATATGAGGAATTTCTGCAATTTTGCCCAAAATTAAGGGGATTTTCTGCCTTTTTGCTCCCAAATTAGGGAAATTTCTGCAATTTTATCCCAAAATGAGGGGAATTTCTGCATTTTTGCGCCAAAAAAAAGGAATTTCTGCCTTTTTGCCCCAATATAAAGGAAATTTCTGCAATTTTATCCCAAAATAAGATGAATTTCTGCCTTTTTGCCCCAATATAAGGGAAATTTCTGCATTTTTGCCCCAAAATAAGAAAAATTTTGCTTTATTTCTCTGAAATAAGTGAAATTTCTGCAACTTTGCCCTAAAATAAGTGAATTTTCTGCAATTTTTCCCTATAATAAAGGAAATATCTGCAATTTTGCCACAAAATAAGGGGAACTTCTGGTTTTTGCCCCAAAATAAGAAAAATTTCTGCAATTTTGCCCTAAAATAAGGAGAATTTCTGCCTTTTGCCCCAAAATAAGGGGAATTTCTTCCTTTTTGCCCCAAAATAAAGAAAATTACTGCATGTTTTACCCCAAAATAAGGTGAATTTCTGCAATTTTGCTCCAAAATTGAAAATTTTCTGACTTTATTTCCGAAAATAAGGGGAATTTCTGCCATTTTGCCACGAAATAAGTGAAATTTCTGCACTTTTACCCCAAAATAAGGGGAATTTCTGCCTTTTTGCCCCAAAATTAGGGGAATTTCTGCAATTTTGCTCCAAAATAAGGGGAATTTCTGTTTTTTTGCCCGAAAATAAAGAGAATGTATACTTTTTGCCATAAAAAAGGGAAATTTCTTTACTTTTGCCCCAAAATAAGGGGATTCTCCGCCTTTTTGACTCAAAATAAGTGCAATTTCAGCTTTTTCCCCAAAAATAAACGGAATTTCTGTCTTTTTGCCCCAAAATAAGGGGAATTTCTGCCTTTTTGGACCAAAATAAGGGGAATTTCAGCCTTTTTACCTCAAAATAAGGGGAATTTCTTCCTTTTCCTCTAAATATGGGGAATTTCTGCCTTTTTGCCCCAATATAAGAAAAATTTCTGCAATTTTGTACCAAAATAAAAAAAATTTCTGCATTTTGTCCCAAAATTACAGAAATTTCTGCCCCTTTTCCCTGAAAAAATTGAAATTTCTGCAATTTTGCCCCAAAATAAGGGGATTTTCTGAATTTTTGCTTCCGAAAAAAGGGGATTTTCTCTCTTTTTGCCCCAAAATATGGAAAATTTCTGACTTTTTGCCCGAAAATTATGAGTTTTTCTGCAATTCTGCTTCATAATACGAGGCATTTCTGCCTTTTAGCCCCAAAATAGAGGGAATTTCTGCATTTTACCTCAAAATAAAAATAATTTCTGCCTTTTGCCCCAAAATATTGGGAATTTCTGCCTTTTTCTTCCAAAATAAGGAAAATTTCTTCAATTTTGTAACATAATAAAAGAAATTTCTGCTTTTTGCCCCAAAATAAGGGGAATTTCTGACTTTTTGCCCTGAAATAAATGAAATCCTGCAATTTTGCCCGAAAATAAGGGAAATTTGTGCCTTTTTGCCCCAAAATAAGAAGAATTTCTGACTTTTACCCAAAAATAATGGGAATTTCAGCATTTTACCTCAAAATAAGAAGAATTTCAGCCTTTTTGCACCAAAATATGGCGAACTTCTGCCTTTTTACCCCAAAATTAGAAAACTTTTTGCTTTTTTTTCTGAAATAAGTGAAATTTCTGCAATTTTGCCCTAAAATAAGGGAAATTTCTGTTTTTTGCCCTAAAATAAGGGAAATTTCTGCAATTTTTCTTCATAATAAAAGAAATTTCTGCAATTTAGCCCCAAAATAAAAGGAATTTCTGTTTTTTGCCCCAAAATAAGGGAAATTTCTGCAATTTTGCCCTAAAATAAGGGGAATTTCTGTTTTTTGCCCCAAAATAAAAGGAAGTTTTGCCTTTTTGCCACAAAATAAAGAAAATTACAGCAAGTTTTACCCCAAAATTAGGTGAATTTCTGCCTTTTTGCCCCAAAATAAGGGGAATTTCAGCCTTTTTACCTCAAAATAAGGGGAATTTCTACCTTTTGCCCCAATATATGGGGAATTTCTGCCTTTTTGTTCCAAAATAAGGAAAATTTCTTCAATGTTGTACCAAAATAAAAGAAATTTCTGCTTTTTGCCGCAAAATAAAAGGAATTTCTGACTTTTTGTCCTGAAATAAATGAAATTTCTGCAATTTTGCCTGAAAATAAGAAAAATTTGTCCTTTTTGCCACAAAATATAAAAAATTTCTGCCTTTTTGCCACAAAATAAGAAAAATTTCTGCAATTCTGTACCAAAATAAAAGAAATTTCTCCAATTTTGCCCCAAAATAAGGGAAATTTCTGCAATTATGCCCCAAAATAAGGAAAATTTCTTCAATTTTGCCCCAAAATAAGGGGAATTTCTGAAATTTTGCCCCGAAATAAGGAGAATTTCTGTATTTTTGCCCCAAAATAAAGGGAATTTCTGCCTTTTTGCCCCAAAATTAGGGAAGTTTCTGCAATTTTGCTTCAAAATACAGGGAATTTCTGCCTCTTTCCCAGAAAATAAGGGGAACTTCTGCCTTTTTGCTTCAAATAAAAAGAATTTCTGCATTTTTGCCCCAATATTAGGGGAATATCTGCAATTTTGCTCCAAAATATGAGGAATTTCTGCCATTTTGCCTGAAATTAAGGGTATTTTCTGCATTTTTGCCCCCAAATAAGGGAAATTTCTGCAATTTTATCCCAAAATAAGGGGAATTTCTGCATTTTTGCCCCAAAATAAAAGGAATTTCTGCCTTTTTGCCCCAATATAAGGAAAATTTCTGCAATTTTATCCCAAAATAAGATGAATTTCTGCCTTTTTGCCCCAATATAAGGGAAATTTCTGCATTTTTGCCCCAAAATAAGAAAAATTTTGCTTTATTTCTCTGAAATAAGTGAAATTTCTGCAACTTTGCCCTAAAATAAGTGAATTTTCTGCAATTTTTCCCTATAATAAAGGAAATATCTGCAATTTTGCCACAAAATAAGGGGAACTTCTGGTTTTTGCCCCAAAATAAGAAAAATTTCTGCAATTTTGCCCTAAAATAAGGAGAATTTCTGCCTTTTGCCCCAAAATAAGGGGAATTTCTTCCTTTTTGCCCCAAAATAAAGAAAATTACTGCATGTTTTACCCCAAAATAAGGTGAATTTCTGCAATTTTGCTCCAAAATTGAAAATTTTCTGACTTTATTTCCGAAAATAAGGGGAATTTCTGCCATTTTGCCACGAAATAAGTGAAATTTCTGCACTTTTACCCCAAAATAAGGGGAATTTCTGCCTTTTTGCCCCAAAATTAGGGGAATTTCTGCAATTTTGCTCCAAAATAAGGGGAATTTCTGTTTTTTTGCCCGAAAATAAAGAGAATGTATACTTTTTGCCATAAAAAAGGGAAATTTCTTTACTTTTGCCCCAAAATAAGGGGATTCTCCGCCTTTTTGACTCAAAATAAGTGCAATTTCAGCTTTTTCCCCAAAAATAAACGGAATTTCTGTCTTTTTGCCCCAAAATAAGGGGAATTTCTGCCTTTTTGGACCAAAATAAGGGGAATTTCAGCCTTTTTACCTCAAAATAAGGGGAATTTCTTCCTTTTCCTCTAAATATGGGGAATTTCTGCCTTTTTGCCCCAATATAAGAAAAATTTCTGCAATTTTGTACCAAAATAAAAAAAATTTCTGCATTTTGCCCCAAAATTACAGAAATTTCTGCCCCTTTTCCCTGAAAAAATTGAAATTTCTGCAATTTTGCCCCAAAATAAGGGGATTTTCTGAATTTTTGCTTCCGAAAAAAGGGGATTTTCTCTCTTTTTGCCCCAAAATATGGAAAATTTCTGACTTTTTGCCCGAAAATTATGAGTTTTTCTGCAATTCTGCTTCATAATACGAGGCATTTCTGCCTTTTAGCCCCAAAATAGAGGGAATTTCTGCATTTTACCTCAAAATAAAAATAATTTCTGCCTTTTGCCCCAAAATATTGGGAATTTCTGCCTTTTTCTTCCAAAATAAGGAAAATTTCTTCAATTTTGTAACATAATAAAAGAAATTTCTGCTTTTTGCCCCAAAATAAGGGGAATTTCTGACTTTTTGCCCTGAAATAAATGAAATCCTGCAATTTTGCCCGAAAATAAGGGAAATTTGTGCCTTTTTGCCCCAAAATAAGAAGAATTTCTGACTTTTACCCAAAAATAATGGGAATTTCAGCATTTTACCTCAAAATAAGAAGAATTTCAGCCTTTTTGCACCAAAATATGGCGAACTTCTGCCTTTTTACCCCAAAATTAGAAAACTTTTTGCTTTTTTTTCTGAAATAAGTGAAATTTCTGCAATTTTGCCCTAAAATAAGGGAAATTTCTGTTTTTTGCCCTAAAATAAGGGAAATTTCTGCAATTTTTCTTCATAATAAAAGAAATTTCTGCAATTTAGCCCCAAAATAAAAGGAATTTCTGTTTTTTGCCCCAAAATAAGGGAAATTTCTGCAATTTTGCCCTAAAATAAGGGGAATTTCTGTTTTTTGCCCCAAAATAAAAGGAAGTTTTGCCTTTTTGCCACAAAATAAAGAAAATTACAGCAAGTTTTACCCCAAAATTAGGTGAATTTCTGCCTTTTTGCCCCAAAATAAGGGGAATTTCAGCCTTTTTACCTCAAAATAAGGGGAATTTCTACCTTTTGCCCCAATATATGGGGAATTTCTGCCTTTTTGTTCCAAAATAAGGAAAATTTCTTCAATGTTGTACCAAAATAAAAGAAATTTCTGCTTTTTGCCGCAAAATAAAAGGAATTTCTGACTTTTTGTCCTGAAATAAATGAAATTTCTGCAATTTTGCCTGAAAATAAGAAAAATTTGTCCTTTTTGCCACAAAATATAAAAAATTTCTGCCTTTTTGCCACAAAATAAGAAAAATTTCTGCAATTCTGTACCAAAATAAAAGAAATTTCTCCAATTTTGCCCCAAAATAAGGGAAATTTCTGCAATTATGCCCCAAAATAAGGAAAATTTCTTCAATTTTGCCCCAAAATAAGGGGAATTTCTGAAATTTTGCCCCGAAATAAGGAGAATTTCTGTATTTTTGCCCCAAAATAAAGGGAATTTCTGCCTTTTTGCCCCAAAATTAGGGAAGTTTCTGCAATTTTGCTTCAAAATACAGGGAATTTCTGCCTCTTTCCCAGAAAATAAGGGGAACTTCTGCCTTTTTGCTTCAAATAAAAAGAATTTCTGCATTTTTGCCCCAATATTAGGGGAATATCTGCAATTTTGCTCCAAAATATGAGGAATTTCTGCCATTTTGCCTGAAATTAAGGGTATTTTCTGCATTTTTGCCCCCAAATAAGGGAAATTTCTGCAATTTTATCCCAAAATAAGGGGAATTTCTGCATTTTTGCCCCAAAATAAAAGGAATTTCTGCCTTTTTGCCCCAATATAAGGAAAATTTCTGCAATTTTATCCCAAAATAAGATGAATTTCTGCCTTTTTGCCCCAATATAAGGGAAATTTCTGCATTTTTGCCCCAAAATAAGAAAAATTTTGCTTTATTTCTCTGAAATAAGTGAAATTTCTGCAACTTTGCCCTAAAATAAGTGAATTTTCTGCAATTTTTCCCTATAATAAAGGAAATATCTGCAATTTTGCCCCAAAATAAGGGGAACTTCTGGGTTTTGCCCCAAAATAAGGGAAATTTCTGCAATTTTGCCCTAAAATAAAGAGAATTTTTGCCTTTTGCCCCAAAATAAGGGGAATTTCTTTCTTTTTGCCCAAAAATAAAGAAAATTACTGCATGTTTTACCCCAAAATGAGGTGAATTTCTGCAATTTTGCTCCGAAATTGAAAATTTTCTGACTTTATTTCCGAAAATAAGGGGAATTTCTGCCATTTTGCCACGAAATAAGTGAAATTTCTGCACTTTTACCCCAAAATAAGGGGAATTTTTGCCTTTTTGCCCCAAAATTAGGGGATTTTCTGCAATTTTGCTCCAAAATAAGGGGAATTTCTGTTTTTTTGCCCGAAAATAAAGAGAATGTATACTTTTTGCCATAAAAAAGGGAAATTTCTTTACTTTTGCCCCAAAATAAGGGGATTCTCCGCCTTTTTGACTCAAAATAAGTGCAATTTCAGCTTTTTCCCCAAAAATAAATGGAATTTCTGTCTTTTTGCCCCAAAATAAGGGGAATTTCTGCCTTTTTGGACCAAAATAAGGGGAATTTCAGCCTTTTTACCTCAAAATAAGGGGAATTTCTTCCTTTTCCCCTAAATATGGGGAATTTCTGCCTTTTTGCCCCAAAATAAAAAAAAATTCTGCAATTTTGTACCAAAATAAAAAAAATTTCTGCATTTTGCCCCAAAATTACAGAAATTTCTGCCATTTTTCCCTGAAATAAGTGAAATTTCTGCAATTTTGCCCCAAAATAAGGGGATTTTCTGAATTTTTGCTTCCGAAAAAAATGGATTTTCTCTCTTTTTGCCCCAAAATATGGAGAATTTCTTATTTTTTGCCCGAAAATTATGAGAATTTCTGCAATTCTTCTTCAAAATACGGGGCATTTCTGCCTTTTAGCCCCAAAATAAAGGGAATTTCTGCATTTTACCTCAAAATAAGAATAATTTCTGCCTTTTGCCCCAAAATGTTGGGAATTTCTGCCTTTTTGTTCCAAAATAAGGAAAATTTCTTCAATTTTGTAACATAATAAAAGAAATTTCTGCTTTTTGCCCCAAAAAAAGGGGAATTTCTGACTTTTTGCCCTGAAATAAATGAAATCCTGCAATTTTGCCCGAAAATAAGGGAAATTTGTGCCTTTTTGCCCCAAAATAAGAAGAATTTCTGACTTTTGCCCCAAAATAAGGGGAATTTCAGCATTTTACCTCAAAATAAGAAGAATTTCAGCCTTTTTGCACCAAAATATGGCGAACTTCTGCCTTTTTACCCCAAAATTAGAAAACTTTTTGCTTTTTTTTCTGAAATAAGTGAAATTTCTGCAATTTTGCCCTAAAATAAGGGAAATTTCTGTTTTTTGCCCTAAAATAAGGGAAATTTCTCCAATTTTTCTTTATAATAAGGAAAATTTCTGCAATTTAGCCACAAAATAAAAGGAATTTCTGTTTTTTGCCCCAAAATAAGGGAAATTTCTGCAATTTTGTCCTATATTAAGGGGAATTTCTGTTTTTTGCCCCAAAATACGGGGAATTTTTGCCTTTTTGCCACAAAATAAAAAAAATTACTGCATGTTTTACCCCAAAATTAGGTAAATTTCTGCCTATTTGCCCCAAAATAAGGGGAATTTCAGCCTTTTTACCTCAAAATAAGGGGAATTTCTACCTTTTGCCCCAATATATGGGGAATTTCTGCCATTTTGTTCCAAAATAAAGAAAATTTCTTCAATGTTGTACCAAAATAAAAGAAATTTCTGCTTTTTGCCCCATAATAAAAGGAATTTCTGACTTTTTGTCCTGAAATAAATGAAATTTCTGCAATATTGCCCGAAAATAAGAAAAATTTGTGCTTTTTGCCACAAAATATAAAAAATTTCTGCCTTTTTGCCACAAAATAAGAAAAATTTCTGCAATTCTGTACCAAAATAAAAGAAATTTCTCCAATTTTGCCCCAAAATAAGGGAAATTTCTGCAATTATGCCCCAAAATAAGGAAAATTTCTTCAATTTTGCCCCAAAATAAGGGGAATTTCTGAAATTTTGCCCCGAAATAAGGAGAATTTCTGTATTTTTGCCCCAAAATAAAGGGAATTTCTGCCTTTTTGCCCCAAAATTAGGGAAGTTTCTGCAATTTTGCTTCAAAATACAGGTAATTTCTGCCTCTTTCCCAGAAAATAAGGGGAACTTCTGCCTTTTTGCTTCAAATAAAAAGAATTTCTGCATTTTTGCCTCAATATTAGGGGAATATCTGCAATTTTGCTCCAAAATATGAGGAATTTCTGCCATTTTGCCCGAAACTAAGGGGATTTTCTGCCTTTTTGCCCCCAAATAAGGGAAATTTCTGCAATTTTATCCCAAAATAAGGGGAATTTCTGCATTTTTGCCCCAAAATAAAAGGAATTTCATCCTTTTTGCCCCAATATAAGGGAAATTTCT
Organism: Micromys minutus; assembly: GCF_963924665.1. NCBI lineage: Eukaryota > Metazoa > Chordata > Mammalia > Rodentia > Muridae > Micromys > Micromys minutus. Next base: position 1,234,638 of record NW_027667145.1, read on the forward strand.
GCAATTTTATTCCAAAATAAGATGAATTTCTGCCTTTTTGCCCCAATATAAGGGAAATTTCTGCATTTTTGCCCCAAAATAAGAAAAATTTTGCTTTATTTCTCTGAAATAAGTGAAATTTCTGCAACTTTGCCCTAAAATAAGTGAATTTTCTGCAATTTTTCCCTATAATAAAGGAAATATCTGCAATTTTGCCCCAAAATAAGGGGAACTTCTGGTTTTTGCCCCAAAATAAGGGAAATTTCTGCAATTTTGCCCTAAAATAAGGAGAATTTCTGCCTTTTGCCCCAAAATAAGGGGAATTTCTTCCTTTTTGCCCCAAAATAAAGAAAATTACTGCATGTTTTACCCCAAAATAAGGTGAATTTCTGCAATTTTGCTCCAAAATTGAAAATTTTCTGACTTTATTTCCGAAAATAAGGGGAATTTCTGCCATTTTGCCACAAAATAAGTGAAATTTCTGCAATTTTACCCCAAAATAAGGGGAATTTCTGCCTTTTTGCCCCAAAATTAGGGGAATTTCTGCAATTTTGCTCCAAAATAAGGGGAATTTCTGTTTTTTTTTGCCCGAAAATAAAGAGAATGTATACTTTTTGCCATAAAAAAGGGAAATTTCTTTACTTTTGCACCAAAATAAGGGGATTCCCCGCCTTTTTGACTCAAAATAAGTGCAATTTCAGCTTTTTTTCCAAAAATAAACGGAATTTCTGTCTTTTTGCCCCAAAATAAGGGGAATTTCTGCCTTTTTGGACCAAAATAAGGGGAATTGCAGCCTTTTTACCTCAAAATAAGGGGAATTTCTACCTTTTACCCCAATATATGGGGAATTTCTGCCTTTTTGTTCCAAAATAAAGAAAATTTCTTCAATGTTGTACCAAAATAAAAGAAATTTCTGCTTTTTGCCCCAAAATAAAAGGAATTTCTGACTTTTTGTCCTGAAATAAATGAAATTTCTGCAATATTGCCCGAAAATAAGAAAAATATGTGCTTTTTGCCACAAAATATAAAAAATTTCTGCCTTTTTGCCACAAAATAAGAAAAATTTCTGCAATTCTGTACCAAAATAAAAGAAAGTTCTCCAATTTTGCCCCAAAATAAGGGAAATTTCTGCAATTATGCCCCAAAATAATTAAAATTTCTTCAATTTTGCCCCAAAATAAGGGGAATTTCTGAAATTTTGCCCCGAAATAAGGAGAATTTCTGTATTTTTGCCCCAAAATAAAGGGAATTTCTGCCTTTTTGCCCCCAAATTAGGGAAGTTTCTGCAATTTTGCTTCAAAATACAGGGAATTTCTGCCTCTTTCCCAGAAAATAAGGGGAACTTCTGCCTTTTTGCTTCAAATAAAAAGAATTTCTGCATTTTTGCCCCAATATTAGGGGAATATCTGCAATTTTGCTCCAAAATATGAGGAATTTCTGCCATTTTGCCCGAAACTAAGGGGATTTTCTGCCTTTTTGCCCCCAAATAAGGGAAATTTCTGCAATTTTATCCCAAAATAAGGGGAATTTCTGCATTTTTGCCCCAAAATAAAAGGAATTTCTGCATTTTTGCCATAATATAAGGGAAATTTCTGCAATTTTATCCCAAAATAAGATGAATTTCTGCCTTTTTGCCCCAATATAAGGGAAATTTCTGCATTTTTGCCCCAAAATAAGAAAAATTTTGCTTTATTTCTCTGAAATAAGTGAAATTTCTGCAACTTTGCCCTAAAATAAGTGAAGTTTCTGCAATTTTTCCCTATAATAAAGGAAATATCTGCAATTTTGCCCCAAAATAAGGGGAACTTCTGGTTTTTGCCCCAAAATAAGGGAAATTTCTGCAATTTTGCCCTAAAATAAGGAGAATTTCTGCCTTTTGCCCAAAAATAAGGGGAATTTCTTCCTTTTTGCCCCAAAATAAAGAAAATTACTGCATGTTTTACCCCAAAATTAGGTGAATTTCTGCCTTTTTGCCCCAAAATAAGGGGAATTTCAGCCTTTTTACCTCAAAATAAGGGGAATTTCTACCTTTTGCCCCAATATATGGGGAATTTCTGCCTTTTTTTTCCAAAATAAAGAAAATTTCTTCAATGTTGTACCAAAATAAAAGAAATTTCTGCTTTTTGCCCCAAAATAAAAGGATTTTCTGACTTTTTGTCCTGAAATAAATGAAATTTCTGCAATTTTGCCCGAAAATAAAAAAAAATTGTGCCTTTTGCTACAAAATATAAAAAATTTCTGCCTTCTTGCCACAAAATAAGAAAAATTTCTGCAATTCTGTACCAAAATAATAGAAATTTCTCGAATTTTGCCCCAAAATAAGGGAAATTTCTGCAATTATGCCCCAAAATAAGGGAAATTTCTTCAATTTTGCCCCAAAATAAAGGGAATTTCTAAATTTTTGCCCCAAAATAACGAGAATTTCTGTATTTTTGCCCCAAAATAAAGGGAATTTCTGCGTTTTTGCCCCAAAATAAGGGGAATTTCAGCCTTTTTACCTCAAAATATGGGGAATTTCTACCTTTTGCCGCAAAATATGGGGAATTTCTGCCTTTTTGTTCCAAAATAAGGAAAATTTCTTCAATTTTGTACCAAAATAAAAGAAATTTCTGCTTTTTGCCCCAAAACAAAAGCAATTTTTGACTTTTTGTCTTGAAATAAATGAAATTTCTGCAATTTTTCCCGAAAATAAGAAAAATTTGTGCCTTTTTGCCACAAATTTTAAAAATTTCTGCCTTCTTGCCACAAAATAAAAAAAATTTCTGCAATTCTGTACAAAAATAAAAGAAATTTCTCCAATTTTGCCCCAAAATAAGGGAAATTTCTGCAATTTTGCCCCAAAATAAGGGAAATTTCTTCAATTTTGCCCCAAAATAAGGGGAATTTTTGAATTTTTACCCCGAAATAAAGAGAATTTCTGTATTTTGGCCCAAAATAAAGGGAATTTCTGCCGTTTTGCCCCAAAATTAGGGAAGTTTCTGCAATTTTGCTTCAAAATACAGAGAATTTCTGCCTCTTTCCCAGAAAATAAGAGGAACTTCTGCCTTTTTGCTTCAAATAAAAAGAATTTCTGCATTTTTGCCCTAATATTAGGAGGATATCTGCAATTTTGCTTCAAAATACGGGGAATTTCTGCCTTTTGCCCCAAAATAAGGGGAATTTCTGCCTTTTTGCCCCAAAATAAAGAAAATTACTGCATGTTTTACCCCAAAATAAAAGGAATTTCTGCCATTTTGCCACGAAATAAGTGAAATTTCTGCAGTTTTACCCCAAAATAAGGGGAATTTCTGCCTTTTTGCCCCAAAATTAGGGGATTTTCTGAAAATTTGCTCCAAAATACGGGGAATTTCTGCCTTTTTTTCCCGAAAATAAAGGGAATGTATACTTTTTGCCATAAAAAAGGGAAATTTCTTTACTTTTGCCCAAAAATAAGGGGATTTTCTGCATTTTTGACTCAAAATAAGTGCAATTTCTGCCTTTTCCCCCAAAATAAAGGGACTTTCTGTCTTTTTGCCCCAATATAAAAGGAATTTCTGCCTTTTTGGACCAAAATAAGGGGAATTTCAGCCTTTTTACCTCAAAATAATGGGAATTTCTTCCTTTTCCCCAAATATGGGGAATTTCTGCCTTTTTGCCCCAAAATAAGAAAAATTTCTGCAATTTTGTACCAAAATAAAAGAAATTTCTGCCTTTTTGCCCCAAAATTAGAGAAATTTCTGCCTTTTTTCCCTGAAATAAGTGAAATTTCTGCAATTTTGCCCCAAAATAAGGGAAATTTCTGCAATTTTGCCCCAAAGTAAAGAAAATTTATGCAATTATTTTCCCCCTAAACAAAGGGAATTTCTGTATTTTTTGCCCCCAAATAAAAGGAATTTCTGACTTATTACCCTGAAATAAGTGAAATTTCTGCAATTTTGCCCCAAAATAATTGAAATTTCTGCCTTTTTCCCCAAAAATAAACGGAATTTCTGTCTTTTTCCCCAAAATAAAAGGAATTTTTGAATTATGCCCTGAAATAAGTGAAATTTCTGCAATTTTGCCCCAAAATAAAAGAAATTTCTGCTTTTTTTCCACAAAATAATGGGAACTTCTGTTTTTTGTCTCAAAATAAGGGAAATTTCTGCCTTTTTGCCCCCAAATAAGAGGAATTTCTGCCTTTTTACCTCAAAATAAAGGGAATTTCTGCATTTTTGCTCCATAATATTAGGAATTTCTGCCTTTTAGCCCAAAAATACAGAAAATTTTTGCCTTTTTTCTCTGAAATAAGTGAAATTTCTGCAATTTTGCCCCAAAATAAGTGAAATTTCTGCAATTTTGCCCCAAAATAAAGGAAATTTCTGGAATTTTGCCCCAAAATAAGTGGAATTTCTGAGTTATACCCCAAAATAAGGAGAATTTCTGTCTTTGTGCCCCAACATATAGAAAATTTCTGCATTTTTGCCTCACAATTAGGGGAATTTCTGCAATTATCCTCCAAAATACGGGGAATTTCTGCTTTTTAGCCCGAAAATAAGGGGAATGTATACCTATTGCCACAAAAAAGGGAAATTTCTTAATTTTCGCCCCAAAATAAAAGGAATTTCTACTTTTTTACCTCAAAATATGTGAAATTTCTGCCTTTTTACCCAAAAATAAATGAAATTTCTGTCTTTTTGCCCCAAAATAAAAGGAATTTTTGAATTATGCCCTGAAATAAGTGAAATTTCTGCAATTTTGCCCCAAAGTAAAAGAAATTTCTGCTCTTGCCACAAAATAAGGGGAATTTCTGCCTTTTTGCCCCCAAATAAGGGGAATTTCAGCCTTTTTACCTCAAAATAAGGGGAATTTCTGCATTTTTGCCACAAAATATTAGGAATTTTTGACTTTTTGCTTTAAAATAAAGAAAATTTCTGCCTTTTTTCCCTAAAATAAGTGAAATACCTGCAATTTTGCCCCAAAATAAGTGAAATTTCTGCAATTTTGCCCCAAAATAAGGGAAATTTCTGGAATTTGTCCCCAAAATAAGTGGAATTTCTGAGTTTTGCCCCAAAATAAAGAGAATTTCTGTTTTTTTGCCCCAACAAATAGAGAATTTCTGCCTTTTTGCCCCACAACTAGAAGAATTTCTGCAATATTGCTCCAAAATACAGGGAATTTCTGCTTTTTTCCCGAAAATAAAGGGAATGTATACCTTTTGCCAAAAAAAGGGAATTTTTTTCATTTTTGCCCAAAATAAGAGGAATTTCTGCCTTTTTACCTCAAAATAAGTGAAATTTCTGCATTTTTACCCAAAAATAAACGGAATTTTTGAATTATTCCCTGAAATAAGTGAAATTTCTGCAATTTTGCCCCCAAATAAGGGAAATTTCTGCTTTTGCCAAAAAATAAGGGGAATTTCTGCATTTTGCCCCAAAATAAAGGGATTTTCTGCATTTTTGCACCAATATTAGAAGAATTTCTGAAATTTTGCTCCAAAATACGGGTCATTTCTGTTTTTATGCCCGAAATTAAGTGGAATTTCCGCCTTTTTTCTCGAAATAAAAAATTTCTGCCTTTTTTCTGTAATAAGTGAAATTTCTGCAATTTTGCCACAAAATAAGGAAAATTTCTGCAAATTTGCCCCAAAATAAGGAAATTTCTGCAATTTTGCCCCAAAATAAGGAGAATTTCTGCCTTTTTACCCGAAAATAAGAAGAATGCATACCTTTTTGCCATAAAAAAAGGAAATTTCTTCATTTTTGCTCCAAAATAAGGGGAATTTCTGCTTTTTTGCCTCTAAATAAGTGGAATTTCTGTTTTTTTCCCCCAAAACAAGGGAAATTTCTGCCTTTTTTGCCCCAAAATAAGGAAAATTTCTGACTTATTACCCTGTAATAAGTGAAATTTCTGCAATTTTGCCCCAAAATAAGGGAAATTTCTGGAATTTTGCCCCACAATAAGTGGAATTTCGGAGATTTGCCCTAAAATAAAGAGAATGTCTGTCTTTTTGCCCCAACAAATAGGGAATTTCTGCCTTTTTGCCCCACAACTGGGGGAATATCTGCAATTTTGCTCCAAAATATGGGGAATTTCTGCTTTTTTTTCCCGAAAATAAAGGGAATGTATACCATTCGCCACAAAAAAGGGAAATTTCTTCATTTTTGCCGCAAAATAAGAGGAATTTCTGCTTTTTTGCCTCCAAATAAGTGGAATTTCTGTCTTTTTCCCCCAAAACAAAAAGAATTTCTGTTTTTTTGCCCCAAAATAAGGGAAATTTCTGACTTATTACCTTGAAAGAAGTGAAATTTCTGCAATTTTGCCACAAAATAAGGGAAATTTCTGCCTTTTTGCCCTGAAATATGTGAAATTTCTGCAATTTTACCCCAAAATAAGTGAATTTCTGCCTTTTTGCCCCAAAATAATGGGACTTTCTGCATTTTTGCCCCAAAATAAGAAAAATTTTTGCTTTTTTTCTCTGAAATATGTGAAATTTCTGCAATTTTGCCCTAAAATAAGGGAAATTTCTGCAATTTTTCCCCATATTAAAGGAAATTTCTGCAATTTTGCCCCAAAATAAGGGGAATTTCTTTTTTTTGTTCCCAAATAAGTGAAATTTCTGCAATTTTGCCCTAAAATAAGTGAAATTTCTGCAATTTTGCCCGAAAATAAGGGAAATTTCTGCAATTTTGTTCCAAAATAAGGGGAATTTCTTTTTTTTGCCCCCGAATAAGGGAAATTTCTACAATTTTGCCCTAAAATAAGGGGAATTTCTGCCTTTTGCCCCAAAATAAAAAAAAATTTCTGCAATTTTGCCCCAAAATAAAGAAAATTTCTGCAATTTTGCCCCAATGTACAGGAAATTTCTACAATTTTGCCTGAAAATAAGTGGAATTTTTGACATTTTGCTCCCGAAAAAAGGAGATTTTCTGTCTTTTTGCCCCAAAATAAGGAGAATTTCTGACTTTTTTCCCGAAAATTATGAGAATTTCTGCAATTTTGCTTTAAAATACAGGGAATTTCTGCCTTTTAGCCCCAAAATAAAGGGAATTTCTGCATTTTACCTTTAAATAAGGGGAATTTTTGCATTTTACCTCAAAATAAGAAGAATTTCTGTCTTTTGCCCCAAAATATGAGGAATTTCTGCCTTTTTGTTCCAAAATAAGGAAAATTTCTTCAATTTTTTACCATAATAAAAGAAATTTCTGCTTTTTGCCCAAAAATAAGGGGAATTTCTGACTTATTACCCTAAAATAAGTGAAATTTCTGCAATTTTGCCCCAAAATAAGGGAAATTTCTGCCTTTTTGCCCCCAAATAAGGGAAATTTCAGCCTTTTTACCTCAAAATAAGGGGAATTTCTGCATTTTTGCCACAAAATATAAGTAATTTCTGCCTTTTTGCCCCAAAGAAAGAAAATTTCTGCTTTTTTTCCCTGAAATAAGTGAAATTTCTGCAATTTTTCCCCAAAATAAGTGAAATTTCTGCAATTTTGCCCCAAAATAAGGGAAATTCCTGGAATTTTGCCCCAAAATAAGAGGAATTTCTGAATTTTGCCCCAAAATAAGGAGAATTTCTGACTTTTTGCCCTAACATAGAGGGAATTTCTGCCTTTTTGCCCCACAATTAGCGGATTTTCTGCAATTTTGCTTCAAAATACGGGGAATTTATGCTTTTTAGCCCGAAAATAAAAGAAATGTATACCTTTTGCCAAAAAAATTGAAATTTCTTCATTTTTAGCCCAAAATAATAGGAATTTCTGATTTTTACCTCAAAATAAGTGAAATTTATGCCTTTTTACCCAAAAATAAACATAATTTCTGTCTTTTTGCCCCAAAATAAAAGGAATTTTTGAATTATGCCCTGAAATAAGTGAAACTTCTGTATTTGCCCCAAAATAAAAGAAATTTTTTCCTTTTTGCCACAAAATAAGGGGAATTTCTGTCTTTTTGCCACAAAATAAGGGAAATTTTTGCCTTTTGGCCCCCAAATAAGGGGAATTTCAACCTTTTTACCTCAAAATAAAAGAAATTTCTGCATTTTTGTCACAAAATATTAAGAATTTCTGCCATTTTGCTCCAAAATACGGAAAATTTCGGCCTTTTTTCCCTGAAATAAGTGAAATTTCTGCAATTTTGCCCCAAAATAAGTGAAATTTCTGCAATTTTGCCCTAAAATAAGGGAATTTTCTGGAATTTTGCCCCAAAATAAGTGGAATTTCTGAGATTTGCCCCAAAAGAAGGAGAATTTCTGTTTTTTTGCCCCAACATATAGGGAATTTCTGCATTTTTGCCCCACAATTAGAGGAATTTCTGCAATTTTGCTCCAAAATACGGGGAATTTCTGCCTTTTTGCCCGAAAATAAGAAGAATGCATACCTTTTTGCCATAAAAAAGGGAAATTTCTTCATTTTTGCTCCAAAATAAGAGGAATTTCCGCTTTTTTGCCTCTAAATAAGTCGAATTTCTGTCTTTTTCCCCCAAAACAAAGGGAATTTCTTTCTTTTTTGCCCCAAAATAGGAAAATTTCTGACTTATTACCCTGAAGAAAGTGAAATTTCTGCAATTTTGCCCAAAAATAAGGGAAATTTCTGCCTTTTTACCCCCAAATAAGGGGAATTTCAGCCTTTTTACCTCAAAACAAGAGGAATATCTGCATTTTTGCCACAAAATATTAGGAATTTCTGCCTTTTTGCCCCAAAATAAAAAAAAATTCTGTCTTTTTTCCCTGAAATAAGTGAAATTTCTGCAATTTTGCCCCAAAATAAGTGAAATTTCTGAAATTTTGCCCAAAAATAAAGGAAATTTCTAGAATTTTGCCCCAAAATAAGTGGAATTTCTGAGTTTTGCCCCAAAATAAGGAGAATTTCTGTTTTTTTGCCCCAACATATAGGGAATTTCTGCATTTTTGCCCCACAATTAGGGGAATTTCTGCAATTTTGCTCCAAAATACGGGGAATTTCTGCCTTTTTGCCCGAAAATAAGAAGAATGCATAACTTTTTGCCATAAAAAAGGGAAATTTCTTCATTTTTGCTCCAAAATAAGAGGAATTTCTGCTTTTTTGCCTCTAAATAAGTCGAATTTCTGTCTTTTTCCCCCAGAACAAAGGGAATTTCTTTCTTTTTTTCCCCAAAATAAGAAAAATTTCTGACTTATTACCCTGAAGAAAGTGAAATTTCTGCAATTTTGCCCAAAAATAAGGGAAATTTCTGCCTTTTTACCCCCAAATAAGGGGAATTTCAGCCTTTTTACCTCAAAACAAGAGGAATATCTGCATTTTTGCCACAAAATATTAGGAATTTCTGCCTTTTTGCCCCAAAATAAGGAAAATTTCTGTCTTTTTTCCCTGAAATAAGTGAAATTTCTGCAATTTTGCCCCAAAATAAGTGAAATTTCTGAAATTTTGCCCCAAAATAAAGGAAATTTCTAGAATTTTGCCCCAAAATAAGTGGAATTTCTGAGTTTTGCCCCAAAATAAGGAGAATGACTGTCTTTTTGCCCCAACATTTAGGGAATTTCTGCCTTTTTGCCCCACAATTAGGGGAATTTCTGCAATTTTGCTCCAAAATACGGGGAATTTCTTCCTTTTTGCCCGAAAATAAGAAGAATGCATACCTTATTGCCATATAAAAGGGAAATTTCTTCATTTTTGCTCCAAAATAAGGGGAATTTCTGCTTTATTGCCTCTAACTAAGTGGAATTTCTGTCTTTCTCCCCCAAAACAAAGGGAATTTCTGCCTTTTTGCCCCAAAAGAAGGAAAATTTCTGCCTTTTTTCCTTGAAATAAGTGAAATTTCTTCAATTTTGCCCCAAAATAAGTGAAATTTCTGCCTTTTTGCCCCCAAATACGGGGAATTTCAGCATTTTTAACTCAAAATAAAGGAAATTTCTGCATTTTTGCCACAAAATATTAGGAATTTCTGACTTTTTGCTTTAAAATAAGGAAAATTTCTGTCTTTTTCCCCTGTAATAAGTGAAATTTATGCAATTTTGCCCCAAAATAAGTGTAATTTCTGCAATTTTGCCCCAAAATAAGGGAAATTTCTGGAATTTTGCCCCAAAATAAGTGGAATTTCTGAGTTTTGCCACAAAATAAGGAGAATTTCTGTCTTTTTGCCCCAACAAATAGAGAATTTCTGCCTTTTTGACCCACAACTATGGGAATTTCTGCAATTTTGCTCCAAAATACAGGGAATTTCTGCTTTTTTCCCGAAAATAAAGGGAATGTATACCTTTTGCCACAAAAAAAGAGAAATTTCTTCATTTTTGCCACAAAATAAGAGGAATTTCTGCCTTTTTACCTCAAAATAAGTGAAATTTCTGCCTTTTTACCCAAAAATAAACGGAATTTCTTTCTTTTTGCCCCGCAATAAAAGGAATTTTTGAATTATGCCCTGAAATAAGTGAAATTTCTGCTATTTTGCCCTAAAATAAAAGAAATTTCTGCCTTTTTGCCACAAAATAAGGGGAATTTCTGCATTTTTGCCCCCAAATAAGGAGAATTTCAGCCTTTTTACCTCAAAATAAAGGGAATTTCTGCATTTTTGCCACAAAATATTAGGAATTTCTGACTTTAAAATAAGGAAAATTTCTGCCTTTTTTCCCTGAAATAAGTGAAATTTCTGCAATTTTGCCCCAAAATAAGTGAAATTTCTTCAATTTTCCTTCAAAATAATGGAAATTTTTGGAATTTTGCCCCAAAATAAGTGGAATTTCTAAGTTTTTCCCCAAAATAATGAGAATTTCTGTATTTTTGCCCCAAACAAATAGGAAATTTCTGCCTTTTTGACCCACAACTGGGGGAATTTCTGCAATTTTGCTCCAAAATACTGGGAATTTCTGCTTTTTTGCCCGAAAATAAGGGGAATGTATACTTTTTGCCACAAAAAAGGGAAATTTCTTCATATTTGCCCCAAAATATAAGGAATTTCTGCCTTTTTACCTCAAAATAAGGGAAATTTCTGCCTTTTTAAACAAAAATATACGGAATTTCTGTCTTTTTGCCCCCAAAATAAAAGGAATTTTTGAATTATGCCCTGAAATAAGTGAAATTTCTGCAATTTTGCCTTAAAATGAAAGAAATATCTGCCTTTTTGCCACAAAATAAAAGGAATTTCTGCCTTTTTGCCCCCAAATAAAAAGAATATCAGCCTTTTTACCTCAAAATAAGGGGAATTTATGCATTTTTCCACAAAATATTAGTAATTTCTGACTTTTTGCTTTAAAATAAGGAAAATTTCTGCCTTTTTTTCCTGAAATAAGTGAAATGTCTGCAATTTTGCTCCAAAATATGTGAAATATCTGCAATTTTGCCCCAAAATAAGGGAAATTTCTGGAATTTTACTCCAAAATAAATGGAATTTCTGAGTTTTGCCCCAAAATAAAGAGGATTTCTGTCTTTTTGCCCCAACAAATAGGGAATGTCTGCCTTTTTGCCCTACAACTGGGTGAATTTCTGCAATTTTGTCCAAAATGCGAGGAATTTCTGTTTTTTTTTCCGAAAATAAAGGGAATGTATACCTTTTGCCACAAAAAAGAAAAATTTCTTCATTTTTGCCCCAAAATAAGAGGAATTTCTTCCTTTTTGCCCCCATATAAGTGGAATTTCTGTCTTTTTCCCCCAAAACAAAGGAAATTTCTGTATTTTTGCCCCAAATTAAGAGGAATTTCTGACTTATTACCCTGAAATTAGTGAAATTTCTGCAATTTTGCCCCAAAATAAAGGAAATTTCTGCCTTTTTGCCCCTAAATAAGGGGAATTTCAGCCTTTTAACCTCAAAATAAAAGGAATTTCTGCATTTTTGCCACAAAATATTAGAAATTTCAGCAATTTTGCCCCAAAATAATGGAAATTTCTGAAATTTTGCCCCAAAATAAGGGAAATTTCTGGAATTTTGCCCCAAAATAAGTGAAATTTCTGAGTTTTGCCCTAAAATAAGGAAAATTTTTGTCTTTTTGCCCCAACAAATAGGGAATTTCGGCCTTTTTGCCCACAACTAGAAGAATTTCTTCAATTTTAGCCCAAAATTAGGGATTTCATCTTTTTGCCCCAAAATAAGGGGAGTTTGTGCCATTTTGCCCTGAAATAAGTGAAATTTCTGCAATTTTGCTGCAATATAAGGGAAATTTCTGCCTTTTTGCCACCAAATAGGGGAATTTCAGCCTTTTTACCTCAAAATAAAGGGAATTTCTGCATTTTTGCCACAAAATATTAGGAATTTCTGCCTTTTTGCCCTAAAATAAGGAAGATTTCTGCCTTTTTTCCTTGAAATAAGTGAAATTTCTTCAATTTTGCCCCAAAATAAGTGAAATTTCTGCATTTTTGCCCCCAAATAAGAGGAATTTCAGCATTTTTAACTCAAAATAAAGGAAATTTCTGCATTTTTGCCACAAAATATTAGGAATTTCTGACTTTTTGCTTTAAATTAAGGAAAATTTCTGCCTGTTTCCCCTGAAATAAGTGAAATTTATGCAATTTTGCCCCAAAATAAGTGTAATTTCTGCAATTTTGCCCCAAAATAAAGGAAATTTCTGGAATTTTGCCCCAAAATAAGTGGGATTTCTGAGTTTTGCCCCAAAATAAGGAGAATTTCTGTCTTTTTGCCCCACAATTAGGGGAATTTCTGCAATTTTGCTCCAAAATACGGGGAATTTCTGCTTTTTTGCCCGAAAATAAGGGGAATGCATACCTTTTTGCCATAAAAAAAGGAAATTTCTTCATTTTTGCCCCAAATTAAAAGAAATTTCTGCCTTTTTGCCCTGAAATATGTGAAATTTCTGCAATTTTAGCCCAAAATAAGGTGAATTTCTGCCTTTTGCCCCAAAATAATGGGAATTTCTGCATTTTTGCCCCAAAATAAGAAAACTTTTTGCTTTTTTTCTCTTAAATAAGTGAAATTTCTGCAATTTTGCCCTAAAATAAAAGAAATTTCTGCAATTTTTCTCCATAATAAAGGAAATTTCTGCAATTTTGCCCCAAAATAAGGGGAATTTCTGCAATTTTTCTTCATAATAAAGGAAATTTCTGCAATTTTGCCCTAAAATAAGGGGAATTTCTGCTTTTATGCCTCTAAATAAGTGGAATTTCTGTCTTTTTCCCTCAAAACAAAGGGAATTTCTGTAATTTTTGCCCCAAAATAAGGAAAATTTCTGACTTATTACCCTGAAATAAGTGAAATTTCTGCAATTTTGCCCCAATATAAGGGAAATTTCTGCCTTTTTGCCCCCAAATAAGGGGAATTTCAGCCTTTTTACCTCAAAATAAGGGGAATTTCTGAATTTTGGCCCAAATTATTAGGAATTTCTGCCTTTTTGCCCCAAAATAAGAAAAATTTCTGCATTTTTTCCCTGAAATAAGTGAAATTTCTGCAATTTTGCCCCAAAATAAGTAAAATTTCTGCAATTTTGCCCCAAAATAAGGAAAATTTTTGGAATTTTGCCCCAAAATAAGTGGAATTTCTGAGTTTTGCCCCAAAATAAGGAGAATTTCCGCCTTTTTGCCTCTAAATAAGTGGAATTTCTGTCTTTTTCCACAAAACAAAGGAAATTTCTGTCTTTTTTGTTCCAAAATAAGAGGAATTTCTTCCTTCTTACCTCAAAATAAGTGAAATTTCTGCCTTTTTACCCAAAAATAAATGGAATTTCTGTTTTTTTGCCCCAAAATAAAAGGAATTTTTGAATTTTGCCCTAAAATATGTGAAATTTCTGCAATTTTGCCCCAAAATTAGGGGAATTTCTGTTTTTTGCCCTCAAATAAGGGAAATTTCTGCAATTTTATCCCAAAATAAGCGGAATTTCTGCCTTTTTGCCACAAAATAAAAAAAATTTCCCAAAAATAAGGGGAACTTCTGCCTTTTGCCTCAAATAAAGGAAATTTCTGCATTTTTCCCCAATATTAGGGGAATTTCTGCAATTTTGCTCCAAAATATTGGGAATTTCTGCCTTTTTAACCGAAATTAAGGAGATTTTCTGCCTTTTTGCTCCCAAATAAGGGAAATTTCTGCAATTTTATCCCAAAATAAGGGGAATTTGTGCCTTTTTGCCCCAAAATTAGAGGAATTTCTTCCTTTTTGCCCGAAATTAAGTGGAATTTTTGCCTTTTTGTCCCGAAGAAAGTGAAAATTCTTTAATTTTAGCCAAAAATTAGGGATTTCATCTTTTTGCCCCAAAATAAGGATAATTTCTGCAATTTTGCCCCAAAATAAGGGAAATTTCTGGTATTTTGCTCCAAAATAAGTGGAATTTCAGAGTTTTACCCCAAAATAAGGAGAATTTCTGTCTTTTTGCCCCAACATATAGGGAATTTCTGCCTTTTTGCCCCACAATTAGGGGAATTTCTGCAATTTTGCTCCAAAATACAGGGAATTTCTGCATTTTTGCCCGAAAATAAGGGAAATGCATACCTTTATTGCAATAATAAGGGAAATTTCTTCATTTTTGCCCCAAATTAAGGGAAATTTCGGCCTTTTTGCCCTGAAATATGTGAAATTTCTGCAATTTTAGCCCAAAATAAGGTGAATTTCTGCTTTTTTGCCCCAAAATAATAGGAATTTCTGCCTTTTTGCCCCAAAATAAGAAAAATTTTTGCTTTTTTACTCTCAAATAAGTGAAATTTCTGCAATTTTTCCCTAAAATAAGGGAAATTTCTGCAATTTTCCCCATAATAAAGGAAATTTCTGCAATTTTGTCCCAAAATAAGGGGAATTTCTGGTTTTTGCCCAAAAATAAGAAAAATTTCTGCAATTTTGCCCTAAAGTAAGGGGAATTTCTGCCTTTTGCCCCAAAACAAGGAGAATTTCTGCCTTTGTGCCCCAAAATAAAGAATATTACTGTATTTTTTACCCCAAAATTAGGTGAATTCCTGCAATTTTGCTCCAAAATACGGGGATTTTCTGCCTTTTTCGCCGAAAATAAGGGGAATTTCTGCCATTTTGCTGCGAAATAAGTGAAATTTCTGGAGTTTTACCCCAAAATAAAAGGAATTTCTGCTTTTTTGCCCCAAAATTAGGAGAATTTCTGCAATTTTGCTCCAAAATATGAGGAATTTCTGCCTTTAAGCCCGAAAATAAAGGGAATGTTTACCTTTTTGTTATAAAAAATAGAAATTTCTTCATTTTTGCTCCAAAATAAAGGGATTTTCCGCCTTTTTGACTCAAAATAAGTGCAATTTCTGCCTTTTTTCCAAAAATAAACGAAATTTCTGCTTTTTGCCCCAAAAAAGTGGAATTTCTTACTTTTTGCCCTGAAATAAATGAAATTTCTGCAATTTTGCCCGAAAATAAGGGAAATTTGTGCCTTTTGGCGCCAAAATAAGAGGAATTTCTGCCTTTTTCCCCAATATATGGGGAATTTCAGCATTTTACCTCAAAATAAGAGGAATTTCAGCCTTTTTGCACCAAAATAAGAAGAATGCATACCTTTTTGCCATAAAAAAGGGAAATTTCTTCATTTTTGCTCCAAAATAAGAGGAGTTTCTGCTTTTTGCCCCAAAATATGGGGAATTTCTGCCTTTTTGCCCGAAAATAAGAAGAATGCATAACTTTTTGCCATAAAAAAGGGAAATTTCTTCATTTTTGCTCCAAAATAAGGGGAATTTCTGCCTTTTATCCTCTGAATAAGTGGAATTTCTGTCTTTTTCCCCCAAAACAAAGGGAATTTCTGTCATTTTTGCCCCAAAATAAAAAAAAATTCTGACTTATTACCCTAAAATAAGTTAAATTTTTGCAATTTTGCCCCAAAATAAGGGAAATTTCTGCCTTTTTGCTTTCAAATAAGGGGAATTTCTGAATTTTTGCACCCGAAAAAAGGAGATTTTCTGTCTATTTGCCCCAAAATAAGGAGAATTTCAGCCTTTTTGCCCAAAAATTATGAGAATTTCTGCAATTTTTCTTCAAAAAATGGAAAATTTCTACCTTTTAGCCCCAAAATAAAGGGAATTTCTGCATTTTCCCCAAATATTAGGGGAATTTCTTCATTTTACTTCAAATAAGAAGAATTTCTGCCTTTTACCTCAAATTATGGGGAATTTCTGCGTTTTTGTTCCAAAATAAAGAATATTTCTTCAATTTTGTACCATAATAAAAGAAATTTCTACTTTTTGCCCTGAAATAATAGGAATTTCTGACTTTTTACACTGAAATAAATGAAATTTGTGCAATTTTGCCCCAAAATAAGGGAAATTTGTGCCTTTTTGCCCCAAAATAATGGGAATTTCTGCCTTTAGCCCCAAAAAATGGGAAATTTCAGCATTTTAACTCCAAATAAGGGGAATTTCTGCCTTTTTGCCCTGAAATATATATAATTTCTGCAATTTTACCCCAAAATAAGGTGAATTTCTGCCTTTTTGCCCCAAAATAATGGGAATTTCTGCTTTTTTGCCTCAAAATAAGAAAAATTTTTGCTTTTTTTTTCTGATATAAGTGAAATTTCTGCAATTTTGCCCTAAAATAAGGGAAATTTCTGCAATTTTTCCCCATAATAAAGAAAATTTCTGCAATTTTGCCGCAAAATAAGGGGAATTTCTGTTTTTTGCCTCCAAATAAAGCAAATTTCTGCAATTTTGCCCCAAAATAATGGGAATTTCTATTTTTTGCCCCCAAATAAAAGAAATTTCTGCAATTTTGCCCTAAAATAAGAGGAATTTCTGCTATTTGCCCCAAAATAAGGGGAATATCTGCCTTTTGCCCCAAAATATGGGGAATTTCTGCCTTTTTGTCCGAAAATAAGAAGAATGCACACCTTTTTGCCATAAAAAAAGGGAAATTTCTTCATTTTTGCTCCAAAAGAAGGGTAACTTTTGCCTTTTTGCCTCTAAATAAGTGGAATTTCTGTCTTTTTCCCCCAAAACAAAGGGAATTTCTGTTTTTTTTGCCCCAAAATAAGGAAAATTTCTGACTTATTACTCTGAAATAAGTGAAATTTCTCCAAATTTGCCCCAAAAATAGGGACATTTCTGCCTTTTGCCCCAAAATAAGGGGAATTTCAGCATTTTACCTCAAAATAAGGGAAATTTCTGATTTTTGCCCCAAAATATGGAGAATTTCTGCCTTTTTGCCCCAAAATAAGGAAAATTTCTGCCTTTTTTCCCTGAAATAAGTGAAATTTCTGCAATTTTGCCCCAAAATAAGTGAAATTTCTGCAATTTTGCCCCAAAATAAGTGAAATTTCTGGAATTTTGCCCCAAAATAAGGGGAATTTCTGAGTTTTGCCCCAAAATAAGTTGAATTTCTGCCTTTTTGCCTCTAAATAATTGGAATATCTGTCTTTTTCCACAAAACAAAGGAAATTTCTGTCTTTTTTGTTCCAAAATAAGAGGAATTTCTTCCTTCTTACCTCAAAATAAGTGAAATTTCTGCCTTTTTACCCAAAAATAAATGGAATTTCTGTCTTTTTGCCCCAAAATAAAAGGAATTTTTGAATTTTGCCCTGAAATATGTGAAATTTCTGAAATTTTGCCCCAAAATAAGGGAAATTTCTGCCTTTTTGCCACAAAATAAAGGGAATTTCTGTCTTTTTGCCCTAAAATAAGGAGATTTCAGCATTTTACCTCATAATAAGAGGAATCTCTGCATTTTTGCCCCGAAATATGGGGAATTTCTGAATTTTTGCCCCAAAATAAAGAAAATTTCTACAATTTTGTACCAAAATAAAAGAAATTTCTGCATTTTTGCCCCAAAATAAGAGAAATTTCTGAGTTTTTTTCTTTGAAATAAGTGAAATTTCTGCAATTTTGCCCCAAAATAAGGGAAATCTCTGCAATTTTTTTCCATAATAAAGGAAATTTCTGCAATTTTGCCCTAAAATAAGGAGAATTTCTCTTTTTTGCCCTCAAATAAGGGAAATTTCTGCAATTTTATCCCAAAATAAGGGGAATTTCTGCCTTTTTGCTACAAAATAAGAAAAATTTCTGCAAGTCTGTAACAAAATAGAAGAAATTTCTAAAATTTTGCCCCAAAATAAAGGAAATTTCTGATATTTGCCCCAAAATAAGGAGAATTTCTGTATTTTTGCCCCAAAATAAAGAAAATTTCTGCCTTTTTGCCCCAAAAGTAGGAGAGTTTCTGCAATTTTGCTTCAAAATACAGAGAATTTCTTCCTCTTTTCCCGAAAATAAGAGGAACTTCTGCCTTTTTGCCCCAAATAAAGGGAATTTCTGCATTTTTGCCCCAATATTAGGGAAATTTCTGCAATTTTGCTCCAAAATACGGGGAAATTCTGCCTTTTTACCCAAAATTAAAAGGATTTTCTGCCTTTTTGCTCCCAAATAAAGGAAATTTCTGCAATTTTATCCCAAAATATAGGGAATTTCTTCCTTTTTGCCCCAAAATAAGGGGAATTTCTGCCTTTTTGCCATGAAATATGTGAAATTTCTGCAATTTTACCCCAAAATAAGGTGAATTTCTGCCTTTTTGCCCATAAAATAATAGAAATTTCTGCCTTTTTGCCCCAAAATAAGAAAAATTATTGCTTTGTTCTCTGAAATAAGTGAAATTTCTGCAATTTTGCCCTAAAATAAGAGACATTTCTGCAATTTTTTTCCATAATAAGGGAAATTCCTGCAATTTTGCCTCAAAATAAGGGGAATTTCTGTTTTTGGCCCCCAAATAAGGGAAATTTCTTCAATTTTGCCCTAAAATAAAGGGAATTTCTGCCTTTTGCCCCAAAATAAGGAGAATTTTAGCTTTTTTACCCCAAAATAAGAAAATTACTGTATTTTTTATCCGAAAATTAGGTGAATTTCTGCAATTTTGCTCTAAAATACGGGGATTTTCTTCTTTTTTCGCCGAAAATAAAGGAAATTTCTGCAATTTTGCCGCGAAGTAAGTGAAATTTCTGCAGTTTTACCCCAAAAAAAGGGGAATTTCGGCCTTTTTGCCCAAAAATTAGGGGAATTTTTGCAATTTTGCTCCAAAATACAGGGAATTTCTGCCTTTTGGCCCGAAAATATAGGGAATGTATACCTTTTTACCATAAAAAAAGGAAATTTCTTCATTTTTACCCGAAAATAAGGGGATTTTTCACCTTTTTGACTCAAAATAAGTGCAATTTCTGCCTTTTCCCCAAAAATAAACAAAATTTCTGTCTTTTTGCCCAAAAATAAAGGGACTTTCTGAATTTTTGCCCCAAAATAAGGGGGATTTCAGCATTTTTACCTAAAAATAAGGGGAATTTCTGCATTTTTGCCTCCAAAATAAAGGGAACTTCTGCATTTTTGCACCACTATTTGGGGAATTTCTGCAATTTTGCTCCAAAATATGGGTCATTTCTGCCTTTTTGCCCAAAATTAAGTGGAATTTCTGCTTTTTGTCCAAAATAAGTGAAATTTCTGCAATTTTAGCCAAAAATTAGGGATTTTATCTTTTTCCCTAAAATAAGGGAAATTTCGGCCATTTTGCCGTGAAATATTTGAAATTTCTGCAATTTTTCCCCAAAATAAGGGGAATTTCTGCCTTTTTGCCCCAAATAAGGGGAATTTCAGCCTTATTACCTCAAAATAAGGGGAATTTCTGCCTTTTTGCCCCAAAATATAAGGAATTTCTGCCTTTTTGCCCCCAAAAAAGAAAATTCTGCAATTTTGCCCTGACAAGAAGAATTTCTCCCTTTTTGCCCCAAAATAAAAGAAATTTCAGCCTTTTTACCTGAAAATAAGTGAAATTTCTGCAATTTTGCCCCAAATAAGGAAAATTTCTGATTTTTGCCCCAAAATAAGGAGAATATCTGTATTTATTCCCCAAAATAAAGGAAATTTCTGCCTTTTTGCCCCAAAATTAGGGGAGTTTCTGCAATTTTGCTTCAAAATACAGGGAATTTCTTCCTCTTTTCCCGAAAATAAGGGGAACTTCTGCCTTTTGCTTCAAATAAAGGGAATTTCTGCATTTTTGCTCCAATATTAGGGGAATTTCTGCAATTTTGCTCCAAAATATGGAGAATTTCTGCCTTTTTAACCGAAATTAAGGGGATTTTCTGCCTTTTTGCTCCCATATAAATGAAATTGCTGCAATTTTATCCCAAAATAAGGGGAATTTCTGCCTTTTTGCCCCAAAATAAGGGGAATTTCTGCCTTTTTGCCTGAAATTAAGTGGAATTTTTGACTTTTTGTCCCGAAATAAGTGAAATTTCTTTAATTTAAGCCAAAAATTAGGGATTTCATCTTTTTGCCCCAAAATAAAAGGAATTTCTGAAATTTTGCCCCAAAATAAATGAAATTTCTGCAATTTTGCCTCAAATTAAGGGAAATTTCTGCAATTTTGCCCCAAAGTAAAGGAAATTTCTGCAATTTTGCCCCAAATAAGTGGAATTACTGACATTTTGCACCCGAAAAAAGGAGATTTTCTGTCTTTTTGTCCCAAAATAAGGAGAATTTCAGCCTTTTTGCCCGAAAATTATGAGAATTTCTGCAATTTTTTTCAAAATACGGAAAATTTTTGCCTTTTAGCCCCAAAATAAAGGGAATTTCTGCATTTTCCCCAAATATTAGGGGAATTTCTGCATTTTACCTCAAATTATGGGGAATTTCTGCTTTTTTGTTCCAAAATAAAGAAAATTTCTTCAATTTTGAACCATAATAAAAGAAATTTCTACTTTTTGCCCTGAAATAAGGGAAATTTCTGACTTTTTACCCTGAAATAAATGAAATTTGTGCAATTTTGCCCGAAAATAAGGAAAATTTGTGCATTTTTGCCCCAAAATAATGGGAATTTCTGCCTTTAGCCCTCAAAAATGGGAAATTTCAGCATTTTACCTCAAAATAAGGGGAATTTCTGCCTTTTTGCCCTGAAATATATGAAATTTCTGCAATTTTACCCCAAAAAAGGTGAATTTCTGCCTTTTTGCCCCAAAATAATGGAAATTTCTGCCTTTTTGCCTCAAAATAAGAAAAATTTTTGCTTTTTTTTCTGAAATGAGTGAAATTTCTGCAATTTTGCCCTAAAATAAGGGAAATTTCTGCAATTTTTCCCCATAATAAAGAAAATTTCTGCAATTTTGCTGCAAAAGTAGGGGAATTTCTGATTTTTGCCCCCAAATAAAGCAAATTTCTGTAATTTTGCCCCAGAATATAGGGAATTTCTGTTTTTTGCCCCCAAATAAGGGAAATTTCTGCAATTTTGCCCTAACATAAAGGGAATTTCTGCCATTTGCCCCAAAATAAGAGGATTTTCTGCCTTTTTGCAACAAAATAAAGAAAATTACTGCATGTTTTACGCCAAAATTAGGTGAATGTCTGCAATTTTGCTCAAAAGTACGAGGATTTTCTGCCTTTTTCACCAAAAATAGGGGGAATTTCTGCCATTTTGCCGTTAAATAAGTGAAATTTCTGCAGTTTTACCCCAAAATAAAGGAAATTTCTGCCTTTTATCCCCAATTAGGGGAATTTCTTCAATTTTGCTTCAAAATATGGAGAATTTCTGCCTTTTTGCCCGAAAATTAAGGGAATGTATTCCTTTTTGCCATAAAAAAGGGAAATTTCTCCACTTTTGCCCCAAAATAAAGGGATTTTCCGCCTTTTTGACTCAAAATAAGTGCAATTTCTGCCTTTTCCCCAAAAATAAACAAAATTTCTGTCTTTTTGTTCCAAAATAAGGGGAATTTCTGACTTTTTGCCCTGAAATAAGTGAAATTTCTCAAATTTTACCCCAAAATAAGGGAAATGTCTGCTTTTTGCCCCAAAATAAGGGGAATTTCTGCCTTTTTGCCCCAAAATAAAGGGAATTTCAGCATTTTTTCCTCAAAATATGGGGAATTTCTGCCTTTTGCCCCAAAATATGGGAAATTTCTTCCTTTTTTCCCCAAAATAAGAAACATTTCTGCAATTTTGTACCAAAATAAAAGAAATTTCTGCCGTTTTGCCCCAACAAAAGAGAAATTTGTGCCTATTTTCCCTGAAATAAGTAAAATTTCTGCAATTTTGCCCCAAAATAAGGGAAATTTCTGCAATTTTGCCTCAAAGTAAAGGAAATTTCTGCAATTTTGCCCCAAATAAGGGGAATTTCTGCCTTTTTGCGCCAAAAATAAAGGGAATGTATACCGTTTTGTGATAAAAAAGGGAAATTTCTTCACTTTTGCCCCAAAATAAGGGGATTTTCCGCCTTTTTGACTCAAAATAAGTGCAATTTCTCCCTTTTCCTCAAAAATAAATAGAATTTCTGTCTTTTTGCCCCAAAATACGGGGAATTTCTGACTTTTTGCCCTGAAATAAGTGAAATTTCTAAAATTTTTCCCCAAAATAAGGGAAATGTCTGCTTTTTGCCCGAAAATAAGGGGAATTTCTGCCTTTTTGCCCCCAAATAAAAGGAATTTCAGCCTTTTTTCCTTAAAATAAGGGGAATTTCTGCATTTTGCCCCAAAATATGGGAAATTTCTCCCTTTTTTTCCCAAAAGTAAAAAAAAATTTCTGCAATTTTGTAACAAAATAAAAGAAATTTCTGCCTTTTTTGCTTCAAAATAAGAGAAACATCTGCCTTTTTTCCCTGAAATAAGTGAAATTTTTGCAATTTGGCCACAAATTAAGGAAAATTTTTGCAATTTTGCCCAAAAGTAAAAAAAATTTCTGCAATTTTGCGCCAAAAAAGGGGAATTTCTGACTTTTTGCACCCGAAAAAAGGAGATTTTCTGATTTTTTGCCCCAAAATAAGGAGAATTTCAGCTTTTTTGCCCGAAAATTATGAGAATTTCTGCAATTTTTCTTCAAAATACGAAAAATTTTTGCCTTTTAGCGCCAAAATAATGGGAATTTCTGCATTTTCCCCAAATATTAGGGGAATTTCTGCATTTTACCTCTAAATAATGGGAATTTCTTCATTTTACCTCAAAATAAGAAGAATTTCTGCCTTTTACCTCAAATTATGGGGAATTTCTGCCTTTTCGTTCCAAAATAAAGAAAATTTCTTCAATTTTGTACCATAATAAAAAAAAATCCTACTTTTTGCCCCGAAATAAGGGGAATTTCTGACTTTTTACCCTGAAATAAATGAAATTTGTGAAATTTTGCCCGAAAATAAGGGAAATTTCTGCCTTTAGCCCCAAAAAATTGGGAAATTTTAACATTTTACCTCAAAATAAGGGGAATTTCTGCCTTTTTGCCCTGAAATATATGAAATTTCTGCAATTTTACCGCAAAATAAGGTGAATTTCTGCCATTTGCCCCAAAATAAGGGGAATTTCTGCCTTTTTGCAAAAAAATAAAGAAAAGTACTGCATGTTTTACGCCAAAATTAGGTGAATTTCTGCAATTTTGCTCCAAAATACGAGGATTTTCTGCCTTTTTCGCCGAAAATAAGGGGAATTTCTGCCATTTTGTCGTGAAATAAGTGAAATTTCTGCAGTTTTACCCCAAAATAAGGGAAATTTCTGCCTTTTAGCCCCAAAATTAGGGGAATTTCTGCAATTTTGCTCCAAAATACGGGGAATTTCTGCCTTTTTGCCCGAAAATTAAGGGAATGTATACCTTTTTGCCATAAAAAAGGGAAATTTCTTCACTTTTGCCCCAATATAAGGGAATTTTCCGCCTTTTTGACTCAAAATAAGTGCAATTTCTGCCTTTTCCCCAAAAATAAACAAAATTTCTGTCTTTTTGTTCCAAAATAAGGGGAATTTCTGACTTTTTGCCCTGAAATAAGTGAAATTTCTAAAATTTTTCCCCAAAATAAGGGAAATGTCTGCTTTTTGCCCCAAAATAAGGGGAATTTCTGCCTTTTTGCCCCAAAATAAGGGGAATTTCCGCATTTTTTCTTCAAAGTAAGGGGAATTTCTGCCTTTTGCCCCAAAATATGGGAAATTTCTTCCTTTTTTCCCCAAAATAAGAAACATTTCTGCAATTTTGTACCAAAATAAAAGAAATTTCTGCCTTTTTGCCCCAAAAAAAGAAATTTCTGCCTTTTTTCCCTGAAATAAGTAAAACTTCTGCAATTTTGCCCCAAAATACGAGAAATTTCTGCAATTTTGCCCCAAAGTAAAGGAAATTTCTGCAATTTTGCCCCAAATAATGGGAATTTCTGCCTTTTTGCGCCAAAATTAGGGAAACTTCTGCAATTTTGCTCCAAAATACATGGAATTTCTGCCTTTTTGCCCAAAAATAAAGGGAATGTATAACTTTTTGCCATAAAAATGGGAAATTTCTTCACTTTTGCCCCAAATATAGGGCATTTTCCGCCTTTTTGACTCAAAATAAGTGCAATTTCTGCCTTTTCCCCAAAAATAAACGGAATTTCTGTCTTTTTGCCCCAAAATAAGGGGAATTTTGACTTTTTGCCCTGAAATAAGTGAAATTTCTAAAATTTTTCCCCAAAATAAGGGAAATGTCTGCTTTTTGCCCAAAATAAGGGGAATTTCTGCCTTTTTGCTCCAAAATAGGGGGAATTTCAGCCTTTTTTTCTCAAAATAAGGGGAATTTCTTCCTTTTGCCCCAAAATATGGGAAATTTCTTTCTTTTTCCCACAAAATAAGAAAAATTTCTGCAATTTTGTACCAAAAAAAGAAATTTCTGCCTTTTTGCCCCAAAAAAAGAGAAATTCCTGCCTTTTTTCCCTGAAATAAGTGAAATTTCTGCAATTTTGTCCTAAAATAAGGGAAATTTCTGCAATTTTGCCCCAAAATAAGGGAAATTTCTGCAATTTTGCCCCAAAGTAAAGAAAATTTCTGCAATTTTGCCCTAAAATAAGGGGAATTTCAGCATTTTTTCCTTAAAATAAGGAGAATTTCTGCCTTTTGACCCAAAATATGGGGAATTTCTGCATTTTTGCACCCGAAAAAAAGAGATTTTCTGTCTTTTTGTCCCAAAATAAGAAGAATTTTAGCCATTTGCCCGAAAATTATGAGAATTTCTGCAATTTTTCTTCAAAATACGGAAAATTTATTCCTTTTAGCGCCAAAATAAAGGGAATTTCTGCATTTTCCCACAATATTAGGGGAATTTCTGTATTTTACCTCTAAATAAAAGAAATTTCTGCATTTTACCTCAAAATAAGAAGAATTTCTGACTTTTACCCCAAAATATTGGGAATTTCTGCCTTTTTGTTCCAAAATAAAGCAAATTTCTTCAATTTTGTACCATAATAAAAGAAATTTCTAATTTTTGCCCCGAAATAGGGGGAATTTCTGACTTTTTACCCTGAAATAAATGAAATTTGTGCAATTTTGCCCAAAAATAAAGGAAATTTGTGCCTTTTTGCCCCAAAATAATGGGAATTTCTGCCTTTAGCCCCAAAAAATGGGAAATTTCAGGATTTTACCTCAAAATAAAGGGAATTTCTGCCTTTTTGCCCTGAAATATATGAAATTTCTGCAATTTTACCCCAAAATAAGGTGAATTTCTGCCTTTTTGCCCCAAAATAATGGGAATGTCTGCATTTTTGCCTCAAAATAAGAAAAATTTTTGCTTTTTTTTCTGAAATAAGTGAAATTTCTGCAATTTTGCCCTAAAATAAGGGAAATATCTGCAATTTTTCCCCATAATAAAGCAAATTTCTGCAATTTTGCCCCAAAATAAGGAGAATTTCTGTTTTTGCCCCCAAATAAGGGAAAATTCTGCAATTTTGCCCTAAAATAAGGGGAATTTCTGACATTTGCCCCAAAATAAGGGGAATTTCTGCCTTTTTGCCACAAAATAAAGAAAATTACTTCATGTTTTACCCCAAAAGTAGGTGAATTTCTGCAATTTTGCTCCAAAATACGAGGATTTTCTGCCTTTTTCGCCGAAAATAAGGGGAATTTCTTACATTTTGCCGCGAAATAATTGAAATTTCTGCAGTTTTACCCCCAAAAAAGGGGAATTTCTTCCTTTTTGATCAAAAATTAGGGGAATTAGTGCAATTTTGCTGCAAAATACGGGTCATGTCTGCCTTTTTGCCCGAAATTAAGTGGTATTTCTGCCTTTTTGTCCGGAAATAAGTGAAATTTTTGCAATTTTAGCCAAAAATTAGGAATTGCATTTTTGCCCCAAAATAAGAGAAATTTCTGCCATTTTGCACTGAAATATTTGAAATTTCTGCAATTTTACCATAAAATAAGGGGAATTTCTGCCTTTTTGCCCCAAAATATAAGGAATTTCTGCCTTTTTGCCCCAAAATAAGGAAAATTTCTGCAATTTTGCCCCAAAATAAGGGGAATTTCTTCCTTTTTACTTCAAAATAAAGGGAATTTCTGCCTTTTTACCTGAAAATAAGTAAATTTCCTGCAATTTTGCCCCAAATAAGGGAAATTTCTGCAATTTTGCCCCAAAATAAGGTAAATTCCTGCAATTTTGCCCCAAAATAATTAGAATTTCTGAGTTTGGCCCCAAAATATAGAGAATTTTTGCCTTTTTGCCCCACAATAATGGGAATTTCTGCAATTTTGCTCTAAAATACGTGGAATTTCTGCCTTTTTACCCAAAAATAAGGGGAATGAATACCTTTTTGCCATAAAAAAGCGAAATTTCTTCATTTTTGCTCCAAAATAAGGGGAATTTCTGTTTTTATGCCTCTAAATAAGTGGAATTTCTGTCTTTTTCCCCAAAACAAATTGAATTTCTGTCTTTTTTGCCCCAAAATAAGGGGAATTTCTGAATTATTACTCTGAAATAAGTGAAATTTCTGCAATTTTGCCCCAAAATAAGCGAAATTTCTGCCTTTTTGCCCCCAAATAAAGGGAATTTCAGCCTTTTTACCTCAAAATAAGGGGAATTTCTGCATTTTGCCACAAAATATTAGGAATTTCTGCCTTTTTGCCCCAAAATAAAGAAAGTTTCTGCTTTTTTTTCTCTGAAATAAGTGAAATTTCTTCAATTTTGCCCCAAAATAAGTGAAATTTCTGAGTTTTGCCCCAAAATAAGGAGAATTTCTGTGTTTTTGCCTGAACATATAGGGATTTTCTGCCTTTTTGCCCCACAATTAGAAGATTTTCTGCAATTGTGCTCCAAAATATGAGGAATTTCTGCTTTTTTGCCCGAAAATAAGGGGAATGTATACCTTTGCCACAAAAAAGAGAAATTTCTTCATTTTTGCCCCAAAATAAGAGGAATTTCTTCCTTTTTACCTCAAAATAAGTGAAATTTCTGCCTTTTTACCCAAAAATAAATGGAATTTCTGTCTTTTTGCCCCAAAATAGAAGGAATTTTTGAATTTTGCCCAGAAATAAGTGAAATTTCTGCAATTTTGCCCCAAAATAAGGGAAATTTCTGCCTTTTGCCATAAAATAAAGGGAATTTCTGTCTTTTTGCCACAACATAAGGGGAATTTCAGCATTTTACCTCATAATAAGGGGAATCTCTGCATTTTTGCCCCAAAATATGGGGAATTTCTGCATTTTTGCCCCAAAATAAAGAAAATTTCTACAATTTTGTACCAAAATAAAAGAAATTTCTGCCTTTTTGCCCCAAAATAAGAGAAATTTCTGAGTTTTTTTCTTTGAAATAAGTGAAATTTCTGCAATTTTGCCCCAAAATAAGGGAAATTTTTGCAATTATTTTCCATAATAAGGGAAATTTTTGCAATTTTGCCCCAAAATAAGAGGATTTTCTGTTTTTGCCCCCAAATAAGGGAAATTTCTGCAATTTTATCCTAAAATAAGGGGAATTTCTGCTTTTTTGCCACAAAATAAAAAATATTTCTGCAAGTCTGTAACAAGATAGAAGAAATTTCTAGAATTTTGCCCCAAAATAAGGGAAATTTCTGATTTTTGCCCCAAAATAAGGAGAATTTCTATATTTTTGCCCCAAAATAAAGGGAATTTCTGCCTTTTTGCCCCAAAATTAGGGGAGTTTCTTCAATTTTGCTTCAAAATACAGGGAATTTCTTCCTCTTTTCCCGAAAATAAGGGGAACTTCTGCCTTTTTGCCCAAATAAAGGGAATTTCTGCATTTTTGCCCCAATATTAGGGGAATTTCTGCAATTTTGCTCCAAAATACGGAGAAATTCTGCCTTTTTACTCAAAATTAAAAGGATTTTCTTTTTTTTTGCTCCCAAATAAGGGAAATTTCTGCAATTTTATCCCAAAATAAAGGAAATTTCTGCCTTTTTTGCCCCAAAATAAGGGGAATTTCTGCCTTTTTGCCCTGAAATATGTGAAATTTCTGCAATTTTACCCCAAAATAATGTGAATTTCTGCCTTTTTGCCCATAAAATAATAGAAATTTCTGCCTTTTTGCCCCAAAATAAGAAAATTTATTGCTTTTTTCTCTGAAATAAGTGAAATTTCTGCAATTTTGCCCTAAAATAAGGGAAATTTCTGCAATTTATTTCCATAATAAGGAAAATTCCTGCAATTTTGCCCCAAAAGAAGGGGAATTTCTGTTTTTTTGCCCCCAAATAAGGGAAATTTCTTCAATTTTGCCCTAAAATAAGGAGAATTTCTGCCTTTTGCCCCAAAACAAGGAGAATTTCTGCCTTTTTGCCCCAAAATAAGAAAATTACTGTATTTTTTACCCCAAAATTAGGTGAATTTCTGCAATTTTGCTCCAAAATACAGGGATTTTCTTCCTTTTTCGCCGAAAATAAAGGGAATTTCTGCAATTTTGCCGCGAAATAAGTGAAATTTCTGTAGTTTTACCTTAAAATAAGGAAAATTTCTGCCTTTTTGCCCAAAAATTAGGCGAATTTTTGCAATTCTGCTCCAAAATATGGGGAATTTCTGCCTTTTGGCCCGAAAATAAAGGGAATGTATACCTTTATGCCATAAAAAAAGGAAATTTCTTCATTTTTACCCCATAATAAGGGGATTTTTCACCTTTTTGACTCAAAATAAGTGCAATTTCTGCCTTTTCCTTAAAAATAAACGAAATTTCTGTCTTTTTGCCCAAAAATAAAGGGAATTTCTGACTTTTTGCCCCAAAATTAGAGGAATTTCAGCCTTTTTACCTAAAAATAAGGGGAATTTCTGCCTTTTTGCACCCAAAATAAAGAGAATTTCTGCATTTTTGCACCAATATTAGGGGAATTTCTGCAATTTTGCTCCAAAATATGGGTCATTGCTGCCTCTTTGCCCAAAATTAAGTGGAATTTCTGCCTTTTTGTCCGAAATAAGTGAAATTTCTGCAATTTAGGCAAATATTAGGGATTTCATCTTTTTGCCCCAAAATAAGGGAAATTTCTGCCATTTTGCCCTGAAATATTTGAAATTTCTGCAATTTTACTCCAATATAAGGGGAATTTCTGCCTTTTTGCCCCAAAATAAGGGGAATTTCTGCCTTTTTTCCCGAAATTAAGTGGAATTTCTGCCTTTCTGTCCCGA
This sequence comes from Micromys minutus, assembly GCF_963924665.1. Lineage (NCBI taxonomy): Eukaryota > Metazoa > Chordata > Mammalia > Rodentia > Muridae > Micromys > Micromys minutus. The sequence goes on from NW_027667145.1 coordinate 1,263,772, forward strand.
AATAAGTGAAATTTCTTCAATTTTAGCCAAAAATTAGGGATTTCATATTTTTGCCCCAAAATAAGGGGAATTTCTGCAATTTTGCCCCAAAATAAATGAAATTTCTGCAATTTGGCCCCAAAATAAGGGAAATTTCTTGAATTTTCCTCCAAAAAAGTGGAATTTCTGAGTTTTGCCCCAAAATAAGGAGAATTTCTGTCTTTTTGCCCCAACATATAGGGAATTTCTGCCTTTTTGCCCCACAATTAGGGGAATTTCTGCAATTTTGCCTTAAAATAAGGGGAATTTCTGCATTTTTGCCCAAAAATAAGGGGAATGCATACCTTTTTGCCTTAAAAAGAATAATTTCTTCATTTTTGCTCCAAAATAAGAGGAATTTCTGCCTTTTTACCTCTAAATAAGTGGAATTTCTGTCTTTACCCCCAAAACAAAGGGAATTTCTGTCTTTTTTGCTCCAAAATAAGGAAAATTTCTGACTTATTACCCTGAAATAAGTGAAATTTCTGAAATTTTGCCCCAAAATAAGAAAAATTTCTGCATTTTTCCCTGTAATTTGTGAAATTTCTGCAATTTTACACTAAAATATTTTGAATTTCTGCCTTTTTGCCCCAAAATAATAGGAATTTCTGCCTTTTTGCCCCAAAATAAAAAAAATTTTTTGATTTTTTTCTTATAAGTGAAATTTCTGCAATTTTGCCCTAAAATAAGGGAAATTTCTGCAATTTTTCTTCATAATAAGGGAAATTTCTGCAATTTTGTCCCAATATTAGGGGAATTTCTGTTTTTTGCCCCCAAATAAAGGAAATTTCTGCAATTTTGCCCTATAATAAAGAGAATTTCTGCCTTTTGCCCCTAAATAAAGAGAATTTCTGCCTTTTTGCCCCAAAATAAAGTAAATTACTGTATTTTATACCCCTAAATTAGGTGAATTTCTGCAATTTTGCTCCAAAATACAGGGATTTTCTGCATTTTTCGCCGAAAATAAGGGGAATTTCTGCCATTTTGCCGCGAAATAAGTGAAATTTCTGCAGTTTTACTCCAAAATAAGGGGAATTTCTGTCTTTTTGCACCAAAATAGGGGGAATTTCTGACTTTTTGCCCGAAAATAAGGGGAATTTCAGCCTTTTTACCTCAAAATAAGGGGAATTTCTGCGTTTTTGCCCCAAAATATGGGGAATTTCTGCCTTTTTACCCCAAAATAAAAAAAATTTCTGCAATTTTGTACCAAAATAAAAGAAATTTCTGCCTTTTTGCCCCAAAATAAAAAAATTTCTGCCTTTTTTCTGAAATAAGTGAAATTTCTGCAATTTTGCCTCAAAATAAGGGAAATTTCTGCAATTTTGCCCCAAAATAAGGGGAATTTCTGACTTTTTGCTCCCGAAAAAAGGAGATTTTCTGTATTTTGCCCCAAAATTATGAGAATTTCTGCAATTTTGCTTCAAAATACGGTTAATTTCTGCCTTTTAGCCCCAAAATAAAGGGAATTTCTGCATTTTCCCCCAATATTTGGGGAATTTCTGCATTTTACCTCTAAATAAGGGGAATTTCTGCATTTTACTGCAAAATAAGAATTTCTGACTTTTACCCCAAAATATGGGGAATTTCTGAGTTTTTGTTCCAAAATAAGGAAAATTTCTTCAATTTTGTACCATAATAAAAGAAATTTCTGCTTTTTGCCCCAAAATAAATGAAATTTCTGCAATTTTGCCCAATATAAGGAAAATTTCTGCATTTTTGCCCCCAAATAAGGGGAATTTCAGCCTTTTTACCTGAAAATAAAAGAAATTTCTGAATTTTGGCACAAAATATTAGGAATTTCTACTTTTTTGCCGCATAATAAGGAAAATTTCTGCTTTTTCCCCTGAAATCAGTGAAATTTCTGCAATTTTGCCCCAAAATAAGTGAAATTTCTGCAATTTTGCCCCAAAATAAGAGAAATTTCTGGAATTTTGCCCCGAAATAAGTGGAATTTCTGAGTTTTGCCCCAAAATAAAGAGAATTTCTGCCTTTTTGCCCCACAGTTAGTGAAATTTCTGCAATTTTGCCCTAAAATAAGAGAAATTTCTGCAATTTTGCTTCAAAATAAGGGGAATTTCTGTTTTTTGCCCCACAATTAGTTAAATTTCTGCAATTTTGCCCCAAAATATGGGGAATTTCTGCCTTTTGCCCCAAAATATGGGGAATTTCTGCCTTTTTGTCCAAAAATAAAAGAATGCATAACTTTTTGCCATAAAAAAGAGAAATTTCTTCATTTTTGCTCCAAAAGAAGGGGAACTTTTGCCTTTTTGCCTCTAAATAAGTGGAATTTCTGTCTTTTTCCCCAAAAACATAGAGAATTTCTATCTTTTTTGCCCCAAATTAATGAAAATTTCTGACTTATTACCCTGAAATAAGTGAAATTTCTTCAAATTTGCCCCAAAAAATAGAAATTTCTGCCTTTTACCCCAAAATATGGGGAATCTCAGGATTTTACCTCAAAATAAGGGAAATTTCTGATTTTTGCACCAAAATATCGAGAATTTCTGCCTTTTTGCCCCAAAATAAGGAAAATTTCTGCTTTTTTTCCCTGAAATAAGTGAAATTTCTTCAATTTTGCCCGAAAATAAGTGAAATTTCTTCAATTTTTCCCCAAAATAATTGAAATTTCTGGAATTTTGCCCCAAAATAGGTGGAATTTCTGAGTTTTGCCCCTAAATAAGGAGAATTTCTGCCTTTTTGCCCTACAATTAGGGGAATTTCTGCAATTTTGCTCCAAAATACAAGGAATTTCTGCCTTTTTGCCCAAAAATAAGGGGAATGCATACCTTTATTGCCATAAAAAGGGAAATTTCTTCATTTTTGCCACAAATTAAGGGAAATTTCTGCCTTTTTTCCCTGAAATATGAGAAATTTCTCCAATTTTAGGCCAAAATAGGGTGAATTTCTTCCTTTTTGCCCCAAAATAAGGGGAATTTCTGTTTTTTTGCCCCCAAATAAGGGAAATTTCTGCAATTTTGCCCTAAAATAAGGGGATTTTCTTCCTTTTGCCCCAAAATAAGGGGAATTTCTGCCTTTTTGCCCCAAAATAAGAAAAATTTTTGCTTTTTTTCTCTGAAATAAGAGAAATTTCTGCAATTTTGCTCTAATATAAGAAAATTTCTGCAATTTTTTTCCATAATAAGGGAATTTTCTGCAATTTTGCCCCAAAATAAGGGGAATTTCTGTTTTTTTGCCCCCAAATAAGGGAAATTTCTGCAATTTTGCACTAAAATAAGGGAAATTTCTGCCTTTTTGCCTCAAAATAAAGAATATTACTGTATTATTTACCCCAAAATTAGGTGAATTTCTGCAATTTTGCTTCAAAATACAGGGATTTTCTGCCTTTTTCGCCGAAAATAAGGGGAATTTCTGCCATTTTGCTGCGAAATAAGTGAAATTTCTGCAGTTTTACCCCAAAATAAGGGGAATTTCTGCCTTTTTGCCCCAAAATTAGGGGATTTTTTGCAATTTTGCTACAAAATATGGGGAATTTCTGCCTTTTTGCCTGAAAATAAAGGGAATGTTTACCTTTTTGTTATAAAAAATAGAAATTTCTTCATTTTTGCCCCCAAATAAGGGGATTTTCCGCCTTTTTGACTCAAAATAAGTGCAATTACTGCCTTTTCCCCAAAAATAAACGAAATTTCTCTCTTTTTGCCCCAAAATAAGGGGAATTACTGACTTTATGCTCTTGAAAAAAGGAGATTTTTTGTCTTTTTGCCCTAAAATAAGGAGAATTTCTTCCTTTTTGCACGAAAATTCTGAGAATTTCTGCAATTTTGCTTCAAAATACGGTTAATTTCTGCCTTTTAGCTACAAAATAAAGGGAATTTCTGCATTTCCCCCCAATATTTGGGGAATTTCTGCATTTTACCTCTAAATAAAGGGAATTTCTGCATTTTACTTCAAAATAAGAAGAATTTCTGCCTTTTGCCCTAAAATATGAGGAATTTCTGCCTTTTTGTTCAAAAATAAGGAAAAATTTTCAATTTTGTACCATAATAAAAGAAATTTCTGCTTTTTGCCCCAAAATAAGGGGAATTTCTTACTTTTTGCCCTGAAATAAATGAAATTTCTGCAATTTTGCCCTATAATAAGGGAAATTTGTGTTTTTTTGCACCAAAATTAGGGGAATTTCTGCCTTTTGCCCCAAAATATGAGGAATTTCAGCAGTTTACCTCAAAATTAGGGGAATTTCAGAATTTTTGCACCAAAATAAGAAGAATGCATACCTTTTTGCCATAAAAAGGGGAAATTTCTTCATTTTTGCTCCAAAATAAGGGGAATTTCTGCCTTTTGCCCCAAAATATGGGGAATTTCTGCCTTTTTGCCCGAAAATAAGAAGAATGCATACCTTTTTGCCATAAAATAAATTTCTTCATTTTTACTCCAAAATAAGGAGAATTTCTGCTTTTTTGCCTCTAAATAAGTGGAATTTCTGTCTTTTTCCCCCAAAACAAAGGGAATTTCTGTCATTTTTGCCCCAAAATAAGGAAAATTTCTGACTTATTACCCTGAAATAAGTGAAATTTCTGAAATTTTGCCCGAATATAAGGGAAATTTCTGCCTTTTTGCCCCCAAATAAGGGGAATTTCAGCCTTTTTATTTCAAAATAAGGGGAATTTCAGAATTTTGGCATAAAATATTAGGAATTTCTGCCTTTTTGCCCCAAAATAAGGAAAATTTCTGCCTTTTTTCCCTGAAATAAGTGAAATGTCTGCAATTTTGGCCCAAAATAAGTAAAATTTCTGCAATTTTGCCCCAAAATAAGGGAAATTTCTGGAATTTTGCCCCAAAACAAGTGGAATTTCTGAGTTTTCCCCCATAATTAAAAGAATTTCTGCCTTTTTGCGCCACAATTAGTGAAATTTCTGCAATTTTGCCCTTATATAAGGGAAATTTCTGCAATTTTTCCCCATAATAAGGGAAATTTCTGCAATTTTGCCCCAAAATAAGGGGAATTTCTGCCTTTTGTCACAAAATATGGGGAATTTCTGCCTTTTCGTCAGAAAATAAGAAGAATGCATACCTTTTTGCCATAAAAAAGGGAAATTTCTTCATTTTTGCTCAAAATAAGGGGAACTTTTGCCTTTTTGCCTCTAAATAAGTGGAATTTCTGTCTTTTTCCGCCAAAACAAAGGGAATTTCTGTCTTTCTTGCCACAAAATAAGGAAAATTTTTGACTTATTACCCTGAAATAAGTGAAATTTCTGCAAATTTGCCCCAAAATAAGGGAAATTTCTGCCTTTTTGCCCCCAAATAAGGGGAATTTCAGCCTTTTTACCTCAAAATAAGGGAAATTTCTGAATTTTTGCAACAAAATATTAGGAATTTCTGCATTTTTGCCACAAAATATTAGCAATTTCTGCCTTTTTGCCCCAAAATAAGGAAAATTTCGGCCTTTTTTCTCTGAAATAAGTTAAATTTCTGCAATTTTGCCCCAACATAAGTGAAATTTCTGCAATTTTGCTCCAAAATAAGGGAAATTTCTGGAATTTTGCCCCAAAACAAGTGGAATTTCTGAGTTTAGCCCCAAAATAAGGAGAATTTCTGCCTTTTTGCCCCCCAATTAGGGGAATTTCTGCAATTATGCTCCAAAATACGGGGAATTTCTGCCTTTTTGCCCGATAATAAGGGGAATGCATACATTTTTGCCAAAAAAAGGGAAATATCTTCATTTTTGCCACAAATTAAGGAAAATTTCTTCCTTTTTGCCCTGAAATATGTGAAATTTCTGCAATTTTAGCCCAAAATAAAATGAATTTCTGCCTTTTTGCCCCAAAATAATGGGAATTTCTGCATTTTTGCCCCAAAATAAGAAAAATTTTTGCATTTTTTCTCTGAAATAAGTGAAATTTCTGCAATTTTGCCTTAAAATAAAGGAAATTTCTTCAATTTTTCCTCATAATAAGGGAAATTTCTGGAATTTTGCCCTAAAATAAGTGGAATTTCTGCTTTTTTGCCTCTAACTAAGTGGAATTTCTGTTTTTTCCCCCAAAACAATGGGAATTTCTGTCATTTTTGCCCCAAAATAAGGAAAATTTCTGACTTATTACCCTAAAATAAGTGAAATTTCTGCAATTTTGCCCCAATATAAGGGAAATTTCTGCCTTTTTGGCCCCAAATAAGGGGAATTTCAGCCTTTTTACCTCAAAATAAGGGAATTTCTGAATTTTGGCCCAAAATATTAGAAATTTCTGCTTTTTTGCCCCAAAATAAAAAAATTTCTGCCTTTTTTCCATGAAATAAGTGAAATTTCTGCAATTTTTCACCAAAATAAGTAAAATTTCTGCAATTTTGCCTCAAAATAAGGAAAATTTCTGGAATTTTGCCCCAAAATAAGTGGAATTTCTGAGTTTTGCCCCAAAATAAGGAGATTTTCTGCCGTTTTGCCACACAATTAGTGAAATTTCTGCAATTTTGCCTTAAAATAAGAGAAATTTCTACAATTTTTTCCCATAATAAGGGAAATTTCTGCAATTTTGCTTCAAAATAAGGGGAATTTCTTTTTTTTGCCCCACAATTAGTGAAATTTCTGCAATTTTGCCCCAAAATAAGGGAAATTTCTGGAATTTTGCCCCAAAACAAGTGGAATTTCTGAGTTTTGCCCGAAAATAAGGATAATTTCTGCCTTTTGCCCCACAATTAGGGGAATTTCTGCAATTTTGCTCCGAAATACGGGGAATTTCTGCCTTTTTGCCCGAAAATAAGGGGAATGCATACCTTTTTGCCATAAAAAAAAGAAATTTCTTTACTTTTGCCCCAAATTAAGGGAAATTTCTGCCTTTTTGCCCTGAAATATGTGAAATTTCTGCAATTTTAGCCCAAAATAAGGTGAATTTCGGCCTTTTTGCCCCAAAATAATGGGAATTTCTGCCTTTTTGCCCCAAAATAAGTGGAATTTCTGAGTTTTGCTCCAAAATAAGGAGAATTTCTGCCTTTTGCCCCACAATTAGGGGAATTTCTGCAATTTTGCTTCAAAATACGGGGAATTTCTGCCTTTGTGCCCGAAAATAAGGGGAATGCATACCTTTTTGCCATAAAAAACAGAAATTTCTTCATATTTGCCCCAAATTAAGGGAAATTTCTGTCTTTTTGCCCTGAAATATATGAAATTTCTGCATTTTTAGCCCAAAATAAGGTGAATTTCTGCCTTATTGTTCCAAAATAATGGGAATTTCTGCCTTTTTGCCCCAAAATGGGAAAAATTTTTGCATATTTTCTCTGAAATAAGTGAAATTTCTTCAATTTTGCCCTAACATAAAGGAAATTTCTGCAATTTTTCCCTATAATAAGGGAAATTTCTGGAATTTTGCCCCAAAATAAGGGGAATTTCTGAATTTTTGTCCCCAAATAAGGAAAGTTTCTGCAATTTTGCCCTAAAATAAAAGGAATTTTTGCTTTTTTGCATCTAAATAAGTGGAATTTCTGTCTCTTTCCCCTAAACAAAGGGAATTTCTGTCATTTTTGCCCCAAAATAAGGAAAATTTCTGACTTATTACCCTAAAATAAGTGAAATTTCTGCAAATTTGCCCCAAAAATAGGGAAATTTCTGCCTTTTGCCCCAAAATAGGGGGAAATTCAGCATTTTACTTCAAAATAAGAGAACTTTCTGATTTTTGCACCAAAATATGGAGAATTTCTGCCTTTTTGCTCCAAAATAAGGAAAATTTCTGCCTTTTTTCCCTGAAATAAGTGAAATTTCTGCAATTTTCCCCAAAATAAGTAAAATTTCTGCAATTTTGCCCCAAAATATGGGGAATTTCAACATTTTACCTCAAAATAAGGGAAATTTCTGATTTTTGCCCGAAAATATTGAGAATTTCTGCCTTTTTGCTCCACAATTAGTGAAATTTCTGCAATTTTGCCCTAAAATAAGAGAAATTTCTGCCTTTTGCCCCAAAAAATGGGAAATTTCTGCCTTTTGTCCGAAAATAAGAAGAATGCATAACTTTTTGCCATAAAAAAGGGAAATTTCTTCATTTTCCTCCAAAATAAGGGGAACTTTTGCCTTTTTACCTCTAAATAAGTGGAATTTCTGTATTTTTCCCAAAAAACAAAGGAAATTTCTGTCTTTTTTGCCCCAATATAAGAAAAATTTCTGACTTATTACCCTGAAATAAGTGATATTTCTGCAAATTTGCTCCAAAAATAGGGAAATTTCTGCCTTTTGCCCCAAAATAAGGAGAATTTCAGCATTTTACCTCAAAATAAGGGAAATTTCTGATTTTTGCACCAAAATATGAAGAATTTCTACCTTTTTGCCCCAAAATAAGAAAATTTCTGCCTTTTTTCCCTGAAATAAATGAAATTTCTGCAATTTTGCCCGAGAATAAGTGAAATTTCCGCAATTTTGCCCCAAAATAAGGGAAATTTCTGGAATTTTGCCCCAAAATAAGTGGAATTTCTGAGTTTTGCCCTAAAATAAGGAGAATTTCTTCCTTTTTGCCCCTCAATTAGGGGAATTTCTGCAATTTTGCTCTAAAATACAGTAAATTTCTGCATTTTTGCCCGAAAATAAGGGGAATGCATACCTTTTTGCCATAAAAAAACAAAAATTTCTTCATTTTTGCCCCAAATTAAGAAAAATTTCTGCCTTTTTGCCCTGAAATATGTGAAATTTCTGCAATTTTAGCCCAAAATAAGGTGAATTTCTGCCTTTTTGACCCAAAATAAAGAGAATTTCTGCCTTTTTGCCCCAAAATAAGAAAAATTTATGCCTTTTTTCTCTGAAATAAGTGAAATTTCTGCAATTTTGCCCTAAAATAAAGGAAATTTCTGCAATTTTTCCCCATAATAAAGGAAATTTCTGGAATTTTGGCCTAAAATGAGGGGAATTTCTGGTTTTTTGCCCCCAAATAAGGGAAATATCTGCAATTTTGCCCTAAAATAAGGGGAATTTCTGCTTTTTTGCCTCTAAATAAGTGGAATTTCAGTCTTTTTCCCCAAAAACAAAGGGAATTTCTGTCATTTTTGCCCCAAAATAAAGAAAATTTCTGACTTATTACCCTGAAATAAGTGAAATTTCTGCAATTTCCCCAATATAAGGGAAATTTCTGCATTTTTGCCCCCAAATATGGGGAATTTCAGTCTTTTTACCTCAAAATAAGGGGAATTTCTGAATTTTGGCCCAAAATATTAGGAAATTCTGCCTTTTTTCCAAAATAAGGAAAATTTCTGCTTTTTTTCCTTGAAATAAGTGAAATTTCTGCAATTTTGCCCCAAAATAAGTAAAATTTCTGCAATTTTGCCCCAAAATAAGGAAAATTTCTGGAATTTTGCCCTAACATAAGTGGAATTTCTGAGTTTTGCCCCAAAATAAGGAGAATTTCTGCCTTTTTGCCCCACAATTAGTGAAATTTCTGCAATTTTGCCCTAAAATAAGAGAAATTTCTGCAATTTTTCCCCATAATAAGGGAAATTTCTCCAATTTTGCTTCAAAATAAGAGGAATTTCTGTTTTTTGCCCCACAATTAGGGAAATTTCTGCAATTTTGCCTTAAAATAAGGGGAATTTCTGCATTTTGCCCCAAAATATGGGGAATTTATGCCTATTTGTCCAAAAATAATAAGAATGCATACCTTTTTGCCATAAAAATGGGAAATTTCTTCATTTTTGCTCCAAAATTAGTGGAAATTTTGCCTTTTTGCCTCTAAATAAGTGGAATTTCTGTCTTTTTTCCCTAAATCAAAGGGAATTTCTGTCTTTTTTGCCCCAAAATAAGGAAAATTTCTTAATTATTACCCTGAAATAAGTGAAATTTCGGCAAATTATCACCAAAATAAGGGAAATTTCTGCCTTTTTTCCCCCTAAATAATGGGAATTTCAGCCTTTTTACCTCAAAATAAGGGAAATTTCTGCATTTATGCAACAAAATATTAGGAATTTCTGCATTTTTGCCACAAAATATTAGAAATTTCTGCCTTTTTGCCCCAAAATAAGGAAAATTTCTGCCTTTTTTTCCTGAAATAAGTGAAATTTCTGCAATTTTGCCCCAAAATAAGTGAAATTTCTGCAATTTTGCCTTAAAATAAGGGAAATTTCTGGAATTTTGCCCCAAAATTAGTGGAATTTCTGAGTTTTGCCCCAAAATAAGGATAATTTCTGCCTTTTTGCCCCACAATTAGGGAAATTTCTGCAATTTTGCTCCAAAATACGGGGAATTTCTGCCTTTTTGCCCGAAAATAAGGGGAATGCATACCTTTTGGCCATAAAAAAAGGAAATTTCTTCATTTTTGCCCCAAATTAAAGGAAATTTCTGCCTTTTTGCCTTGAAATATGTGAAATTTCTGCAATTTTAGCCCAAAATAAGGTGAATTTCTGCCTTTTTGCCCCTAAATAATGGGAATTTCTGCCTTTTTGCCCCAAAATAAGAAAAATTTTTTCCTTTTTTCTCTGAAATAAGTGAAATTTCTGCAATTTTGCACTAAAATAAAAGAAATTTCTGCAATGTTTCCCTATAATAAGGTAAATTTTGGGAATTTTGCGTGAAAATAAGGGGAATTTCTGGGTTTTTTTGCCCCCAAATAAGGGAAATTTCTGCAATTTTGCCCTAAAATAATGGGAATTTCTGCGTTTTTTGCCTCTAAATAAGTGGAATTTCTGTCTTTTTCCCCCAAAACAAAGGGAATTTCTGTCATTTTTGCCCCAAAATAAGGAAAATTTCTGACTTATTACCCTGAAATAAGTAAAATTTCTGCAATTTTGCCCCAATATAAGAGAAATTTCTGCCTTTTTGCCACCAAATAAGTGGAATTTCAGCCTTTTTACCTTAAAATAAAGGAGAATTTCTGAATTTTGGCCCAAAATTAGGAAAATTTCTGATTTTTTCCCTGAAATAAGTGATATTTCTGCTATTTTGAACAAAAATATGTAAAATTTCTGCAATTTTGCCCCAATATAAGGGAAATTTTTAAAATTTTGCCCCAAAATAAGTGGATTTCTGAGTTTTGCCCCAAAATAAGGAGAATTTCTGCCTTTTTGCGCCACAATTAGTGCAATTTCTGCAATTTTGTCCTAAAATAAGGGAAATTTTTGCAATTTTTCCTCATAATAAGGGAAATTTCTGCAATTTTGCCCCAAAATAAGGGGAATTTCTTTTTTTTTTGCCCCACAATTATGGAAATTTCTGCAATTTTGCCCAAAAATAAGGGGAATTTCTGCCTTTTGCCCCAAAATATGGGGAATTTCTGCCATTTGTCTGAAAATGAGAAGAATGCATACCTTTTTGCCATAAAAAAAGGGAAATTTCTTCATTTTTGCTCCAAAAAAAAGGGAACTTTTGCCTCTTTGCCTCTAAATAAGTGGAATTTCTGTCTTTTTCTCCCAAAACAAAGGGAATTTCTGTCTTTTTTGCCCCAAAATAAGAAAAATTTCTGACTTATAACCCTGAAATAAGTAAAATTTCTGCAAATTTGCCCCAAAATAAGAAAAATTTCTGCCTTTTTGCCCCCAAAATAAGGAAAATTTCTGCCTTTTTACCTCAAAATAAGGGAAATTTCTGCAATTTTGCCCCAAAATAAGTGAAATTTCTGCAATTTTTCCCCAATATAATAGAAATTTCTGCAATTTTGCCCCAAAATAAGTGGAATTTCTGAGTTTTGCCCCAAAATACGGAGAATTTATGCTTTTTTTCCCCACAATTAAGAGAATTTCTGCAATTTTGCTCTAAAATACGGGGAATTTCTGCCTTTTTGCCCGAAAATAAGTGGAATGCATACCTTTTTGCCATAAAAAAGAGAAATTTCTTCATTTTTGCCCAAAATTAAGGGAAATTTCTGCCTTTTTGCCCTGAAATATGTGAAATTTCTGCAATTTTAGCCCAAAATAAGGTGAATTTCTGCCTTTTTGCCCCAAAATAATGGGAATTTCTGCCTTTTTGCCCCAAAATAAGAAAAATTTTTTCCTTTTTTCTCTGAAATAAGTGAAATTTCTGCAATTTTGCCCTAAAATAAAGGAAATTTCTGCAATTATTCCCGATAATAAGGGAAATTTCTGGAATTTTGCCCCAAAATAAGGGGAATTTCTGTTTTTTTGCCACCAATTAATGGAAATTTCTGCAAATTTGCCCTAAAATAAGAGGAGTTTCTGCTTTTTTGCCAATAAATAAGTGTAATTTCTGTCTTTTTCCCCAAAAACAAAGGGAATTTCTGTCATTTTTGCCCCAAAATAAGGACAATTTCTGCCTTTTTTCCCTGAAATAAGTGAAATTTCTGCAATTTTGCCCCCAAAAAGGGAAATTTCTGCCTTTTGCCCCAAAATAAGGGGAATTTCAGCATTTTTCCTCAAAATAAGGGAAATTTCTGATTTTTGCACCAAAATATGGAGAATTTCTGCCTTTTTGCCCCCAAATCAGAAAAATTTCTGCCTTTTTGCCCAGAAATAAGTGAAATTTCTGCAATTTTGCCCCAAAATAAGTAAAATTTCTGCAATTTTGCCCCCAAAAAAGGGAAATTTCTGGAATTTTGCCCCAAAATAAGTGGAATTTCTGAGTTTTGCCCCAAAATAATAAGAATTTCTGCCTTTTTGCCTTACAATTACTGAAATTTCTGCAATTTTGCCCCGAAATAAGGGGAATTTCTGCCTTTTGCCCCAAAATATGAGAAATTTCTGCCTTTTTGTCTGAAAATAAGAAGAATGCATACCTTTTTGCCATAAAAAGGTAAATTTTCGCATTTTGCTCCTAAATAAGGGGAAATTTTTTGTTTTTACCTCTAAATAAGTGGAATTTCTGTCTTTTTCCCCCAAAACAAAGTAAATTTCTGAATTTTTTGCCCCAAAATAAGTAAAATTTCTGACTTATTACCCTGAAATAAGTTAAATTTCTGCAAATTTGCCCCCAAAATGGGAAATTTCTGCCTTTTGCTTCAAAATAAGGGGAATTTCAGAATTTTACCTCAAAATAAGGGAAATTTCTGATTTTTGCACCAAAATATGGAGAATTTCTGCCTTATTGCCCAAAAATAAGGAAAATTTCTGCCTTTTTTCCCTGAAATAAGTGAAATTTCTGCAATTTTGCCCGAAAATAAGTGAAATTTCTGCAATTTTTTCCCAAAATATGGGAAATTTCTGGAATTTTGCCCCAAAATAAGTGGAATTTCTGAGTTTTGCCCCAAAATAAGGAGAATTTCTGCCTTTTTGCCCCACAATTAGGGGAATTTCTGCAATTTTGCTCCAAAATACGGGGAATTTCTGCCTTTTTGCCTGAAAATAAGGGGAATGCATACCTTTTTGCCATAAAAAAGCGAAATTTCTTCATTTTTGCCCCAAATTAAGGGAAATTTCTGCCTTTTTGCCCTGAAATATGTGAAATTTCTGCAATTTTAGCCCAAAATAAAATGAATTTCTGCCTTTTTGCCACAAAATAATGGGAATTTCTGCATTTTTGCCCCAAAATAAGAAAAATTTTTGCATTTTTTCTCTGAAATAAGTGAAATTTCTGCAATTTTGCCCTAAAATAAAGGAAATTTCTGTAATTTTTACTCATAATAAGGGAAATTTCTGGAATTTTGCCCTAAAATAAGTGGAATTTCTGCTTTTTTGCCTCTAACTAAGTGGAATTTCTGTCTTTTTCCCCCAAAACAAAGGGAATTTCTGTCATTTTTGCCCCAAAATAAGGAAAATTTCTGACTTATTACCCTAAAATAAGTGAAATTTCTGCAATTTTGCCCCAATATAAGGGAAATTTCTGCCTTTTTGGCCCCAAATAAGGGGAATTTCAGCCTTTTTACCTCAAAATAAGGGAATTTCTGAATTTTGGCCCAAAATATTAGGAATTTCTGCCTTTTTGCCCCAAAATAAAAAAATTTCTGCCTTTTTTCCATGAAATAAGTGAAATTTCTGCAATTTTTCACCAAAATAAGTAAAATTTCTGCAATTTTGCCTCAAAATAAGGAAAATTTCTGGAATTTTGCCCCAAAATAAGTGGAATTTCTGAGTTTTGCCCCAAAATAAGGAGATTTTCTGCCGTTTTGCCACACAATTAGTGAAATTTCTGCAATTTTGCCTTAAAATAAGAGAAATTTCTACAATTTTTCCCCATAATAAGGGAAATTTCTGCAATTTTGCTTCAAAATAAGGGGAATTTCTTTTTTTGCCCCACAATTAGTGAAATTTCTGCAATTTTGCCCCAAAATAAGGGAAATTTCTGGAATTTTGCCCAAAAAACAAGTGGAATTTCTGAGTTTTGCCCGAAAATAAGGATAATTTCTGCCTTTTGCCCCACAATTAGGGGAATTTCTGCAATTTTGCTCCGAAATACGGGGAATTTCTGCCTTTTTGCCCGAAAATAAGGGGAATGCATACCTTTTTGCCATAAAAAAAAGAAATTTCTTTACTTTTTCCCCAAATTAAGGGAAATTTCTGCCTTTTTGCCCTGAAATATGTGAAATTTCTGCAATTTTAGCCCAAAATAAGGTGAATTTCGGCCTTTTTGCCCCAAAATAATGGGAATTTCTGCCTTTTTGCCCCAAAATAAGTGGAATTTCTGAGTTTTGCTCCAAAATAAGGAGAATTTCTGCCTTTTGCCCCACAATTAGGGGAATTTCTGCAATTTTGCTCCAAAATACGGGGAATTTCTGCCTTTGTGCCCGAAAATAAGGGGAATGCATACCTTTTTGCCATAAAAAACAGAAATTTCTTCATAATTGCCCCAAATTAAGGGAAATTTCTGTCTTTTTGCCCTGAAATATATGAAATTTCTGCATTTTTAGCCCAAAATAAGGTGAATTTCTGCCTTATTGTTCCAAAATAATGGGAATTTCTGCCTTTTTGCCCCAAAATGGGAAAAATTTTTGCATATTTTCTCTGAAATAAGTGAAATTTCTTCAATTTTGCCCTAACATAAAGGAAATTTCTGCAATTTTTCCCTATAATAAGGGAAATTTCTGGAATTTTGCCCCAAAATAAGGGGAATTTCTGAATTTTTGTCCCCAAATAAGGAAAGTTTCTGCAATTTTGCCCTAAAATAAAAGGAATTTTTGCTTTTTTGCATCTAAATAAGTGGAATTTCTGTCTCTTTCCCCTAAACAAAGGGAATTTCTGTCATTTTTGCCCCAAAATAAGGAAAATTTCTGACTTATTACCCTAAAATAAGTGAAATTTCTGCAAATTTGCCCCAAAAATAGGGAAATTTCTGCCTTTTGCCCCAAAATAGGGGGAAATTCAGCATTTTACTTCAAAATAAGAGAACTTTCTGATTTTTGCACCAAAATATGGAGAATTTCTGCCTTTTTGCTCCAAAATAAGGAAAATTTCTGCCTTTTTTCCCTGAAATAAGTGAAATTTCTGCAATTTTCCCCAAAATAAGTAAAATTTCTGCAATTTTGCCCCAAAATATGGGGAATTTCAACATTTTACCTCAAAATAAGGGAAATTTCTGATTTTTGCCCGAAAATATTGAGAATTTCTGCCTTTTTGCTCCACAATTAGTGAAATTTCTGCAATTTTGCCCTAAAATAAGAGAAATTTCTGCCTTTTGCCCCAAAAAATGGGAAATTTCTGCCTTTTGTCCGAAAATAAGAAGAATGCATAACTTTTTGCCATAAAAAAGGGAAATTTCTTCATTTTCCTCCAAAATAAGGGGAACTTTTGCCTTTTTACCTCTAAATAAGTGGAATTTCTGTATTTTTCCCAAAAAACAAAGGAAATTTCTGTCTTTTTTGCCCCAATATAAGAAAAATTTCTGACTTATTACCCTGAAATAAGTGATATTTCTGCAAATTTGCTCCAAAAATAGGGAAATTTCTGCCTTTTGCCCCAAAATAAGGAGAATTTCAGCATTTTACCTCAAAATAAGGGAAATTTCTGATTTTTGCACCAAAATATGAAGAATTTCTACCTTTTTGCCCCAAAATAAGAAAATTTCTGCCTTTTTTCCCTGAAATAAATGAAATTTCTGCAATTTTGCCCGAGAATAAGTGAAATTTCCGCAATTTTGCCCCAAAATAAGGGAAATTTCTGGAATTTTGCCCCAAAATAAGTGGAATTTCTGAGTTTTGCCCTAAAATAAGGAGAATTTCTTCCTTTTTGCCCCTCAATTAGGGGAATTTCTGCAATTTTGCTCTAAAATACAGTAAATTTCTGCATTTTTGCCCGAAAATAAGGGGAATGCATACCTTTTTGCCATAAAAAAACAAAAATTTCTTCATTTTTGCCCCAAATTAAGAAAAATTTCTGCCTTTTTGCCCTGAAATATGTGAAATTTCTGCAATTTTAGCCCAAAATAAGGTGAATTTCTGCCTTTTTGACCCAAAATAAAGAGAATTTCTGCCTTTTTGCCCCAAAATAAGAAAAATTTATGCCTTTTTTCTCTGAAATAAGTGAAATTTCTGCAATTTTGCCCTAAAATAAAGGAAATTTCTGCAATTTTTCCCCATAATAAAGGAAATTTCTGGAATTTTGGCCTAAAATGAGGGGAATTTCTGGTTTTTTGCCCCCAAATAAGGGAAATATCTGCAATTTTGCCCTAAAATAAGGGGAATTTCTGCTTTTTTGCCTCTAAATAAGTGGAATTTCAGTCTTTTTCCCCAAAAACAAAGGGAATTTCTGTCATTTTTGCCCCAAAATAAAGAAAATTTCTGACTTATTACCCTGAAATAAGTGAAATTTCTGCAATTTCCCCAATATAAGGGAAATTTCTGCATTTTTGCCCCCAAATATGGGGAATTTCAGTCTTTTTACCTCAAAATAAGGGGAATTTCTGAATTTTGGCCCAAAATATTAGGAAATTCTGCCTTTTTTCCAAAATAAGGAAAATTTCTGCTTTTTTTCCTTGAAATAAGTGAAATTTCTGCAATTTTGCCCCAAAATAAGTAAAATTTCTGCAATTTTGCCCCAAAATAAGGAAAATTTCTGGAATTTTGCCCTAACATAAGTGGAATTTCTGAGTTTTGCCCCAAAATAAGGAGAATTTCTGCCTTTTTGCCCCACAATTAGTGAAATTTCTGCAATTTTGCCCTAAAATAAGAGAAATTTCTGCAATTTTTCCCCATAATAAGGGAAATTTCTCCAATTTTGCTTCAAAATAAGAGGAATTTCTGTTTTTTGCCCCACAATTAGGGAAATTTCTGCAATTTTGCCTTAAAATAAGGGGAATTTCTGCATTTTGCCCCAAAATATGGGGAATTTATGCCTATTTGTCCAAAAATAATAAGAATGCATACCTTTTTGCCATAAAAATGGGAAATTTCTTCATTTTTGCTCCAAAATTAGTGGAAATTTTGCCTTTTTGCCTCTAAATAAGTGGAATTTCTGTCTTTTTTCCCTAAAACAAAGGGAATTTCTGTCTTTTTTGCCCCAAAATAAGGAAAATTTCTTAATTATTACCCTGAAATAAGTGAAATTTCGGCAAATTATCACCAAAATAAGGGAAATTTCTGCCTTTTTTCCCCCTAAATAATGGGAATTTCAGCCTTTTTACCTCAAAATAAGGGAAATTTCTGCATTTTTGCAACAAAATATTAGGAATTTCTGCATTTTTGCCACAAAATATTAGAAATTTCTGCCTTTTTGCCCCAAAATAAGGAAAATTTCTGCCTTTTTTTTCCTGAAATAAGTGAAATTTCTGCAATTTTGCCCCAAAATAAGTGAAATTTCTGCAATTTTGCCTTAAAATAAGGGAAATTTCTGGAATTTTGCCCCAAAATTAGTGGAATTTCTGAGTTTTGCCCCAAAATAAGGATAATTTCTGCGTTTTTGCCCCACAATTAGGGAAATTTCTGCAATTTTGCTCCAAAATACGGGGAATTTCTGCCTTTTTGCCCGAAAATAATGGGAATGCATACCTTTTTGCCATAAAAAAGGGAAATTTCTTCATTTTTGCCCCAAATTAAAGGAAATTTCTGCCTTTTTGCCTTGAAATATGTGAAATTTCTGCAATTTTAGCCCAAAATAAGATGAATTTCTGCCTTTTTGCCCCAAAATAATGGGAATTTCTGCCTTTTTGCCCCAAAATAAGAAAAATTTTTTCCTTTTTTCTCTGAAATAAGTGAAATTTCTGCAATTTTGCACTAAAATAAAAGAAATTTCTGCAATGTTTCCCTATAATAAGGTAAATTTTGGGAATTTTGCGTGAAAATAAGGGGAATTTCTGGGTTTTTTTGCCCCCAAATAAGGGAAATTTCTGCAATTTTGCCCTAAAATAATGGGAATTTCTGCGTTTTTTGCCTCTAAATAAGTGGAATTTCTGTCTTTTTCCCCCAAAACAAAGGGAATTTCTGTCATTTTTGCCCCAAAATAAGGAAAATTTCTGACTTATTACCCTGAAATAAGTAAAATTTCTGCAATTTTGCCCCAATATAAGAGAAATTTCTGCCTTTTTGCCACCAAATAAGTGGAATTTCAGCCTTTTTACCTCAAAATAAAGGAGAATTTCTGAATTTTGGCCCAAAATTAGGAAAATTTCTGATTTTTTCCCTGAAATAAGTGAAATTTCTGCTATTTTGAACAAAAATATGTAAAATTTCTGCAATTTTGCCCCAATATAAGGGAAATTTTTAAAATTTTGCCCCAAAATAAGTGGAATTTCTGAGTTTTGCCCCAAAATAAGGAGAATTTCTGCCTTTTTGCGCCACAATTAGTGCAATTTCTGCAATTTTGCCCTAAAATAAAAGAAATTTCTGCAATTTTTCCTCATAATAAGGGAAATTTCTGCAATTTTGCCCCAAAATAAGGGGAATTTCTGTTTTTTGCCCCACAATTATGGAAATTTCTGCAATTTTGCTCAAAAATAAGGGGAATTTCTGCCTTTTGCCCCAAAATATGGGGAATTTCTGCCTTTTGTCTGAAAATGAGAAGAATGCATAACTTTTTGCCATAAAAAAGGGAAATTTCTTCATTTTTGCTCCAAAAAAAGGACACTTTTTCCTCTTTGCCTCTAAATAAGTGGAATTTCTGTATTTTTCTCCCAAAACAAAGGGAATTTCTGTCTTTTTTGCCCAAAAATAAGGAAAATTTCTGACTTATAACCCTGAAATAAGTAAAATTTCTGCAAATTTGCCCCAAAATAAGAAAAATTTCTGCCTTTTTGCCCCCAAATAAGGGGAATATCAGCCTTCTTACCTCAAAATAAGGGAAATTTCTGCAATTTTGCCCCAAAATAAGTGAAATTTCTGCAATTTTGCCCCAAAATAAGTGAAATTTCTGCAATTTTGCCCCAAAATAAGTGGAATTTCTGAGTTTTGCCCCAAAATAAGGAGAATTTCTGCCTTTTTGCCCCACAATTAGGAGAATTTCTGCAATTTTGCTCTAAAATACTAGGAATTTCTGCCTTTTTACCCGAAAGTAAGGGGAATGCATACCTTTTTGCCATCAAAAAGAGAAATTTCTTCATTTTTGCCCAAAATTATGGGAAATTTCTGCCTTTTTGCCCTGAAATATGTGAAATTTCTGCAATTTTAGCCCAAAATAAGATGAATTTCTGTATTTTTGCCCCAAAATAATGGGAATTTCTGCCTTTTTGAACCAAAATAAGAAAAATTTTTGCCTTTTTTCTCTGAAATAAGTGAAATTTCTGCAATTTTGCCCTAAAATAAAGGAAATTTCTGCAATTTTTCCCGATAATAAGGGAAATTTCTGGAATTTTGCCCCAAAATAAGGGGAATTTCTGGTTTTTTGCCCACAAATAAGGGAAATTTCTGCAATTTTGCCCTAAAATAAGGGGAATTTCTGCTTTTTTGCCTCTAAATAAGTGGAATTTCTGTGTTTTACCCCCAAAACAAAGGGAATTTCTGTCATTTTTGCCCCTAAATATGGAAAATTTCTGACTTATTACCCTGAAATAAGTGAAATTTCTGCAATTTTGCCCCAATATAAGGGAAATTTCTGCCTTTTTGCCCCCAAAAAAGGGGAATTTCAACCTTTTTATTTCAAAATAAAAGGAATTTCTGAATTTTGGCACAAAATATTAGGAATTTCTGCCTTTTTGCCCCAAAATAAGGAAAATTTCTTCTTTTTCCCTGAAATAAGGGAAATTTCTGCAAATTTGCCCCAAAAAAGGGAAATTTCTGCCTTTTGCCCCAAAATAAGGGGAATTTCTGCATTTTACATCAAAATAAAGGAAATTTCTGATTTTTGCACCAAAATATGGAGAATTTCTTCCTTTTTGCCCCAAAATAACAAAAATTTCTGCCTTTTTTCCCTAAAATAAGTGAAATTTCTGCAATTTTGCCCCAAAATAGGTGAAATTTCTGCAATTTAGCCCCAAAATCAGGAAAATTTCTGGAATTTTGCCCCAAAATAAGTGGAATTTCTGAGTTTTGCCCCAAAATAAGGAGAATTTCTGCCTTTTTGCCCCACAATTAGTGAAATTTCTGCAATTTTGCCCTAAAATAAGGAAATTTATGCAATTTTTCCCCATAATAAAGGAAATTTCTGCAATTTTGCTTCAAAATAAGGGGAATTTCTGTTTTTTGCCCCACAATTAGGGAAATTTCTGCAATTTTGCCCAAAATTAAGGGGAATTTCTGCCTTTTGCTCCAAAATATGGGGAATTTCTGCCTTTTTGTCCGAAAATAAGAAAAATGCATACCTTTTTGCCATAAAGAAGGGAAATTAGTTCATTTTTGCTCCAAAATAAGGGGAACTTTTGCCTTTTTGCCTCTAAATAAGTGGAATTTCTGTTTTTTTCCTCCAAAACAAAGAGAATTTCTGTCTTTTTTGCCCCAAAATAAGGAAAATTTCTGACTTATTACCATGAAATAAGTGAAATTTCTGCAAATTTACCCCAAAAATAGGGAAATTTCTGCCTTTTGCCCCAAAATAAGAGATATTTCAGCATTTTACCTCAAAATAAGGGGAATTTCTGCATTTTTGCTACAAAATATTAGAAATTTCTGCTTTTTGCCCCAAAATAAGGAACATTTCTGCTTTTTTCCCTGAAATAAGTGAAATTTCTGCAATTTTGCCCCAAAATATGTGAAATTTCTGCAATTTTGCCCCAAAATAAGGGAAATTTATGCAATTTTGCCCCAAAATAAGTTGAATTTCTGAGTTTTGCCCCAAAATAAGGAGAATTTCTGCCTTTTTGCCCCACATTAGGGGAATTTCTGCAATTTTGCTCCAAAATACGGGGAATTTCTGCCTTTTTGCCCCAAAATAAGAAAAATTTTTGCCTTTTTTCTCTGAAATAAGTGAAATTTCTGCAATTTTGCCCTAAAATAAAGGAAATTTCTGCAATTTTTCCTGATAATAAGGGAAATTTCTGGAATTTTGCCCCAAAATAAGAGAAATTCCTGTTTTTTTACACCCAAATAAGGGAAATTTCTGCAATTTTGCCCTAAAATAAGGGGTATTTCTGCATTTTGCCTCTAAATAAGTGGAATTTCTGTCTTTTTCCCTCAAAACAAAGGGAATTTCTGTCATTTTTGCCACAAAATAAAGAATATTTCTGACTTATTACCCTGAAATAAGGGAAATTTCTGCAATTTTGCCCCAATATAAGGGAAATTTCTGCCTTTTTGCCCCCAAATAAGGGGAATTTCAGCCTTTTTACCTCAAAATAAGGGGAATTTCTGAATTTTGGCACAAAATATTAGGAATTTCTGCCTTTTTGCCCCAAAATAAGGAAAATTTCTGCTTTTTCCCTGAAATAAGTGAAATTTCTGCAAATTTGCCCCCAAAAAGGGAAATTTCTGCCTTTTGCCCCAAAATAAGGGGAATTTCTGCATTTTACCTTAAAATAAGAGAAATTTCTGATTTTTGCACCAAAATATGGAGAATTTCTGCCTTTTTGCCCCAAAATAAGAAAAATTTCTGCCTTTTTTCCCTGAAATAAGTGAAATTTCTGCAATTTTGTCCCAAAATAAGTGAAATTTCTCCAATTTTGCCCCAAAATAAGGAAAATTTCTGGAATTTTGCCCCAAAATAAGTGGAATTTCTGAGTTTTGCCCCAAAATAAGGAGAATTTCTGCCTTTTTGCCCCACAATTAGTGAAATTTCTGCAATTTTGCTATAAAATAAGGGAAATTTCTGCAATTTTTCCTCATAATAAGGGAAATTTCTCCAATTTAGCTTATAAATAAGGGGAATTTCTGTTTTTTGCCCCACAATTAGGGAAATTTCTGCAATTTAGCCCAAAAATAATGGGAATTTCTGTTTTTTGCCCCAAAATATGGGGAATTTCTGCCTTTTTGTTTGATAATAAGAAAAATGCATATCTTTTTGCCATAAAAAAGGGAAATTTCTCCATTTTTACTCCAAAATAAGGGGAACTTTTGCCTTTTTGCCTCTAAATAAGTGGAATTTCTGTTTTTTTCCCCCAAAACAAAGAGAATTTCTGTCTTTTTTGCCACAAAATAAGGGAAATTTCTGACTTATTACCATGAAATAAGTGAAATTTCTGCAAATTTGCCCCAAAAATAAGAAAATTTCTGCCTTTTGCCTCAAAATAAGGGGAATTTCAGCATTTTACCTCAAAATAAGGGGAATTTCTGCATTTTTGCCACAAAATGTTAGGAATTTCTTCCTTTTTGCCTCAAAATAAGGAAAATTTCTGCTTTTTTCCCAGAAATAAGTGAAATTTCTGCAATTTTTCCCCAAAATAAGTGAAATTTCTGCAATTTTGCCCCAAAATAAGTGGAATTTCTGAGTTTTGCCCCAATATAAAGAGAATTTCTGTCTTTTTGCCCCACATTAGGGGAATTTCTGCAATTTTGCTCCAAAATACGGGGAATTTCTGCCTTTTTGCCCCAAAATAAGAAAAATTTTTGCTTTTTTTCTCTGAAATAAGTGAAATTTCTGCAATTTTACCCTAAAATAAAAGAAATTTCTGAAATTTTTCCCCATAATTAAAGAAATTTCTGGAATTTTGCCACCAAAAAAGGGGATTTTCTGTTTTTTTCCCCCAAATAAGAGAAATTTCTGCAATTTTGCCCTAAAATAAGGGGAAATTCTGCTTTTTTGCCTCTAAATGAGTGGAATTTCTGTCTTTTCCCCCCAAAACAAAGAGAATTTCTCTTCTTTTTGCCCCAAAATAAGGAAAATTTCTGACTTATTACCCTGAAATAAGTAAATTTCTGCAATTTTGCCCCAATATAAGGAAAATTTCTGCCTTTTAGCCCCCAAATAAGGGGAATTTCAGCCTTTTTACCTCAAAATAAGGGGAATTTTTGAATTTTGGCACAACATATTAGGAATTTCAGCCTTTTTGCCCCAAAATAAAGAAAATTTCTGCCTTTTTTTTCTGAAATAAGTGAAATTTCTGCAATTTTGCCTCAAAATAAGTAAAATTTCTGCAATTTTGCCCCAAAATAAGGGAAATTTCTGGAATTTTGCCCCAAAATAAGTGGAATTTCTGAATTTTGCCCCAAAATAAGGAGAATTTCTGCCTTTTTGCACAACAATTAGTGAAATTTCTGCAATTTTGCCCCAAAATAAGGGAAATTTCTGCAATTTTTTCCCATAATAAGGGAAATTTCTGCAATTTTGCTCCAAAATAAGGGGAATTTTGGTTTTTTTTCCCCACAATTAGGGAAATTTCTGCAATTTTGCCCCAAAATAAGGGGAATTTCTGCCTTTTGCCCCAAAATATGGGGAATTTCTGCCTTTTTGTCTGAAAATAAGAAGAATGCATACCTTTTTGCCATAAAAAAGGGAAATTTCTTCAATTTTGCTCTAAAATAAGGGGTACTTTTGCATTTTGCCTCCAAATAAGTGGAATTTCTGTCTTTTTCCACCAAAACAAAAGAAATTTCTGTATTTTCACCCCAAAATAAGAAAAATTTCTGACTTATTACCCTGAAATAAGTGTAATTTCTGCAAATTTGCCCCAAAATAAGGGAAATTTCTCCCTTTTGCCCCAAAATATGGGATATTTTAGCATTTTACATCCAAATAGAGGAAATTTCTGATTTTTGCACCAAAATATTAGGAATTTCTGCATTTTTGCCCCAAAATAAAGGGAATTTCTTCATTTTTGCACCAATATTAGGGGAATTTCTGCAATTTTGCTCTATAATACGGGTCATTTCTGCCTTTTTGCCCGAAATTAAGTGGAATTTCTGCCTTTTTGTCCCGAAATAAGTGAAATTTCTTCAATTTTAGCCAAAAATTAGGGATTTCATCTTTTTGCCCCAAAATAAAGAGAATTTCTGCCATTTTGCCCTGAAATATTTGAAATTTCTGAAATTTTATTCCAAAATAAGGAGAATTTCTGCCTTTTTCCCCCAAAATAAGGGCAATTTCAACCTTATTACCTCAAAATAAAAGAAATTTCTCCCTTTTTGTCACAAAATATACGGAATTTCTGCCTTTTTGCCCCAAAATAAGGGAAATTTCTGAAATTTTTCCCCAAAATAAGTAGAATTTCTTCCTTTTTGCCCCAAAATAAAGGAAATTTCAGCCTTTTTACCTGAAAATAAGTGAAATTTCTGCAATTTTGCCCCAAATAAGAGAAATTTCTGCAATTTTGCCCAAAAATAAGGTAATTTCCTGCAATTTTACCTCAAAATAAAGAAAATTTCTGGAATTTTGCCCCAAAAAAAGGGGAATTTCTGATTTTTGCCCCAAAATAAAGGGAATTTCTGCCTTTTGCCCCAAAATTAGGGAATTTCTGCAATTTTGCTCCAAAATACGGGGAATTTCTGACTTTTTGCCCGAAAATAAAAGGAATGCATACCTTTTTGCCATAAAAAAGTGAAATTTCATCATTTTTGCTCCAAATTAAAAGGAATTTCTGCATTTTTGCCTCTAAATAATTGGAATCTCTGTCTTTTTCCTCCAAAACAAAGGGAATTTCTGTCTTTTTTGCCCCAAAATAAGGGGAATTTCTGACTTATTACCCTGAAATAAGTAAAATTTCTGCAATTTTGCCCCAAAATAAGGGAAATTTGTCTTTTTTCCCCCAAATAAGGGGAATTTCAGCCTTTTTACCTCATAATAAAAGGAATTTCTGCATTTTTGCCTCTCAATAAGTGGAATTTCTGCCTTTTTCCCGCAAAACAAAGGGAATATCTGTCTTTTTTGCCCCAAAATTAGGAAAATTTCTTACTTATTACCCTGAAATAAGTGAAATTTCTGCAATTTTGCCCCAATATAAGGGAAATTTCTGCCTTTTTGCCCCAAATAAGGTGAATTTCAGACTTTTTACCTCAAAATAAGGGGAATTTCTGAATTTTGGCACAAAATATTAAAAATTTTTGCCTTTTTGCCCCAAAATAAGGAAAATTTCTGCCTTTTTTCTCTGAAATAAATGAAATTTCTGCAATTTTGCACCAAAAAAAGTGAAATTTCTGCAATTTTTGCCCCAAAATAAGGGAAATTCCTGGAATTTTGCCCCAAAATAAGTGGAATTTCTGAGTTTTGCCCCAAAATAAGGAGAATTTCTAACTTTTTGCCCCACAATTAGTGAAATTTCGGCAAATTTGCCCTAAAATAAAAGAAATTTTTTGCAATTTTTCCCCATAATAAGGGAAATTTCTGTAATTTTGCCCCAAAATAAAAGGAATTTCTGATTTTTGCCCCACAATTAGGGAAATTTCTGGAATTTTACCCCAAAATATAGGGAATTTCTTCTTTTTTGTCCGAAAATAAGAAGAATGCATACCTTTTTGCCATAAAAAAGGGAAATTTCTTCATTTTTGCTCCAAAATAAGGGGAACTTTTGCGTTTTTGCCCCAAAATAAGTGGAATTTCTGTCTTTTTCCCTCAAAACAAAGGAAATTTCTGTCTTTTTTGCCCCAAAATAAGAAAAATTTCTACTTATTACCCAGAAATAATTGAAATTTTTGCAAATTTGCCCCAAAATAAGGGAATTTTTTGCCTTTTGCCCCAAAATATGGGGAATTTCAGCATTTTACATCAAAATAAGGGAAATTTCTGATTTTTGCACCAAAATATTAGGAATTTCTGCATTTTTGCCCCAAAATAAAGGGAATTTCTTCATTTTTGCACCAATATTAGAAGAATTTCTGCAATTTTGCTTCAAAATACAGGTCATTTCTGCCTTTTTCCCGAAATTAAGTGGAATTTCTGCCTTTTTGTCCCGAAATAAGTGAAATTTCTTCAATTTTAGCCAAAAATTAGGGATTTCATGTTTTTGCCCCAAAATAAGGGGAATTTCTGCGATTTTGTCCAGAAATATTTGAAATTTCTGAAATTTTACTTTAAATTAGGGGAATTTCTGCCTTTTTGCCCCAAAATAAGGGGAATTTCAACCTTATTACGTCAAAATATGGGAAATTTCTGCCTTTTTGCCACAAAATATACGGAATTTCTGCCTTTTTGCCCCAAAATAAAGAAAATTTCTGCAATTTTTCCCAAAAATAAGGGGAATTTCTCTCTTTTTACCCCAAAATAAAGGAAATTTCAGCCTTTTTACCTGAAAATAAGTGAAATTTCTGCAATTTTGCCCCAAATAAGGGAAATTTCTGCAATTTTGCCCCAAAATAAGGTAAATTCCTGCAATTTTGCCCCAAAATAAAGAAAATTTCTGGAATTTTGCCCCAAAATAAGGGGAATTTCTGATTTTTGCCCCAAAATAAAGAAAATTTCTGCCTTTTGCCCCAAATTAGGGGAATTTCTGCAATTTTGCTCCAAAATACGAGGAATTTCTGCCGTTTTGCCCGAAAATAAGGGGAATGCATACCTTTTTGCCATAAAAAAGTGAAATTTCTTCATTTTTGCTCCAAAATAAGGGGAATTTCTGCCTTTTTGCCTCTAAATAATTGGAATTTCTGTCTTTTTCCCCCAAAACAAAGGGAATTTCTGTTTTTTTTTTGCCCCAAAATAAGGGGAATTTCTGACTTATTACCCTGAAATAAATGAAATTTCTGCAATTTTGCCCCAAAATAAGGGAAATTTCTGCATTTTTGCTTCCAAATAAGGGGAATTTCAGCTTTTATACCTCAAAATAAGAAGAATTTCTACATTTTTGCCACAAAATATTAGGAATTTCTGCCTTTTTGCCCCAATATAAGGAAAATTTCTGCCTTTTTTCCCTGAAATACGAGATATTTCTGCAATTTTGCTGGAAAATAAGTGGAATTTCTGAGTTTTGCATCAAAATAAGCCGAATTTCTGTCTTTTTCCCCAACATATAGGGATTATCTGCCTTTTTGCCCCACAATTAGGGGAATTTCTGCAATTTTGCTCCAAAATACGAGGAATTTCTGCCTTATTGCCCGAATATAAGGGGAATGCATACCTTTTTGCCATATAAAAGAGAAATTTCTTCATTTTTGCTCCAAAATAAGGAAACTTTCTGCCTTTTTGCCTCTAAATAAGTGGAATTTCTGTCTTTTTCTCCCAAAACTAAGAGAATTTCTGTCATTTTTGCCCCAAAATAAGGGGAATTTCTGACTTATTACCCTGAAATAAGTAAAATTTCTGCAATTTTGCCCAAAAATAAGGGAAATTTGTCTTTTCCCCCCAAATAAGGGGAATTTCAGCCTTTTTACCTCATAACAAGGGGAATTTCTGCATTTTTGCCTCTTAATAAGTGGAATTTCTGTCTTTTTCTCGCAAAACAAAGGGAATTTCTCTCTTTTTTGCCCCAAAATTAGGAAAATTTCTTACTTATTACCCTGAAAGAAGTGAAATTTCTGCAATTTTGCCCCAATATAAGGGAAATTTCTGCCTTTTTGCCCCCAAATAAGGGGAATTTCAGCCTTTTTACCTCAAAATAAGGGGAATTTCTGAATTTTGGCACAAAATATTAGGAATTTCTGATTTTTGCCACAAAATAAGGAAAATTTCTGCCTTTTTTCTCTGAAATAATTGAAATTTCTGCAATTTTGCACCAAAATAAGTGAAATTTCTGCAATTTTTGCCCCAAAATAAGGGAAATTTCTGGAATTTTGCCCCAAAATAAGAGGAATTTCTGAGTTTTGCCCCAAAATAAGGAGAATTTCTACCTTTTTGCCCCACAATTAGTGAAATTTCTGCAAATTTGCCCTAAAATAAAAAAAAATTTTTGCAATTTTTCCCCATAATAAGGGAAATTTCTGAAACTTTGTCCCAAAATAAGGGGAATTTCTGATTTTTGCCCCACAATTAGGGAAATTTCTGCAATTTTGCCCCAAAATAAGGGGAATTTCTGCCTTTTGCCCCAAATAATGGGGAATTTCAGCATTTTACATCAAAATAAGGGAAATTTCTGATTTTTGCACGAAAATATTAGGAATTTCTGCATTTTTGCCCCAAAATAAAGGGAATTTCTTCATTTTTGCACCAATATTAGAAGAATTTCTGCAATTTTGCTCCAAAATACGGGTCATTTCTGCCTTTTTCCCGAAATTAAGTGGAATTTCTGCCTTTTTGTCCCGAAATAAGTGAAATTTCTTCAATTTTAGCCAAAAATTAGGGATTTCATGTTTTTGCCCCAAAATAAGGGGAATTTCTGCCATTTTGTCCAGAAATATTTGAAATTTCTGAAATTTTACCCCAAAATAAGGAAAATTCTGCCTTTTTGCTCCAAAATAAGGGCAATTTCAACCTTATTACGACAAAATAAGGGAAATTTCTGCCTTTTTGCCACAAAATATACGGAATTTCTGCCTTTTTGCCCCAAAATAAAGAAAATTTCTGCAATTTTTCCCCAATATAAGGGGAATTTCTCCCTTTTTTCCCCAAAATAAAGGAAATTTCAGCCTTTTTACCTGAAAATACGTGAAATTTCTGCAATTTTGCCCCAAATAAGGGAAATTTCTGCAATTTTGCCCCAAATAAGAGAAATTTCTGCAATTTTGCCCCAAAATAAGGTAATTTCCTGCAATTTTGCCCCAAAATAAAAAAAAATTCTAGAATTTTGCCCCAAAATAAAAGGAATTTCTGATTTTTGCCCCAAAATAAAGGGAATTTCTGCCTTTTGCCCTAAAATTAGGGGAATTTCTGAAATTTTGCTCTAAAATACAGGAAATTTCTGCCTTTTTGCCCGAAAATAAAGGGGAATGCATACCTTTTTGCCATAAAAAAGTGAAATTTCTTCATTTTTGCTCCAAAATAAGGGAAATTTCTGCCTTTTTGCCTCTAAATAAGTGGAATTTCTGTCATTTTCCCCCAAAACAAAGGGAATTTCTGTCTATTTTGCCCCAAAATAAGGGGAATTTCTGACTTATTACCCTGAAGTAAGTGAAATTTCTGCAATTTTGCCCCAAAATAAGGGAAATTTCTGCATTTTTGCTTCCAAATAAGGGGAATTTCAGCTTTTTTACCTCAAAATAAGAAGAATTTCTACATTTTTGCCACAAAATATTAGGAATTTCTGCCTTTTTGCCCCAATATAAGGAAAATTTCTGCCTTTTTTCCCTGAAATAAGAGATATTTCTGCAATTTTGCTCGAAAATAAGTGGAATTTCTGAGTTTTGCATCAAAATAAGCCGAATTTCTGTTTTTTTCCCCAACATATAGGGAATTTCTGCCTTTTTGCCCCACAATTATGGGAATTTCTGCAATTTTGCTCCAAAATACGGGGAATTTCTGCCTTTTTGCCCGAAAATAAGGGGAATGCATACCTTTTTGCCATATAAAAGAGAAATTTCTTCATTTTTGCTCCAAAATAAGGAAAATTTCTGCCTTTTTGCCTATAAATAAGTGGAATTTCTCTCTTTTCCCCCAAAAACAAAGGGAATTTCTGTCTTTTTTGCCCCAAAGTAAAAGGAATTTCTGACTTATTACCCTGAAATAAGTAAAATTTCTGCAATTTTGCCCCAAAATAAGGGAAATTTCTGCCTTTTTCCCCACAAAAAAAGGAATTTCAGCCTTTTTACCTCATAATAAGGGGAATTTCTGCATTTTTGCCTCTAAATAAGTGGAATTTCTGTCTTTTTCCCCCTAAATAAAAAGAATTTCTATCTTTTTTGCCCCAAAATAAGGAAAATTTTTGACTTATTACCCTGAAATAAGTGAAATTTCTGCAATTTTGCCTCAATATAAGGGAAATTTCTGCCTTTTTGCCCCCAAATAATGGGAATATCAGCCTTTTTACCTCAAAATAACGGGAATTTCTGAATTTTGGCACAAAATATTAGGAATTTCTGCCTTTTGCCCCAAAATAAGGAAAATTTCTGCTTTTTCTCTGAAATAAGTAAAATTTCTGCAATTTTGCACCAAAATAAGTGAAATTTCTGCAATTCTGCCCCAAAATAAGGGAAATTTCTGGTATTTTGAACCAAAATAAGTGGAATTTCTGAGTTTTGCCCAAAAATAAGGAGAATTTCTGCCTTTTTGCCCCACAATTAGTGAAATTTCTGCAATTTTTACCTAAAATTAAAGAAATTTTTGCAATTTTTCCCCATAATAAGAGAAATTTTTGCAATTTTGCTCCAAAATAAAAGGAATTTCTAATTTTTGCCCCACAATTAGGGAAATTTCTGCAATTTTGCACCAAAATAAGGGAAATTTCTCCCTTTTGCCCCAAAATATGGGAAATTCTGCCTTTTTGTCCAAAAATAAGAAGAATGCATACCTTTTTGCCATAGAAAAGGGAAATTTCTTCATTTTTGCTCCAAAATAAGGGGAACTTTTGCGTTTTTGCCTCCAAATAAGTGGAATTTCTGTCTTTTTCCCCCAAAACAAAGGAAATTTCTGTCTTATTTGCCCCAAAATAAAAAAATTCTGACTTATTACCCTGAAATAAGTGAAATTTCTGCAAATTTGCCCCAAAATAAGGAAAATTTCTGCCTTTTGCCCTAAAATATGGGGAATTTCAGCATTTTACATCAAAATAAGGGAAATTTCTGATTTTTGCACAAAAATAATAAGAATTTCTGCCTTTTTCCCCAAAATAAAGGCAATTTCTTCATTTTTGCACCAATATTAGAGGAATTTCTGCAATTTTGCTCCAAAATACGGGTCATTTCTGCCTTTTTGCCCGAAATTAAGTGGAATTTCTGCCTTTTTGTCCCGAAATAAGTGAAATTTCTTCAATTTTAGCCAAAAATTAAGGATTTCATTTTTTTGCCCAAAATAAGGGGAATTTCTGCCATTTTGCCCAGAAATATTTGAAATTTCTGAAATTTTACCCCAAAATAAGGGGAATTTCTGCATTTTTGCCCCAAAATAAAAGGAATTTCAACCTTATTATTTCAAAATAAGGGAAATTTCTGCCTTTTTGCCACAAAATATATGGAATTTCTGCCTTTTTGCCCCAAAATGAAGAAAATTTCTGCAATTTTTCCCCAAAATAAGGGGAATTTCTCTCTTTTTGCTCCAAAATAAAGGAAATTTCAGGCTTTTTACCTGAAAATAAGTGAAATTTCTGCAATTTTGCCCCAAATAAGGGAAATTTCTGAAATTTTGCACCAAATTAAGGTAAATTCCTTCAATTTTGCTCCAAAATAAAAAAAATTTCGGGAATTTTGCCCCAAAATAAGGGGAATTTCTGATTTTTGCCCCAAAATAAAGGGAATTTCTGCCTTTTGCCCCAAAATTAGGGGAATTTCTGCAATTTTGCTCCAAAATACGGGGAATTTCTGCCATTTTGCCCAGAAATATTTGAAATTTCTGAAATTTTACCCTAAAATAAGGGGAATTTCTGCATTTTTGCCCCAAAATAAGGGGAATTTCACCCTTATTACCTCAAAATAAGGAAAATTTCTGCCTTTTTGCCCCAAAATAAAGAAAATTTCTGCAATTTTTCCACAAAATAAGGGGAATTTCTTCCTTTTTGCCCCAAAACAAAGGAAATTTCAACCTTTTTACCTGAAAATAAGTGAAATTTCTGCAATTTTGCCCCAAATAAGGGAAATTTCTGCAATTTTACCTTAAAATAAGGTAAATCCTGCAATTTTGCCCCAAAATAATGAAAATTTCTGGAATTTTGCCCCAAAATAAGGAGAATTTCTGAATTTTGCCCCCAAAATATCGGGAATTTATGCCTTTTGCCCCAAAATTGTGGGAATTTCTGCAATTTTGCTCCAAAATACGGGGAATTTCTGCCTTTTTGCCCGAAAATAAGGAGAATGCATACCTTTTTGCCATAAAAAAGTGAAATTTCTTTATTTTTGCTCCAAAATAAAAAAAATTTCTGCCTTTTTGCCTCTAAATAAGTGGAATTTCTGTCTTTTTCCCCCAAAACAAAGAGAATTTCTGTCTTTTTTGCCTCAAAATAAGGGGAATTTCTGACTTATTACCCTGAAATAAGTGAAATTTCTGCAATTTTGCCCCAAAATAAGTGGAATTTCTGAGTTTTGCCCCAAAATAAGGAGAATTTCTGTATTTTTGCCCCAACTTATAGGGAATTTCTGCCTTTTTGCCTGACAATTAGGGGAATTTCTGCAATTTTGCTCCAAAATACGGGGAATTTTTTCCTTTTTGCCCGAAAATATGGGGAATGCATAACTTTTTGCCATATAAAAGGGAAATTTCTTTATTTTTGCTCCAAAATAAAAGGAATTTCTGCCTTTTTGCCTCCAAATAAGTGGAATTTGTGTCTTTTTCCCCCAAAACAAAAAAAAATTTCTCATTTTTGCCCTTAAATAAGGGAAATTTCTGACTTATTACCCGGAAATAAAAAAATTTTCTGCAATTTTGCCCCAATATAAGGGAAATCTCTGCCTTTTTGCCCCCAAATAAGGGGAATTTCAGCCTTTTTACCTCATAATAAGGGGAATTTCTGCATTTTTGCCTCTAAATAAGTGGAATTTCTGTCTTTTTCCCCCAAAACAAAGGGAATTTCTGTCTTATTTGCCCCAAAATAAGGAAAATTTCAGACTTATTACCCTGAAATAACTGAAATTTCTGCAATTTTGCCCCAATATAAGGGAAATTTTTGCCTTTTTGCCCCCAAATAAGGAAAATTTCAGCTTTTTTACCTAAAAATAAGGGGAATTTCTGAATTTTGGCACAAAATATTAGGAATTTCTGCATTTTGGCCCCAAAATAAGGAAAATTTCTGCCTTTTTTTCTCTGAAATAAATGAAATTTCTGCAATTTTGCACCAAAATAATTGAAATTTCTGCAATTTTGCCTCAAAATAAGGGAAATTTCTGGAATTTTGCCCCAAAATAAGTGGAATTTCTGAGTTTTGCCCCAAAATAAAGGGAATTTCTGTCTTTTTGCCCCATTATATAGAAAATTTCTCCCTTTTTGCCCCACAAGTAGTGAAATTTCTGCAATTTTCCCCTAAAATAATAGAAATTTCTGCAATTTTTCCCCATAATAAGGGAAATTTCTGCAATTTTGCCTCAAAATAAGGAGAATTTCTGTTTTTTGCCCCAAAATTAGGGAAATTTCTGCAATTTTGCCCCAAAATAATGGAAATTTCTGCCTTTTGCCCCAAAATATTGGGAATTTCTGCCTTTTTGTCTGAAAATAAGAAGAATGCATACCTTTTTGCCATAAAAAAGATAATTTCTTCTTTTTTGCTTTAAAATGAGGGGAACTTTTGCCTTTTTGCCTCTAAATAAGTGGAATTTCTGTCTTTTTCCCCCAAAACAAATGAAATTTCTGTCTTTTTTGCCCCAAAATAAGAAAAATTTCTGACTTATTACCCTGAAATAAGTGAGATTTCTGCAAATTTGCACCAAAATAAGGGAAATTTCTGCCTTTTGCCCCAAAATATGGGGAATTTCAGCATTTTACATCAAAATAAGGGAAATTTCTGATTTTTGCCCCAAAATATGGAGAATTTCTGCCTTTTTGCCTCAAAATAAAGGGAATTTCTGCATTTTTCACCAATATTGGGGGAATTTCTGCAATTTTACTCCAAAATACGAGTCATTTCTGCCTTTTTGCATGAAATTAAGTGGAATTTCTGCCTTTATGTCCCGAAATAAGTGAAATTTCTTCAATTTTATCCAAAAATTAAGGATTTCATCTTTTTGTCCCAAAATGAGGGGAATTTCTGCCATTTTGCCCTGAAATATTTGAAATTTCTGAAATTTTACCCCAAAATAAAAGGAATTTCTGCCTTTTTTCCTCTAAATAAGTGGAATTTCTGTCTTTTTCCCCCAAACAAAGGGAATTTCTGTCTATTTTGCCCCAATATAAGAAAAATTTCTGCCTTTTTTCCCTGAAATAAAAGATATTTCTGCAATTTTGCCCCAAAATAAGTGGAATTTCTGAGTTTTGCCCAAAATAAAAAGAATTTCTGCCTTTTTGCTCCACAATTAGTGAAATTTCTGCAATTTTGCCCTAAAATAAAAGAAATTTCTGCAATTTTTCCCCATAATAATGGAAATTTCTGCAATTTTGCCCCAAAATAAGGGGAATTTCTGTTTTTTGTCCCACAATTAGGGAAATTTCTGCAATTTTGCCCAACAATTAGGGAAATTTCTGCAATTTTGCCCCAAAATAAGGGGAATTTCTGCCTTTTACCCCAAAATATAGGGAATTTCTGCCTTTTTGTCCGAAAATAAGAAGAATGCATATTTTTGGCATAAAAAAAGGAAATTTCTTCATTTTTGCTCCTAAATAAGGGGAACTTTTGCCTTTTTGCCTCTAAATAAGTGGAATTTCTGTCTTTTTCCCCCAAAACAAATGAATTTTCTGTATTTTTTGCCCAAAAATAAGAAAAATTTCGAACTTATTACCCTGAAATAAGTGAAATTTCTGCAAATTTGCCCCAAAATAAGAGAAATTTCTGCCTTTTGCCCCAAAATATGGAGAATTTCAGCATTTTACATCAAAATAAGGGAAATTTCTGATTTTTGCACCAAAATATGGAGAATTTCTGCCTTTTTGCCCCAAAATAAAGGGAATTTCTGCATTTTTGCACCAATATTATGGGAATTTCTGCAATTTTGCTCCAAAATACGGGTCATTTCTGCCTTTTTGCCCGAAATTAAGTGGAATTTCTGCCTTTTTGTCCCGAAATAAGTTAAATTTCTTCAATTTTTGCCAAAAATTAGGGATATAATCTTTTTGCCCCAAAATGAGGGGAATTTCTGAATTTTGCCCTGAAATATTTGAAATTTCTGAAATTTTACCCCAAAATAAGGGGAATTTCTGCCTTTTGCCTCTAAATAAGTGGAATTTCAGTCTTTTTCCCCCAAAACAAAGGGAATTTCTGTTTATTTTGCCCCAATATAATGAAAATTTCTGCCTTTTTTCCCTGAAATAAAAGATATTTCTGCAATTTTGCCCCAAAATAAGTGGAATTTCTGAGTTTTGCCACAAAATAAGAAGAATTTTGTTTTTTTGCCCCAACATATAGGGAATATCTGCCTTTTTGCTCCACAATTAGGGGAATTTCTGGAATTTTGCTCCAAAATACGGGGAATTTCTGCCTTTTTGCCCAAAAATAAGGGGAATGCATACCTTTTTGCCATATAAAAGGGAAATTTCTTCATTTTTGCTCCAAAATAAGAAGTTTTTCTGCCTTTTTGCCTCTAAATAAGTGGAATTTCTGTCTTTTTCCCCCAAAACAATTGAAATTTCTGTCTTTTTTGCCCCAAAATAAGAAAAATTTCTGACTTATTACCCTGAAATAAGAGAAATTTCTGAAAATTTGCACCAAAATAAGGGAAATTTCTGCCTTTTGCACCAAATAATGGGGAATTTCAGCATTTTACATCAAAATAAGGGAAATTTCTGATTTTTGCACCAAAATATGGAGAATTTCTGCCTTTTTGCCCCAAAATAAAGGGAATTTCTGCATTTTTCACCAATATTGGGGGAATTTCTGCAATTTTACTTTAAATACGAGTCATTTCTGCCTTTTTGCATGAAATTAAGTGCAATTTCTGCCTTTATGTCCCGAAATAAGTGAAATTTCTTCAATTTTATCCAAAAATTAAGGATTTCATCTTTTTGTCCCAAAATGAGGGGAATTTCTGCCATTTTGCCCTGAAATATTTGAAATTTCTGAAATTTTACCCCAAAATAAAAGGAATTTCTGCCTTTTTTCCTCTAAATAAGTGGAATTTCTGTCTTTTTCCCCCAAACAAAGGGAATTTCTGTCTATTTTGCCCCAATATAAGAAAAATTTCTGCCTTTTTTCCCTGAAATAAAAGATATTTCTGCAATTTTGCCCCAAAATAAGTGGAATTCCTGAGTTTTGCCCAAAATAAAAAGAATTTCTGCCTTTTTGCTCCACAATTAGTGAAATTTCTGCAATTTTGCCCTAAAATAAAAGAAATTTCTGCAATTTTTCCCCATAATAATGGAAATTTCTGCAATTTTGCCCCAAAATAAGGGGAATTTCTGTTTTTTGTCCCACAATTTTGGAAATTTCTGCAATTTTGCCCAACAATTAGGGAAATTTCTGCAATTTTGCCCCAAAATAAGGGGAATTTCTGCCTTTTACCCCAAAATATAGGGAATTTCTGCCTTTTTGTCCGAAAATAAGAAGAATGCATATTTTTGGCATAAAAAAAGGAAATTTCTTCATTTTTGCTCCTAAATAAGGGGAACTTTTGCCTTTTTGCCTCTAAATAAGTGGAATTTCTGTCTTTTTCCCCCAAAACAAATGAATTTTCTGTATTTTTTGCCCCAAAATAAGAAAAATTTCGAACTTATTACCCTGAAATAAGTGAAATTTCTGCAAATTTGCCCCAAAATAAGAGAAATTTCTGCCTTTTGCCCCAAAATATGGGGAATTTCAGCATTTTACATCAAAATAAGGGAAATTTCTGATTTTTGCACCAAAATATGGAGAATTTCTTCCTTTTTGCCGCAAAATAAAGGGAATTTCTGCATTTTTGCACCAATATTAGGGGAATTTCTGCAATTTTGCTCCAAAATACGGGTCATTTCTGCCTTTTTGCCCGAAATTAAGTGGAATTTCTGCCTTTTTGTCCCGAAATAAGTGAAATTTCTTCAATTTTTGCCAAAAATTAGGGTTTTCATCTTTTTGCCCCAAAATGAGGGGAATTTCTGAATTTTGCCCTGAAATATTTGAAATTAGTGAAATTTTACCCCAAAATAAGGGGAATTTCTGCCTTTTTGCCTCTAAATAAGTGGAATTTCAGTCTTTTTCCCCCAAAACAAAGGGAATTTCTGTTTATTTTGCCCCAATATAATGAAAATTTCTGCCTTTTTTCCCTGAAATAAAAGATATTTCTGCAATTTTGCCCCAAAATAAGTGGAATTTCTGAGTTTTGCCACAAAATAAGGAGAATTTTGTTTTTTTGCCCCAACATATAGGGAATATCTGCCTTTTTGCCCCACAATTAGGAAAATTTCTGGAATTTTGCTCCAAAATACTGGGAATTTCTGCCTTTTTGCCCGAAAATAAAAGGAATGCATACCTTTTTGCCATATAAAAGGGAAATTTCTTCATTTTAGCTCCAAAATAAGAAGTATTTCTGCCTTTTTGCCTCTAAATAAGTGGAATTTCCGTCTTTTTCCCTCAAAACAAAGGGAATTTCTGTATTTTTTGCCCCAAAATAAGGGAAATTTCTGACTTATTACCCTGAAATAAGTAAAATTTTTGCAATTTTGCCCCAAAATAAAGGAAATTTCTGCCTTTTTGCCCCCAAATAAGGAAAATTTCAGCCTTTTTACCTACAAATAAGGGGAATTTCTGAATTTTGGCACAAAATATTAGTAATTTCTGCCTTTTTGCCCCAAAATAAGGAAAATTTTTGCCTTTATTCTCTGAAATAAGTGAAATTTCTGCAATTATGCCACAAAATAAGTGATATTTCTGCAATTTGGCCCTAAAATATGGGAAATTTCTGGAATTTTGCCCCAAAATAAGTGGAATTTCTTAGTTTTGCCCCCAAATAAGGAGAATTTCTGCTTTTTTGCCCCACAATTAGTGAAATTTCTGCAATTTTGCCCTAAAATAAAAGAAATTTATGCAATTTTTCCCCATAATAAGGGAAATATCTGCAATTTTGCCCCAAAATAATTGGAATTTCTGTTTTTTGCCCCACAATTAGGAAAATTTCTGCAATTTTGCCCCAAAATAAGAGAAATTTCTGCCTTTTTGCCCCCAAATAAGAAAAATTTAAGCCTTTTTACTTCAAAATAAGGGGAATTTCTGCATTTTTGCTACAAAATTTTAGGAATTTCTGCCTTTATGCCCCAAAATAAAGAAAATTTCTGCCTTTTTTCTCTGAAATAAGTGAAATTTCTGCAATTTTGCCCCAAATAAGTTGAATTTCTGAGTTTTGCCCTAAA
Source organism: Micromys minutus (assembly GCF_963924665.1). NCBI lineage: Eukaryota > Metazoa > Chordata > Mammalia > Rodentia > Muridae > Micromys > Micromys minutus. The sequence continues at coordinate 1,301,791 of NW_027667145.1, forward strand.
TTAAGGAGAATTTCTATCTTTTTGCCCCAACATATAGGGAATTTCTGTCTTTCTGCCGCACAATTAGGGGAATTTCTGCAATTTTGCTAAAAATATGGGGAATTTCTGCCTTTTTGCCCGAAATTAAGGGGAATGCATATTTTTTTGCCATATAAAAAGGAAATTTCCTCATTTTTGCTCCAAAATAAGGGGAATTTCTGCCTTTTTTCCTCTAAATAAGTGGAATTTCTGTCTTTTTCCCCCAAAACAAAGAGAATTTCTGTCTTTTTTGCCCCAAAATAAGGGGAATTTCTGACTCATTACCCTCAAATAAGTGAAATTTCTGCAATTTTGTCCCAATATAAGGGAAATTTCTGCCTTTTTGCTCTCAAATAAGAAGAATTGCAGCCTTTATACCTCAAAATAAGGGGAATTTCTGCATTTTTGCCACAAAATATATGGAATTTCTGCCTTTTTGCCCCATAATAAGAAAAATTTCTGCAATTTTGCCCCAAAATAAGGGGAATTTCTTTATTTTGCCCCAAAATAAAAAAAAATTCAGCCTTTTTACCTGAAAATAAGTGAAATTACTGCAATTTTGCCCCAAATAAGGGAAATTTCTGCAATTTTGCCCCAAAATAAGGTAAATTTTTGAAATTTTGCCACAAAATAAAGGAAATTTCTGGAATTTTGCCCCAAAATAAGAGGAATTTCTGATTTTTGCGCCAAAATAAAGGGAATTTCTGTCTTTTGCACCAAAATTAGTGGAATTTTTGCAATTTTGCTTCAAAATACGAGGAATTTCTGCCTTTTTACCCGAAAATAAGTGGAATGTATGCCTTTTTGCCATAAAAAAGGAAATTTCTTCATTTTTGCTCAAAAATAAGGGGAATTTCTTCCTTTTTGCCTCTAAATAAGTGGAATTTCTGTCTTTTCCCCCCAAAACAAAGGGAATTTCTGACATTTTTGCCCCATAATAAGGGGAATTTCTGACTTATTACCCTGAAATAAGTAAAATTTCTGGAATTTTGCCCCAATATAAGGGAAATTTCTGCCTTTTTGCCCCCAAATAAGGGGAATTTCAGCCTTTTTACTTCAAAATAAGGGGAATTTCTGCATTTTTGCCACAAAATATTAGGAATTTCTGCCTTTATGCCCCAAAATAAGGAAAATTTCTGCTTTTTTCTCTGAAATAAGTTAAATTTCTGCAATTTTGCCCCAAAATAAGTGGAATTTCTGAGTTTTTCCCAAAAATAAAGAGAATTTCTGTCTTTTTGCCCCAACATGTAAAGAATATCTGCCTTTTTGCCCCACAATTAGGGGAATTTCTGCAATTTTGCTGCAAAATACGGGGAATTTCTGCCTTTGTGCCCGAAAATAAGGGAAATGCATACCTTTTTGCCATAAAAATGTGAAATATCTTCATTTTTGCTCCAAAATAAGGGGAATTTCTGCCTTTTTGCCTCTAAATAAGTGGAATTTCTGTCTTTTTCCCCCAAAACAAAGGGAATTTATGACTTTTTTGCCCCAAAATAAGGGGAATTTCTGAATTATTACCCTGAAATAAGTGAAATTTCTGGAATTTTTCCCCAAAATAATTGAAATTTCTGCCTTTTTGACCCCAAATAAGGGGAATTTCAGCCTTTTTACTTCAAAATACGGGGAATTTCTGCATTTTTTCCACAAAATATTAGGAATTTCTGCCTTTATGCCCCAAAATAAGAAAAATTTCTGCCTTTTTTCTCTGAAATAAGTTAAATTTCTGGAATTTTTCCCCAAAATAAGTGGAATTTCTGCCTTTTGCCCCTAAATAAGGGGAATTTCAGCCTTTTAACTCAAAATAAGGAAAATTTCTGCCTTTTTTATCTGAAATAAGTGAAATTTCTTTAATTTTTTGTCAAAATAAGTGAAATTTCTGCAATTTTGCATCAAAATAAGGGAAATTTCTGGAATTTTGCCCCAAAATAAGTGGAATTTCTGAGGTTTGCCCCAAAATAAGGAGAATTTCTTTCTTTTTGCCCCAACATATAGGGAATTTCTGCCTTTTTGCCCCACAATTAGGGGAATTTCTGCAATTTTGCTCCAAAAAACGGAAAATTTCTGCCTTTTTGCCCGAAAATAAGGGGAATGCATATTTTTTTGCCATATAAAAAAGAAATTTCTTCATTTTTGCTCCAAAATAAGGGGAATTTCTGCCTTTTTGCCTCTAAATAAGTGGAATTTCTGTTTTTTTCCCCCAAAACAAAGGAGAGTTCAGTATATTTTGCCCCAAAATAAGGGGAATTTCTGACTTATTACCCTGAAATAAGTGAAATTTCTGCAATTTTGCCCCAATATAAGGGAAATTTCTGCCTTTTTGCTCCCAAATAAGTGGAATTTCAGCATTTTTAACTGAAAATAAGGGGAAATTCTGCATTTTTGCCACAAAATATACAGAATTTCTGCCTATTTGTCCCATGATAAAGGAAATGTCTGCAATTTTGTCCCAAAATAATGGGAATTTCTCCTTTTTTTGCCCCAAAATAAAGAAAATTTCAGCATTTTTACCTGAAAATACGTGAAATTACTGCAATTTTGCCCGAAATAAGGGAAATTTCTGCAATTTTGCCGCAAAATAAGTGGAATTTCTTAGTTTTGCCACAAAATAAGGAGAATTTCTGCCTTTTTTCCCCACAATTAGTGAAATTTTTGCAATTTTGCCCTAAAATAAAAGAAATTTCTGCAATTTTGCCCCAAAATAAGGGGAATTTCTGTTTTTTGCCCCACAATTAGGGAAAGTTCTGCAATTTTGCCCCAAAATAAGAAGAATTTCTGCCTTTTGCCCCAAAATATGGGGAATTTCTGCCTTTTTGTCCGAAAATAAGAAGAATGCATACCTTTTTGCCATAAAAAAGGGAAATTTCTTCATTTTTGCTCCAAAAGAAGGGGAACTTTTGCCTTTTTGCCTCCAAATAAGTGGAATTTCTGTCTGTTTTCCCCAAAACAAAAAAAAATTTCTCTGTTTTTGCCCCAAAATAAGAAAAATTTCTGACTTATTACCCTGAAATAAGTGAAATTTCTGCAATTTTGCCCCAATATAAGGGAAATTTCTTTCTTTTTGCCCCCAAATAAGGTGAATTTCAGCCTTTTTACCTCAAAATAACGGAAATTTCTTCATTTTTGCCATAAAATATTAGGAATTTCTGCCTTTTTGCCCCAAAATAAGGAAAATTTCTTTTTTTTTTCCTGAAGTAAGTGAAATTTCTGCAATTTTGCCCCAAAGTAATTGAAATTTCTGCAATTTTGCCCCAAAATTAGGAAAATTTCTGGAATTTTACCCAAAAATAAGTGGAATTTCTGAGTTTTGCCCTAAAATAAGGAGAATTTCTGCCTTTTTGCCCCACAATAAGGAGAATTTCTGCAATTTTGCTCCAAAATACGGGGAATTTTTGCCTTTTTGCCCGAAAATAAGGAGAATGCATACCTTTTTGCCATAAAAAAATTTTCTTCATTTTTTCCTCAAAATAAGGGAAATTTTTGCCATTTTGCCAAGAAATATGTGAAATTTCTGCAATTTTACCCCAAAATAAGGTGAATTTCTGCCTTTTTGCCCCAAAATAATGGGAATTTTTGCCTTTTTGCCCCAAAATAAGGAAAATTTCTTTCTTTTTTTTCCTGAAATTCGTGAGATTTCTGCAATTTTGCCCCAAAGTAAGTGAAATTTCTGCAATATTGCCCCAAAATAAGGGAAATTTCTGCCTTTTTGCCCCCAAATAAGGAAAATTTCAGCCTTTTTACCTACAAATAAGGGGAATTTCTGAATTTTGGCACAAAATATTAGTAATTTCTGCCTTTTTGCCCCAAAATAAGGAAAATTTTTGCCTTTATTCTCTGAAATAAGTGAAATTTCTGCAATTATGCCACAAAATAAGTGATATTTCTGCAATTTGGCCCTAAAATATGGGAAATTTCTGGAATTTTGCCCCAAAATAAGTGGAATTTCTTAGTTTTGCCCCCAAATAAGGAGAATTTCTGCTTTTTTGCCCCACAATTAGTGAAATTTCTGCAATTTTGCCCTAAAATAAAAGAAATTTATGCAATTTTTCCCCATAATAAGGGAAATATCTGCAATTTTGCCCCAAAATAATGGGAATTTCTGTTTTTTGCCCCACAATTAGGAAAATTTCTGCAATTTTGCCCCAAAATAAGAGAAATTTCTGCCTTTTTGCCCCCAAATAAGAAAAATTTAAGCCTTTTTACTTCAAAATAAGGGGAATTTCTGCATTTTTGCTACAAAATTTTAGGAATTTCTGCCTTTATGCCCCAAAATAAAGAAAATTTCTGCCTTTTTTCTCTGAAATAAGTGAAATTTCTGCAATTTTGCCCCAAATAAGTTGAATTTCTGAGTTTTGCCCTAAATTAAGGAGAATTTCTATCTTTTTGCCCCAACATATAGGGAATTTCTGTCTTTCTGCCGCACAATTAGGGGAATTTCTGCAATTTTGCTAAAAATATGGGGAATTTCTGCCTTTTTGCCCGAAATTAAGGGGAATGCATATTTTTTTGCCATATAAAAAGGAAATTTCCTCATTTTTGCTCCAAAATAAGGGGAATTTCTGCCTTTTTTCCTCTAAATAAGTGGAATTTCTGTCTTTTTCCCCCAAAACAAAGAGAATTTCTGTCTTTTTTGCCCCAAAATAAGGGGAATTTCTGACTCATTACCCTCAAATAAGTGAAATTTCTGCAATTTTGTCCCAATATAAGGGAAATTTCTGCCTTTTTGCTCTCAAATAAGAAGAATTGCAGCCTTTATACCTCAAAATAAGGGGAATTTCTGCATTTTTGCCACAAAATATATGGAATTTCTGCCTTTTTGCCCCATAATAAGAAAAATTTCTGCAATTTTGCCCCAAAATAAGGGGAATTTCTTTATTTTGCCCCAAAATAAAAAAAAATTCAGCCTTTTTACCTGAAAATAAGTGAAATTACTGCAATTTTGCCCCAAATAAGGGAAATTTCTGCAATTTTGCCCCAAAATAAGGTAAATTTTTGAAATTTTGCCACAAAATAAAGGAAATTTCTGGAATTTTGCCCCAAAATAAGAGGAATTTCTGATTTTTGCGCCAAAATAAAGGGAATTTCTGTCTTTTGCACCAAAATTAGTGGAATTTTTGCAATTTTGCTTCAAAATACGAGGAATTTCTGCCTTTTTACCCGAAAATAAGTGGAATGTATGCCTTTTTGCCATAAAAAAGGAAATTTCTTCATTTTTGCTCAAAAATAAGGGGAATTTCTTCCTTTTTGCCTCTAAATAAGTGGAATTTCTGTCTTTTCCCCCCAAAACAAAGGGAATTTCTGACATTTTTGCCCCATAATAAGGGGAATTTCTGACTTATTACCCTGAAATAAGTAAAATTTCTGGAATTTTGCCCCAATATAAGGGAAATTTCTGCCTTTTTGCCCCCAAATAAGGGGAATTTCAGCCTTTTTACTTCAAAATAAGGGGAATTTCTGCATTTTTGCCACAAAATATTAGGAATTTCTGCCTTTATGCCCCAAAATAAGGAAAATTTCTGCTTTTTTCTCTGAAATAAGTTAAATTTCTGCAATTTTGCCCCAAAATAAGTGGAATTTCTGAGTTTTTCCCAAAAATAAAGAGAATTTCTGTCTTTTTGCCCCAACATGTAAAGAATATCTGCCTTTTTGCCCCACAATTAGGGGAATTTCTGCAATTTTGCTGCAAAATACGGGGAATTTCTGCCTTTGTGCCCGAAAATAAGGGAAATGCATACCTTTTTGCCATAAAAATGTGAAATATCTTCATTTTTGCTCCAAAATAAGGGGAATTTCTGCCTTTTTGCCTCTAAATAAGTGGAATTTCTGTCTTTTTCCCCCAAAACAAAGGGAATTTATGACTTTTTTGCCCCAAAATAAGGGGAATTTCTGAATTATTACCCTGAAATAAGTGAAATTTCTGGAATTTTTCCCCAAAATAATTGAAATTTCTGCCTTTTTGACCCCAAATAAGGGGAATTTCAGCCTTTTTACTTCAAAATACGGGGAATTTCTGCATTTTTTCCACAAAATATTAGGAATTTCTGCCTTTATGCCCCAAAATAAGAAAAATTTCTGCCTTTTTTCTCTGAAATAAGTTAAATTTCTGGAATTTTTCCCCAAAATAAGTGGAATTTCTGCCTTTTGCCCCTAAATAAGGGGAATTTCAGCCTTTTAACTCAAAATAAGGAAAATTTCTGCCTTTTTTATCTGAAATAAGTGAAATTTCTTTAATTTTTTGTCAAAATAAGTGAAATTTCTGCAATTTTGCATCAAAATAAGGGAAATTTCTGGAATTTTGCCCCAAAATAAGTGGAATTTCTGAGGTTTGCCCCAAAATAAGGAGAATTTCTTTCTTTTTGCCCCAACATATAGGGAATTTCTGCCTTTTTGCCCCACAATTAGGGGAATTTCTGCAATTTTGCTCCAAAAAACGGAAAATTTCTGCCTTTTTGCCCGAAAATAAGGGGAATGCATATTTTTTTGCCATATAAAAAAGAAATTTCTTCATTTTTGCTCCAAAATAAGGGGAATTTCTGCCTTTTTGCCTCTAAATAAGTGGAATTTCTGTTTTTTTCCCCCAAAACAAAGGAGAGTTCAGTATATTTTGCCCCAAAATAAGGGGAATTTCTGACTTATTACCCTGAAATAAGTGAAATTTCTGCAATTTTGCCCCAATATAAGGGAAATTTCTGCCTTTTTGCTCCCAAATAAGTGGAATTTCAGCATTTTTAACTGAAAATAAGGGGAAATTCTGCATTTTTGCCACAAAATATACAGAATTTCTGCCTATTTGTCCCATGATAAAGGAAATGTCTGCAATTTTGTCCCAAAATAATGGGAATTTCTCCTTTTTTTGCCCCAAAATAAAGAAAATTTCAGCATTTTTACCTGAAAATACGTGAAATTACTGCAATTTTGCCCGAAATAAGGGAAATTTCTGCAATTTTGCCGCAAAATAAGTGGAATTTCTTAGTTTTGCCACAAAATAAGGAGAATTTCTGCCTTTTTTCCCCACAATTAGTGAAATTTTTGCAATTTTGCCCTAAAATAAAAGAAATTTCTGCAATTTTGCCCCAAAATAAGGGGAATTTCTGTTTTTTGCCCCACAATTAGGGAAAGTTCTGCAATTTTGCCCCAAAATAAGAAGAATTTCTGCCTTTTGCCCCAAAATATGGGGAATTTCTGCCTTTTTGTCCGAAAATAAGAAGAATGCATACCTTTTTGCCATAAAAAAGGGAAATTTCTTCATTTTTGCTCCAAAAGAAGGGGAACTTTTGCCTTTTTGCCTCCAAATAAGTGGAATTTCTGTCTGTTTTCCCCAAAACAAAAAAAAATTTCTCTGTTTTTGCCCCAAAATAAGAAAAATTTCTGACTTATTACCCTGAAATAAGTGAAATTTCTGCAATTTTGCCCCAATATAAGGGAAATTTCTTTCTTTTTGCCCCCAAATAAGGTGAATTTCAGCCTTTTTACCTCAAAATAACGGAAATTTCTTCATTTTTGCCATAAAATATTAGGAATTTCTGCCTTTTTGCCCCAAAATAAGGAAAATTTCTTTTTTTTTTCCTGAAGTAAGTGAAATTTCTGCAATTTTGCCCCAAAGTAATTGAAATTTCTGCAATTTTGCCCCAAAATTAGGAAAATTTCTGGAATTTTACCCAAAAATAAGTGGAATTTCTGAGTTTTGCCCTAAAATAAGGAGAATTTCTGCCTTTTTGCCCCACAATAAGGAGAATTTCTGCAATTTTGCTCCAAAATACGGGGAATTTTTGCCTTTTTGCCCGAAAATAAGGAGAATGCATACCTTTTTGCCATAAAAAAATTTTCTTCATTTTTTCCTCAAAATAAGGGAAATTTTTGCCATTTTGCCAAGAAATATGTGAAATTTCTGCAATTTTACCCCAAAATAAGGTGAATTTCTGCCTTTTTGCCCCAAAATAATGGGAATTTTTGCCTTTTTGCCCCAAAATAAGGAAAATTTCTTTCTTTTTTTTCCTGAAATTCGTGAGATTTCTGCAATTTTGCCCCAAAGTAAGTGAAATTTCTGCAATATTGCCCCAAAATAAGGGAAATTTCTGCCTTTTTGCCCCCAAATAAGGAAAATTTCAGCCTTTTTACCTACAAATAAGGGGAATTTCTGAATTTTGGCACAAAATATTAGTAATTTCTGCCTTTTTGCCCCAAAATAAGGAAAATTTTTGCCTTTATTCTCTGAAATAAGTGAAATTTCTGCAATTATGCCACAAAATAAGTGATATTTCTGCAATTTGGCCCTAAAATATGGGAAATTTCTGGAATTTTGCCCCAAAATAAGTGGAATTTCTTAGTTTTGCCCCCAAATAAGGAGAATTTCTGCTTTTTTGCCCCACAATTAGTGAAATTTCTGCAATTTTGCCCTAAAATAAAAGAAATTTATGCAATTTTTCCCCATAATAAGGGAAATATCTGCAATTTTGCCCCAAAATAATGGGAATTTCTGTTTTTTGCCCCACAATTAGGAAAATTTCTGCAATTTTGCCCCAAAATAAGAGAAATTTCTGCCTTTTTGCCCCCAAATAAGAAAAATTTAAGCCTTTTTACTTCAAAATAAGGGGAATTTCTGCATTTTTGCTACAAAATTTTAGGAATTTCTGCCTTTATGCCCCAAAATAAAGAAAATTTCTGCCTTTTTTCTCTGAAATAAGTGAAATTTCTGCAATTTTGCCCCAAATAAGTTGAATTTCTGAGTTTTGCCCTAAATTAAGGAGAATTTCTATCTTTTTGCCCCAACATATAGGGAATTTCTGTCTTTCTGCCGCACAATTAGGGGAATTTCTGCAATTTTGCTAAAAATATGGGGAATTTCTGCCTTTTTGCCCGAAATTAAGGGGAATGCATATTTTTTTGCCATATAAAAAGGAAATTTCCTCATTTTTGCTCCAAAATAAGGGGAATTTCTGCCTTTTTTCCTCTAAATAAGTGGAATTTCTGTCTTTTTCCCCCAAAACAAAGAGAATTTCTGTCTTTTTTGCCCCAAAATAAGGGGAATTTCTGACTCATTACCCTCAAATAAGTGAAATTTCTGCAATTTTGTCCCAATATAAGGGAAATTTCTGCCTTTTTGCTCTCAAATAAGAAGAATTGCAGCCTTTATACCTCAAAATAAGGGGAATTTCTGCATTTTTGCCACAAAATATATGGAATTTCTGCCTTTTTGCCCCATAATAAGAAAAATTTCTGCAATTTTGCCCCAAAATAAGGGGAATTTCTTTATTTTGCCCCAAAATAAAAAAAAATTCAGCCTTTTTACCTGAAAATAAGTGAAATTACTGCAATTTTGCCCCAAATAAGGGAAATTTCTGCAATTTTGCCCCAAAATAAGGTAAATTTTTGAAATTTTGCCACAAAATAAAGGAAATTTCTGGAATTTTGCCCCAAAATAAGAGGAATTTCTGATTTTTGCGCCAAAATAAAGGGAATTTCTGTCTTTTGCACCAAAATTAGTGGAATTTTTGCAATTTTGCTTCAAAATACGAGGAATTTCTGCCTTTTTACCCGAAAATAAGTGGAATGTATGCCTTTTTGCCATAAAAAAGGAAATTTCTTCATTTTTGCTCAAAAATAAGGGGAATTTCTTCCTTTTTGCCTCTAAATAAGTGGAATTTCTGTCTTTTCCCCCCAAAACAAAGGGAATTTCTGATATTTTTGCCCCATAATAAGGGGAATTTCTGACTTATTACCCTGAAATAAGTAAAATTTCTGGAATTTTGCCCCAATATAAGGGAAATTTCTGCCTTTTTGCCCCCAAATAAGGGGAATTTCAGCCTTTTTACTTCAAAATAAGGGGAATTTCTGCATTTTTGCCACAAAATATTAGGAATTTCTGCCTTTATGCCCCAAAATAAGGAAAATTTCTGCTTTTTTCTCTGAAATAAGTTAAATTTCTGCAATTTTGCCCCAAAATAAGTGGAATTTCTGAGTTTTTCCCAAAAATAAAGAGAATTTCTGTCTTTTTGCCCCAACATGTAAAGAATATCTGCCTTTTTGCCCCACAATTAGGGGAATTTCTGCAATTTTGCTGCAAAATACGGGGAATTTCTGCCTTTATGCCCGAAAATAAGGGAAATGCATACCTTTTTGCCATAAAAATGTGAAATATCTTCATTTTTGCTCCAAAATAAGGGGAATTTCTGCCTTTTTGCCTCTAAATAAGTGGAATTTCTGTCTTTTTCCCCCAAAACAAAGGGAATTTATGACTTTTTTGCCCCAAAATAAGGGGAATTTCTGAATTATTACCCTGAAATAAGTGAAATTTCTGGAATTTTTCCCCAAAATAATTGAAATTTCTGCCTTTTTGACCCCAAATAAGGGGAATTTCAGCCTTTTTACTTCAAAATACGGGGAATTTCTGCATTTTTTTCCACAAAATATTAGGAATTTCTGCCTTTATGCCCCAAAATAAGAAAAATTTCTGCCTTTTTTCTCTGAAATAAGTTAAATTTCTGGAATTTTTCCCCAAAATAAGTGGAATTTCTGCCTTTTGCCCCTAAATAAGGGGAATTTCAGCCTTTTAACTCAAAATAAGGAAAATTTCTGCCTTTTTTATCTGAAATAAGTGAAATTTCTTTAATTTTTTGTCAAAATAAGTGAAATTTCTGCAATTTTGCATCAAAATAAGGGAAATTTCTGGAATTTTGCCCCAAAATAAGTGGAATTTCTGAGGTTTGCCCCAAAATAAGGAGAATTTCTTTCTTTTTGCCCCAACATATAGGGAATTTCTGCCTTTTTGCCCCACAATTAGGGGAATTTCTGCAATTTTGCTCCAAAAAACGGAAAATTTCTGCCTTTTTGCCCGAAAATAAGGGGAATGCATATTTTTTTGCCATATAAAAAAGAAATTTCTTCATTTTTGCTCCAAAATAAGGGGAATTTCTGCCTTTTTGCCTCTAAATAAGTGGAATTTCTGTTTTTTTCCCCCAAAACAAAGGAGAGTTCAGTATATTTTGCCCCAAAATAAGGGGAATTTCTGACTTATTACCCTGAAATAAGTGAAATTTCTGCAATTTTGCCCCAATATAAGGGAAATTTCTGCCTTTTTGCTCCCAAATAAGTGGAATTTCAGCATTTTTAACTGAAAATAAGGGGAAATTCTGCATTTTTGCCACAAAATATACAGAATTTCTGCCTATTTGTCCCATGATAAAGGAAATGTCTGCAATTTTGTCCCAAAATAATGGGAATTTCTCCTTTTTTTGCCCCAAAATAAAGAAAATTTCAGCATTTTTACCTGAAAATACGTGAAATTACTGCAATTTTGCCCGAAATAAGGGAAATTTCTGCAATTTTGCCGCAAAATAAGTGGAATTTCTTAGTTTTGCCACAAAATAAGGAGAATTTCTGCCTTTTTTCCCCACAATTAGTGAAATTTTTGCAATTTTGCCCTAAAATAAAAGAAATTTCTGCAATTTTGCCCCAAAATAAGGGGAATTTCTGTTTTTTGCCCCACAATTAGGGAAAGTTCTGCAATTTTGCCCCAAAATAAGAAGAATTTCTGCCTTTTGCCCCAAAATATGGGGAATTTCTGCCTTTTTGTCCGAAAATAAGAAGAATGCATACCTTTTTGCCATAAAAAAGGGAAATTTCTTCATTTTTGCTCCAAAAGAAGGGGAACTTTTGCCTTTTTGCCTCCAAATAAGTGGAATTTCTGTCTGTTTTCCCCAAAACAAAAAAAAATTTCTCTGTTTTTGCCCCAAAATAAGAAAAATTTCTGACTTATTACCCTGAAATAAGTGAAATTTCTGCAATTTTGCCCCAATATAAGGGAAATTTCTTTCTTTTTGCCCCCAAATAAGGTGAATTTCAGCCTTTTTACCTCAAAATAACGGAAATTTCTTCATTTTTGCCATAAAATATTAGGAATTTCTGCCTTTTTGCCCCAAAATAAGGAAAATTTCTTTTTTTTTTCCTGAAGTAAGTGAAATTTCTGCAATTTTGCCCCAAAGTAATTGAAATTTCTGCAATTTTGCCCCAAAATTAGGAAAATTTCTGGAATTTTACCCAAAAATAAGTGGAATTTCTGAGTTTTGCCCTAAAATAAGGAGAATTTCTGCCTTTTTGCCCCACAATAAGGAGAATTTCTGCAATTTTGCTCCAAAATACGGGGAATTTTTGCCTTTTTGCCCGAAAATAAGGAGAATGCATACCTTTTTGCCATAAAAAAATTTTCTTCATTTTTTCCTCAAAATAAGGGAAATTTTTGCCATTTTGCCAAGAAATATGTGAAATTTCTGCAATTTTACCCCAAAATAAGGTGAATTTCTGCCTTTTTGCCCCAAAATAATGGGAATTTTTGCCTTTTTGCCCCAAAATAAGGAAAATTTCTTTCTTTTTTTTCCTGAAATTCGTGAGATTTCTGCAATTTTGCCCCAAAGTAAGTGAAATTTCTGCAATATTGCCCCAAAATAAGGGAAATTTCTGCCTTTTTGCCCCCAAATAAGGAAAATTTCAGCCTTTTTACCTACAAATAAGGGGAATTTCTGAATTTTGGCACAAAATATTAGTAATTTCTGCCTTTTTGCCCCAAAATAAGGAAAATTTTTGCCTTTATTCTCTGAAATAAGTGAAATTTCTGCAATTATGCCACAAAATAAGTGATATTTCTGCAATTTGGCCCTAAAATATGGGAAATTTCTGGAATTTTGCCCCAAAATAAGTGGAATTTCTTAGTTTTGCCCCCAAATAAGGAGAATTTCTGCTTTTTTGCCCCACAATTAGTGAAATTTCTGCAATTTTGCCCTAAAATAAAAGAAATTTATGCAATTTTTCCCCATAATAAGGGAAATATCTGCAATTTTGCCCCAAAATAATGGGAATTTCTGTTTTTTGCCCCACAATTAGGAAAATTTCTGCAATTTTGCCCCAAAATAAGAGAAATTTCTGCCTTTTTGCCCCCAAATAAGAAAAATTTAAGCCTTTTTACTTCAAAATAAGGGGAATTTCTGCATTTTTGCTACAAAATTTTAGGAATTTCTGCCTTTATGCCCCAAAATAAAGAAAATTTCTGCCTTTTTTCTCTGAAATAAGTGAAATTTCTGCAATTTTGCCCCAAATAAGTTGAATTTCTGAGTTTTGCCCTAAATTAAGGAGAATTTCTATCTTTTTGCCCCAACATATAGGGAATTTCTGTCTTTCTGCCGCACAATTAGGGGAATTTCTGCAATTTTGCTAAAAATATGGGGAATTTCTGCCTTTTTGCCCGAAATTAAGGGGAATGCATATTTTTTTGCCATATAAAAAGGAAATTTCCTCATTTTTGCTCCAAAATAAGGGGAATTTCTGCCTTTTTTCCTCTAAATAAGTGGAATTTCTGTCTTTTTCCCCCAAAACAAAGAGAATTTCTGTCTTTTTTGCCCCAAAATAAGGGGAATTTCTGACTCATTACCCTCAAATAAGTGAAATTTCTGCAATTTTGTCCCAATATAAGGGAAATTTCTGCCTTTTTGCTCTCAAATAAGAAGAATTGCAGCCTTTATACCTCAAAATAAGGGGAATTTCTGCATTTTTGCCACAAAATATATGGAATTTCTGCCTTTTTGCCCCATAATAAGAAAAATTTCTGCAATTTTGCCCCAAAATAAGGGGAATTTCTTTATTTTGCCCCAAAATAAAAAAAAATTCAGCCTTTTTACCTGAAAATAAGTGAAATTACTGCAATTTTGCCCCAAATAAGGGAAATTTCTGCAATTTTGCCCCAAAATAAGGTAAATTTTTGAAATTTTGCCACAAAATAAAGGAAATTTCTGGAATTTTGCCCCAAAATAAGAGGAATTTCTGATTTTTGCGCCAAAATAAAGGGAATTTCTGTCTTTTGCACCAAAATTAGTGGAATTTTTGCAATTTTGCTTCAAAATACGAGGAATTTCTGCCTTTTTACCCGAAAATAAGTGGAATGTATGCCTTTTTGCCATAAAAAAGGAAATTTCTTCATTTTTGCTCAAAAATAAGGGGAATTTCTTCCTTTTTGCCTCTAAATAAGTGGAATTTCTGTCTTTTCCCCCCAAAACAAAGGGAATTTCTGACATTTTTGCCCCATAATAAGGGGAATTTCTGACTTATTACCCTGAAATAAGTAAAATTTCTGGAATTTTGCCCCAATATAAGGGAAATTTCTGCCTTTTTGCCCCCAAATAAGGGGAATTTCAGCCTTTTTACTTCAAAATAAGGGGAATTTCTGCATTTTTGCCACAAAATATTAGGAATTTCTGCCTTTATGCCCCAAAATAAGGAAAATTTCTGCTTTTTTCTCTGAAATAAGTTAAATTTCTGCAATTTTGCCCCAAAATAAGTGGAATTTCTGAGTTTTTCCCAAAAATAAAGAGAATTTCTGTCTTTTTGCCCCAACATGTAAAGAATATCTGCCTTTTTGCCCCACAATTAGGGGAATTTCTGCAATTTTGCTGCAAAATACGGGGAATTTCTGCCTTTATGCCCGAAAATAAGGGAAATGCATACCTTTTTGCCATAAAAATGTGAAATATCTTCATTTTTGCTCCAAAATAAGGGGAATTTCTGCCTTTTTGCCTCTAAATAAGTGGAATTTCTGTCTTTTTCCCCCAAAACAAAGGGAATTTATGACTTTTTTGCCCCAAAATAAGGGGAATTTCTGAATTATTACCCTGAAATAAGTGAAATTTCTGGAATTTTTCCCCAAAATAATTGAAATTTCTGCCTTTTTGACCCCAAATAAGGGGAATTTCAGCCTTTTTACTTCAAAATACGGGGAATTTCTGCATTTTTTCCACAAAATATTAGGAATTTCTGCCTTTATGCCCCAAAATAAGAAAAATTTCTGCCTTTTTTCTCTGAAATAAGTTAAATTTCTGGAATTTTTCCCCAAAATAAGTGGAATTTCTGCCTTTTGCCCCTAAATAAGGGGAATTTCAGCCTTTTAACTCAAAATAAGGAAAATTTCTGCCTTTTTTATCTGAAATAAGTGAAATTTCTTTAATTTTTTGTCAAAATAAGTGAAATTTCTGCAATTTTGCATCAAAATAAGGGAAATTTCTGGAATTTTGCCCCAAAATAAGTGGAATTTCTGAGGTTTGCCCCAAAATAAGGAGAATTTCTTTCTTTTTGCCCCAACATATAGGGAATTTCTGCCTTTTTGCCCCACAATTAGGGGAATTTCTGCAATTTTGCTCCAAAAAACGGAAAATTTCTGCCTTTTTGCCCGAAAATAAGGGGAATGCATATTTTTTTGCCATATAAAAAAGAAATTTCTTCATTTTTGCTCCAAAATAAGGGGAATTTCTGCCTTTTTGCCTCTAAATAAGTGGAATTTCTGTTTTTTTCCCCCAAAACAAAGGAGAGTTCAGTATATTTTGCCCCAAAATAAGGGGAATTTCTGACTTATTACCCTGAAATAAGTGAAATTTCTGCAATTTTGCCCCAATATAAGGGAAATTTCTGCCTTTTTGCTCCCAAATAAGTGGAATTTCAGCATTTTTAACTGAAAATAAGGGGAAATTCTGCATTTTTGCCACAAAATATACAGAATTTCTGCCTATTTGTCCCATGATAAAGGAAATGTCTGCAATTTTGTCCCAAAATAATGGGAATTTCTCCTTTTTTTGCCCCAAAATAAAGAAAATTTCAGCATTTTTACCTGAAAATACGTGAAATTACTGCAATTTTGCCCGAAATAAGGGAAATTTCTGCAATTTTGCCGCAAAATAAGTGGAATTTCTTAGTTTTGCCACAAAATAAGGAGAATTTCTGCCTTTTTTCCCCACAATTAGTGAAATTTTTGCAATTTTGCCCTAAAATAAAAGAAATTTCTGCAATTTTGCCCCAAAATAAGGGGAATTTCTGTTTTTTGCCCCACAATTAGGGAAAGTTCTGCAATTTTGCCCCAAAATAAGAAGAATTTCTGCCTTTTGCCCCAAAATATGGGGAATTTCTGCCTTTTTGTCCGAAAATAAGAAGAATGCATACCTTTTTGCCATAAAAAAGGGAAATTTCTTCATTTTTGCTCCAAAAGAAGGGGAACTTTTGCCTTTTTGCCTCCAAATAAGTGGAATTTCTGTCTGTTTTCCCCAAAACAAAAAAAAATTTCTCTGTTTTTGCCCCAAAATAAGAAAAATTTCTGACTTATTACCCTGAAATAAGTGAAATTTCTGCAATTTTGCCCCAATATAAGGGAAATTTCTTTCTTTTTGCCCCCAAATAAGGTGAATTTCAGCCTTTTTACCTCAAAATAACGGAAATTTCTTCATTTTTGCCATAAAATATTAGGAATTTCTGCCTTTTTGCCCCAAAATAAGGAAAATTTCTTTTTTTTTTCCTGAAGTAAGTGAAATTTCTGCAATTTTGCCCCAAAGTAATTGAAATTTCTGCAATTTTGCCCCAAAATTAGGAAAATTTCTGGAATTTTACCCAAAAATAAGTGGAATTTCTGAGTTTTGCCCTAAAATAAGGAGAATTTCTGCCTTTTTGCCCCACAATAAGGAGAATTTCTGCAATTTTGCTCCAAAATACGGGGAATTTTTGCCTTTTTGCCCGAAAATAAGGAGAATGCATACCTTTTTGCCATAAAAAAATTTTCTTCATTTTTTCCTCAAAATAAGGGAAATTTTTGCCATTTTGCCAAGAAATATGTGAAATTTCTGCAATTTTACCCCAAAATAAGGTGAATTTCTGCCTTTTTGCCCCAAAATAATGGGAATTTTTGCCTTTTTGCCCCAAAATAAGGAAAATTTCTTTCTTTTTTTTCCTGAAATTCGTGAGATTTCTGCAATTTTGCCCCAAAGTAAGTGAAATTTCTGCAATATTGCCCCAAAATAAGGGAAATTTCTGGAATTTTGCCCCAAAATAAGTGGAATTTCTGAGTTTTGCCCTAAAATAAGGAGAATTTCTGCCTTTTTGCCCCACAATTAGTGAAATTTCTGCAATTTTGCCCTAAAATACGGGGAATTTCTGCCTTTTTGCACGAAAATAAGGAGAATGCATACCTTTTTGCCATTAAAAAAAATTTCTTCATTTTTTCCTCAAAATAAGGGAAATTTTTGCCATTTTGCCTGGGAATATGTGAAATTTCTGCAATTTTTCCTTAAAATAAGGTGAATTTCTGCCTTTTTGCCCCAAAATAATGCGAATTTCTGCATTTTTGCACCAAAATAAGAAAAATTTTTGCTTTTTTTTCCTGAAATAAGTGAAATTTCTGCAATTTTGTTCTAAAATAAGGGAAATTTCTGCAATTTTTCCCTATAATAAGGGGAATTTCTGCCTTTTTGCCCCAAAATAAGGAAAATTTCTCTTTTTTCGCACCAAAATAAAGGAAGTTTCAGTTTTTTTACCTGAAAATATGTGAAATTTCTGCAATTTTGCCCCAAATAAGGGAGTTTTCTGCAATTTTGTCCCAAAAAAAAGGAAATTTCTGGAATTTTGCCCCAAGATAAAAGGAATTTCTGATTTTTGCCTCAAAATATAGATAATTTCTGCCTTTTGCCCCAAAATTAGGGGAATTTCTGCAATTTTGCTCCAAAATACGGGGAATTTCTGCCTTTTTGCCCGAAAATAAGGGAAATGCATATCTTTTTGCCATAAAAAAGGGAAATTTCTTCATTTTTGGTTCAAAATAAGGTGAATTTCTGCCTTTTAGCCCCAAAATAATGGGAATTTCTGCATTTTTGCCCCCAAATAAGAAAAATTTTACCTTTTTTTCTCTGAAATAAGTAAAATTTCTGCAATTTTGCCCTAAAATAAGGGAAATTTCTGCAATTTTTCCCCATAATAAGGGAAATTTCTGCAATTTTGCCCCAAAATTAGGGGAATTTATGTTTTTTGCCCCCAAATAAGGGAAATTTCTGGAATTTTGCCCTAAAATAAGGGGAATTTCTGCCTTTTGCCCCTAAATAAGGAGAATTTCTTCCTTTCTGCCCCAAAATAAAGAAAATTACTGCATTTTTTACCCCAAAATTAGGTGAATTTCTGCAATTTTGCTCCAAAATACGGGGATTTTCTGCTTTTTTCGCCGATAATAAGGAGAATTTCTGCCATTTTGCCGCGAAATAAGTGAAATTTCTGCAGTTTTACCACAAAATTAGGGGATTTTCTGCCTTTTTGCCCCAAAATTAGGGGAATTTCTGCAATTTTGCTCCAAAATACTGGGAATTTCTGCCTTTTTGCCTGAAAATAAAGGGAATGTATACCTTTTTGCCATTAAAAAGGGAAATTTCTTCATTTTTGACCGAAAGTAAGGGGATTTTCCGCCTTTTTGACTCAAAATAAGTGCAATTTCTTCCTTTTCCCCAAAAATAAACGAAATTTCTGTCTTTTTGCCCCAAAATAAGGGGAATTTCTGACTTTTTGCCCCAAAATATTTGAAATTTCTGCAATATTACCTTAAAATAAGGGGAATTTCTGCCTTTTTGCCCCAAAATATAAGGAAATTCTGGTTTTTTGCCCCAAAGTAAGGAAAATTTCTGCAATTTTGCCCCAAAATAATAGGAATGTCTCACTTTTTGCCTCAAAATAAAGGATATTTCAGCCTTTTTACCTTAAAATAAGTGAAATTTCTGAAATTTTGCCCCAAAAAAGGGAAATTTCTGCAATTTTGCCCCAAAATAAGGTAAATTCCTGCAATTTTGCCCCAAAATAAAGGAAATTTCTGATTTTTGCTTCAAAATAAAGGGAATTTCTGCCGTTTGCCCCAAAATTAGGGAAATTTCTACAATTTTGCTCCAAAATACGGGGAATTTCTGATTTTGCCCGTAAATAAGAGAAATGCATACGTTTTTGCCATAAAAAAGGGAAATTTCTTCATTTTTGCTCCAAAATAAGGGGAATTTCAACCTTTTTGCTTCTAAATAAGTGGAATTTCTTTCTTTTCCCCCAAAACAAAGGGAATTTTTGTCTTTTTTGTTCTAAAATAAGGGGAATTTCTGACTTATAACCCTGAAATAAGTGAAATTTCTGCAATTTTGCCCCAAAATAAGGGAAATTTCTGCATTTTTGCAACCAAATAAAGGCAATTTCAGCCTTTTTACCTCAAAATAAGGGGAATATCTGCATTTTTGCCAAAAAATATTAGGAATTTCTGCCTTTTGCCCTAAATAAGGAAAATTTCTGACTTATTACCCTGAAATAATTGAAATTTCTGCAATTGTGCCCCAAATAAAGGAAATTGCTGCAATTTTGCCCCAAAATAAGGGAAATTTCTGGAATTTTGCCCCAAAATAAGTGGAATTTCTGAGTTTTGCCCCAATATAAGGAGAATTTCTGTCTTTTTGCCCCAACAAATAGGGAATTTCTGCCTTTTTGCCCCACAACTACGGGAATTTCTGCAATTTTGCTCCAAAATACGGGGAATTTCTGCCTTTATGCCGGAATATAAGGGGAATAAATACCTATTTGCCATAAAAAAGAGAAATTACTTCATTTTTGTTACAAAATAAGGGGAATTTCTGCCTTTTTGGCTCTAAATAAGTGAAATTTCTGTCTTTTTTGCCCGAAAATAAGGGGAATTTCTGACTTATTACACTGAAATAAGTGAAAATTCTGCCATTTTGCCCTGCAATAAGGGAAATTTCTGCCTTTTTGCCCCCAGATGAGGGGAATTTCAGGCTTTTTACCTCATAATACTGGGAATCTCTGCCTTTTTGCCCTAAAATATGGAAAATTTCTGGATTTTTGCCCCAAAATAAAGAAAATTTCTGCAATTTTGTACCAAAGTAAAAATAATTTCTGCCTTTTTGTCCCAAAATAAGAGAAATTTCCTCGTTTTTTCCATGAAATAAGTGAAAGTTCTGTAATTTTGCCCCAAAATAAGGGGAATTTCTGACTTTTAGCCCTGAAATAAGGAGAATTTCTGTCTTTTTGCCCCAAAATAATGTGAATTTCTGCATTTTCCTTCAAAATTTGAGGAATATGTGCAATTTTGCTCAAAATATGGTTAAATTTCTGCCTTATTGCACCAAAATAAAGGGAATTTCTGCATTTTTGCACCAATATAAGGGGAATTTCTGAAATTTTTCTCCAAAATACGGGGAATTTCAACCTTACTGCCCGAAATAAATTGGAATTTCTGCCTTTTTGCCCTGAAATATTTGAAATTTCCGCAATTTTATTCAAAAATAAGGGGAATTTCTGTTTTTGGCCCCAAAATTAGGAGAATTTCTGCTTTTTGCCTCAAAATAATGCAAATTTCTCACTTTTTTCCCTGAAATAAGTGAAATTTCTGCAATTTTGCCCCAAAATAAGGGGAATTTCTGCCTTTTTGCCAAAATAAGGGGAATTTTAGCATTTTACCTCCAAATAAGGGGAATTTCTGCCTTTTTGCCACAAAATATGGGGAATTTCTGCCTATTGCCCCCAAATAAGAAAAATTTTTGCTTTTCTGCCCCAATTAACAGGAATTTCCTCCTTTTTGCCACAAAGTAAAGGGAATTTCTGCCTTTTTGCCCCAAAATAACGGGAATTTCAGCTTTTTACCTCAAAATAAAAGGAATTTCTGCCTTTTGCCCACAATATGGGGAATTTCTGACTTTTTGTTCTAAAATAAGTAAAATATCTTCAATTTTGTACCAAAATAAAAGTAATTTCTGACTTTTTGCGCTGGAATAAATGAAATTTCTGTAATTTTGCCCAAAAAAGGGAAATTTGTGTTTTTTTGCCCCAAAATGAGGAGAATTTTTGCCTTTTTGCCCCAAAATATAGGGAATTTCAGCATTTTACCTCAAAGTAAAGGGAATTTCAGCCTTTTTGCAACAAGATATGGGGAATTTCTGCCTTTTTGCCACAAAATAAGAAAAATTTCTGCAATTCTGTACCAAAATAAAAGAAATTTTTACAATTTTGCCTGAAAATAAGGGAAATTTCTGATTTTTGCCCCGAAATAAGGAGAATTTCCGTATTTTTGCCCCAAAATAAAGGGAATTTCTGCCTTTTTGCCCCAAAATTAGGAAAGTTTCTGCAATTTTGCTTCAAAATACAGGAAATTTCTGCCTCTTTTCCCGAAAATAAGGGGAACTTCTTTCGATTTGCCCCAAATAAAGGGAATTTCTGCATTCTTGCCCCATTATTTGGGGAATTTCTGCAATTTTGCTCCAAAATACGGGAAATTTCTGCCTTTTTGCCTGAATCTAAGGGGATTTTCTGCGTTTTTGCCCCCAAACAAGGGAAATTTCTTCAATTTTATCCCAAATAAGGGGAATATCTGCAATTATGCCCTGAAATATCTGAAATGTCTGCAATTTAACCCCAAAATAAGGTGAATTTCTGCCTTTTTGCTTCAAAATAATGAGAATTTCTGACTTTTTGCCCCACAATAAGAAAAATTTTTGCTTTTTTTCTCTGAAATAAGTGAAATTTCTGCAATTTTGTCTTAAAATAAAAGAAATTTCTCCAATTTTTCCCCATAATAAAGGAATTTTTTGCAATTTTGCCCCAAAATAAAGGGAATTTCTGTTTTTTTGTGCCCAAATAAGGGAAATTTCTGCAATTTTGCCCCAAAATAAAAGGTATTTCTCCCTTTTTGCCTCAAAATAAAGGAAATTTTAGCCTTTTTACATGAAAATAAGTGAAATTTCTTCAATTTTGCCCCAAATAAGGGAAATTTCTGCAATTCTGCCCCAAAATAACGTAAATTCCTGCAATTTTGCCCCAAAATAAAGGAAATTTCTGATTTTTGTTTCAAAATAAAGGGAATTTCTGCCTTTTGCCCCAAAATTAGGGCAATTTCTGCAATTTTGCTCCAAAATACGGGGAATTTCTGATTTTGCCCGTAAATAAGAGAAATGCATACGTTTTTGCCATAAAAAAGGGAAATTTCTTCATTTTTGCTCCAAAATAAGGGGAATTTCTGCCTTTTTGCTTATAAATAAGTGGAAATTCTTTCTTTTTCCCCCAAAACAAAGGGAATTTCTGTCTTTTTTGCCCCAAAATAAGGGGAATTTCTGACTTATTACCCTGAAATAAGTGAAATTTCTGCAATTTTGCCCCAAAATAAGGGAAAATTCTGCATTTTTGCAACCAAATAAAGGCAATTTCAGACTTTTTACATCAAAATAAGGGGAATATCTGCATTTTTGCCAAAAAATATTAGGAATTTCTGCCTTTTGCCCCAAATAAGGAAAATTTCTGACTTATTACCCTGAAATAATTGAAATTTCTGCAATTGTGGCCCAAAATAAGGGAAATTTCTGCAATTTTGCCCCAAAATAAGGGAAATTTCTGGAATTTTGCCCAAAATAAGTGGAATTTCTGAGTTTTGCCCCAATATAAGGAGAATTTCTGTCTTTTTGCCCCAACAAATAGGGAATTTCTGCCTTTTTGCCCCACAACTAAGGGAATTTCTGCAATTTTGCTCCAAAATACGGGGAATTTCTGCCTTTATGCCCGAATATAAGGGGAATGCATACCTATTTGCCATTAAAAAGGGAAATTTCTTCATTTTTGTTACAAAATAAGGGGAATTTCTGCCTTTTTGGCTCTAAATAAGTGGAATTTCTGTCTTTTTCCCCCAAAACATAGGAAATTTCTGTCTTTTTTGCCTCAAAATAAGGGGAATTTCTGACTTATTACCCTGAAATAAGTGAAAATTCTGCCATTTTGCCCCGCAATAAGAGAAATTTCTGTCTTTTTGCCCCAAATAAGAGGAATTTCAGCCTTTTTACCTCATAATAATGAGAATCTCTGCCTTTTTGCCCTAAAATATGGAAAATTTCTGTATTTTTGCCCCAAAATAAAGAAAATTTCTGCAATTTTGTACCAAAATAAAAGTAATTTCTGCCTTTTTGTCTCAAAATAAGGAAATTTCAGCCTTTTTACAAGAAAATAAGTGAAATTTCTGCAATTTTGCCCCAATAAAGGAAATTTCTGCAATTTTCCCCTAAAATAAGGGGAATTTCTGCCTTTTGCCCCTAAATAAGAAGAATTTCTGCCTTTTTGCCCCAAAATAAAAAAATTACTGTATTTTTTACCCCAAAATTAGGTGAATTTCTGCAATTTTGCTGCAAAGTACGGGAATTTTCTGCCTTTTTCACCGATAATAAAGAAAACTTCTGCCATTTTGCAGCGAAATAAGTGAAATTTCTGCAGTTTTACCCCAAAATAAGGGGATTTTCTGCCTTTTTGCCCCAAAATTAGGGGAATTTCTGAAATTTTGTTCCAAAATACGGGAATTTCTGCCATTTTGCCCGAAAATAAAGAAAATGAATACATTTTTGCCATTAAAAAGAAAAATTTCTTCATTTTTGCCCGAAAATATGGGGATATTCTGCCTTTTTTACTCAAAATAATTGCAATTTCTGCTTTTTCCCCAAAAATAAACGAAATTTCTGTCTTTTTGCCCCAAAATAAGGGGAATTTCTGACTTTTTGCCCTGTAATATTTGAAATTTCTGCAATTTTACCGAGAATAAGGGGAATTTCTGACTTTTTGACCCAAATTATAAGGAATTTCTGCCTTTTTGCACCAAAATAAGGAAAATTTCTGCAATTTTGCTCCAAAATAAGGGGAATTTCTCCCTTTTTGCCTCAAAATAAAGGAAATTTCAGCATTTTTACCTTAAAATAAGTGAAATTTTTGCAATTTTGCCCCAAATAAGGGAAATTTCTGCAATTTTGCCCCAAAATAAGGTAAATTCCTGCAATTTTGGCCCAAAATAAAGGAAATTTCTGATATTTGCTTCAAAATAAAGGAAATTTCAGCCTTTTGCCCCAAAATAAGGGGAATTTCTTCAATTTTGCTCCAAAATATAGAAAATTTCTGCCTTTATGCCCGAATATAAGGGGAATGCATACCTATTTGCCATAAAAAGGGAAATTTCTTCATTTTTGTTACAAAATAAGGGGAATTTCTGACATTTTGTTCCAAAATAAGGAAATATTCTTCAATTTTGTAACAAAATAAAAGTAATTTCTGACTTTTTGCCCTGAAATAAATAAAATTTCTGCAATTTTGCTCGAAAAAAAGGGAAATTTGTGTCTTTTTGCCCTAAAATGAGGGGAATTTCTGCCTTTTTGCCCCAAAATATAGGGAATTTCAGCATTTTACCTCAAAACAAAGGGAATTTCAGCCTTTTTGCAACAGAATATGGGGAATTTCTGCCTTTTTGCCACAAAATAAGAAAAATTTCTGCAATTCTGTACCAAAATAAAAGAAATTTTTACAATTTTGCCCGAAAATAAGGGAAATTTCTTATTTTTGCCCCGAAATAAGGAGAATTTCTGTATTTTTGCCCCAAAATAAAGGGAATTTCTGCTTTTTTGCCCCAAAATTAGGGGAGTTTCTGCAATTTTGCTTCAAAATACAGGAAATTTCTGCCTCTTTTCCAGAAAATAAGGGGAACTTCTTCTGATTTGCCCCAAATAAAGAGAATTTCTGCATTCTTGCCCCAATATTAGGGTAATTTCTGCAATTTTGCCCCAAAATACGGGGAATTTCTGCCTTTTTGCCCGAAATTAAGGGGATTTTCTGCGTTTTTGCCCCCAAACAAGGGAAATTTCTGCAATTTTATCCCAAATAAGGGGAATATCTGCCATTATGCCCTGAACTATCTGAAATGTCTGCAATTTTACCCCAAAATAAGGTGAAATTCTGCCTTTTTGCCCCAAAATAATGGGAATTTCTGCCTTTTTGCCCGCAATAAGAAAAATTTTTGCTTTTTTTCTCTGAAATAAGTGAAATTTCTGCAATTTTGCCTTAAAATAAAAGAAATTTCTGCAATTTTTCCCCATAATTAAGGAATTTTCTGCAATTTTGCCCCAAAATAAAGGGAATTTCTGTTTTTTGTCCCCAAATAAAAGAAATTTCTACAATTTTGCCCCAAAATAAAAGGTATTTCTCTTTTTTGCCTCAAAATAAAGGAAATTTTAGCCTTTTTACCTGAAAATAAGTGAAATTTCAGCAATTTTGCCCCAAATAAGGGAAATTTATGCAATTTTCCCCTAAAATAAGGGGAATTTCTGCCTTTTGCCCCTAAATAAGGAGAATTTCTGCATTTTTGCCCCAAAATAAAGAAAATTACTGTATTTTTTACTCCAAAATTAGGTGAATTTCTGCAATTTTGCTCCAAAATACGGGAATTTTCTGCCTTTTTGGCCGATAATAAGAAAAACTTCTGCCATTTTGCCGCGAAATAAGTGAAATTTCTGCAGTTTTACCCCAAAATAAGAAGATTTTCTGCCTTTTTGCCCCAAAATTAAGGGAAGTTCTGAAATTTCGTTCCAAAATACAGGGAATTTCTGCCTTTTTGCCCAAATATAAATAAAATGTATACCTTTTTGCCATTAAAAAAAGAAATTTCTTCATTTTTGCCTGAAAATAAGGGGATATTCCGCCTTTTTGACTCAAAATAAGTGCAATTTCTGCCTTTTCCCGAAAAATAAACGAGATTTCTGTCTTTTTGCCCCAAAATAAGGGGAATTTCTGACTTTTTGCCCCGAAATATTTGAAATTTCTGCAATTTTACTGAAAATAAGGGGAATTTCTTCCTTTTTACCCCAAAATAAGAAAAATTTCTGTAATTTTGCCCAAAATAAGAGGAATTTCTTTCTTTTTGCCTCAAAATATAGGAAATTTCAGCCTCTTTACCTGAAAATAAGTGAAATTTCTGCAATTTTGCCCCAAATAAGGGAAATTTCTGCAATTTTGCCCCAAAATAAGGTAAATATCTGCAATTTTGCCCCAAAATAAAGGAAATTTCTGATTTTTGCCCCAATATAAAGGGAATTTCTGCCTTTTGCACCAAAATTAGGGGAATTTCTGCAATTTTGCTCCAAAATACGGGGAATTTCTGCCTTTATGCCCGAATATATGGGGAATGCCTACCTATTTGCCATTAAAAAGGGAAATTTCTTCATTTTTGTTACAAAATAAGGGGAATTTCTGCCTTTTTGGCTCTAAATAAGTGGAATATCTGTCTTTTTCCCCCAAAACATAGGAAATTTCTGTCTTTTTTGCCTCAAAATAAGGGGAATTTCTGACTTATTACCCTGAAATAAGTGAAAATTCTGCCATTTTGCCCCGCAATAAGAGAAATTTCTGTCTTTTTGCCCCCAAATAAGAGGAATTTCAGCCTTTTTACCTCATAATAATGGGAATCTCTGCCTTTTTGCCCTAAAATATGGAAAATTTCTGTATTTTTGCCCCAAAATAAAGAAAATTTCTGCAATTTTGTACCAAAATAAAAGTAATTTCTGCCTTTTTGTCCCAAAATAAGAGAAATTTCCGCGTTTTTTCCCTGAAATAAGTGAAAGTTCTGTAATTTTGCCCCAAAATAAGGGGAATTTCTGACTTTTTGCCCTGAAATAAGGAGAATTTCTGTCTTTTTGCCCCAAAATAATGTGAATTTCTGCATTTTCCTTCAAAATTTGGGGAATATGTGCAATTTTGCTCAAAATACGGGGAATTTCTGCCTTATTGCCCCAAAATAAAGGGAATTTCTGCATTTTTGCACCAATATAAGGGGAATTTCTGAAATTTTGCTCCAAAATACGGGGAATTTCAACCTTATTGCCTGAAATAAAGTGGAATTTCTGCCTTGTTGCCCTGAAATATTTGAAATTTACGCAATTTTACCCAAAAATAAGGGGAATTTCTGTTTTTGGCCCCAAAATTAGGAGAATTTCTGCTTTTTGCCCCAAAATAAGGCAAATTTCTAACTTTTTGCCCTGAAATAAGTGAAATTTCTGCAATTTTGCCCCAAAGTAAGAGGAATTTCTGCCTTTTTGCCAAAATAAGGGGAATTTCAGCATTTTACCTTCAAATAAGGGGAATTTCTGCCTTTTTGCCACAAAATATGGGAAATTTCTGCCTATTGCCCCCAAATAAGAAAAATTTTTGCTTTTCTGCCCCAATTAACATGAATTTCCTCCTTTTTGCCACAAAATAAAGGGAATTTCTGCCTTTTTGCCCCAAAATAATGGGAATTTCAGCTTTTTCCCTCAAAATAAGGGGGATTTCTGCCTTTTGCCCACAATATGGGGAATTTCTGATTTTTGTTCCAAAATAAGGAAAATTTCTTCAATTTTGTACCAAAATAAAAGTAATTTCTGAGTTTTTGCCCTGAAATAAATGAAATTTCTGCAATTTTGCACGAAAAAAGGGGAAATTTGTGTCTTTTTGCCCCAAAATGAGGGGAATTTCTGCTTTTTTGCCCTGAAATATTTGAAATTTCTGCAATTTTACCGAAAATAAGGGGAATTTCTGCCTTTTTGCCCCAAATTATAAGGAATTTCTGCCTTTTTGTCCCAAAAAAGGAAAATTTCTGCAATTTTGCCCCAAAATAAGGGGAATTTCTTCTTTTTTGCCTCAAAATATAGGAAATTTCAGCGTTTTTACCTGAAAATAAGTGAAATTTCTGCAATTTTGCCCCAAATAAGGGAAATTTCTGCAATTTTCCCCCAAAATAAGGTAAATTACTGCAATTTTGCCCCAAAATAAAGGAAATTTTTGATTTTTGCCCCCCCAAAAAAGGAATTTCTGCCTTTTGCCCCAAAATTAGGGGAATTTCTGCAATTTTGTTCCAAAATATGGGGAATTTCTGCCTTTATGCCCGAATATAAGGGAAATGCATACCTATTTGCCATAAAAAAAAAATTTCTTCATTTTTGTTACAAAATAAGGGGAATTTCTGCCTTTTTGGCTCTAAATAAGTGGAATTTCTGTCTTTTTCTCCCCAAAAAAGGAAATTTCTGTCTTTTTTGCCCAAAAATAAGGGAAATTTCTGACTTATTACCATGAAATAAGTGAAAATTCTGCCATTTTGCCCCGCAATAAGGGAAATTTCTGCCTTTTTGCCCCCAAATAAGGGGAATTTCAGCATTTTTACCTCATAATAATGGGAATCTCTGCCTTTTTGCCCTAAAATATGGAAAATTTCTGTATTTTTGCCCCAAAATAAAGAAAATTTCTGCAATTTTGTACCAAAATAAAAGTAATTTCTGCCTTTTTGTCCCAAAATAAGAGAAATTTCCGTGTTTTTGCCCTGAAATAATTGAAAGTTCTGTAATTTTGCCCCAAAATAAAGGGAATTTCTGACTTTTTGCCCTGAAATAAGGAGAATTTCAGTCTTTTTGCCCCAAAATAATGTGAATTTCTGCATTTTCCTTCAAAATTAGGGGAATATGTGGAATTTTGCTCAAAATACGGGGAATTTCTGCCTTATTGCCCCAAAATAAAGGGAATTTCTGCATTTTTGCACCAATATAAGCGGAATTTCTGAAATTTTGCTCCAAAATACGGGGAATTTCAACCTTATTGCCTGAAATAAAGTGGAATTTCTGCCTTTTTGCCCTGAAATATTTGAAATTTCCGCAATTTTACCCAAAAATAAGGGGAATTTCTGTTTTTGGCCCCAAAATTAGGAGAATTTCTGCTTTTTGCCCCAAAATAAGGCAAATTTCTAACTTTTTGCACTGAAATAAGTGAAATTTCTGCAATTTTGCCCCAAAGTAAGGGGAATTTCTGCCTTTTTGCCAAAATAAGGGGAATTTCAGTATTTTACCTCCAAATAAGTTGAATTTCTGCCTTTTTGCCACAAAATATGGGGAATTTCTGCCTATTGCCCCCAAATAAGAAAAATTTTTGCTTTTCTGCCCCAATTAACAGGAATTTCCTCCTTTTTGCCACAGAGTAAAGGGAATTTCTGCCTTTTTGCCCCAAAATAACGGGATTTTCAGCTTGTTACCTCAAAATAAGAGGAATTTCTGCCTTTTGCCCACATAATGGGGAATTTCTGACTTTTTGTTCCACAATAAGTAAAATTTCTTCAATTTTGTACCAAAATAAAAGTAATTTCTGACTTTTTGCCCTGAAATAAATGAAATTTCTGCAATTTTGCCCAATAAAAGGGAAATTTGTGTCTTTTTGCCCGAAAATGAGGGGAATTTCTGCCTTTTTGACCCAAAATATAGGGAATTTCAGCATTTTACCTCAAAATAAAGGGAATTTCAGCCTTTTTGCAACAGAATATGGGGAATTTCTGCCTTTTTGCCACAAAATAAAAAAAAATTTCTGCAATTCTGTACCAAAATAAAAGAAATTTTTACAATTTTGCCCGAAAATAAGGGAAATTTCTGATTTTTGCCCCGAAATAAGAAGAATTTCTGTATTTTTGCCCCAAAATAAAGGGAATTTCTGCCTTTTTGCCCCAAAATTACGGGAGTTTCTGCAATTTTGCTTCAAAATATAGGAAATTTCTGCCTCTTTTCCCGAAAATAAGGAGAACTTCTTACGATTTGCCCCAAATAAAGGGAATTTCTGCATTCTTGCCCCAATATTACGGGAATTTCTGCAATTTTGCTCCAAAATACGGGGAATTTCTGCCTTTTTGCCCGAAATTAAGGGGATTTTCTGCGTTTTTGCCCCCAAACAAGGGAAATTTCTGCAATTTTATCCCAAATAAGGGGAATTTCTGCCATTTTGCCCAGAACTATCTGAAATGTCTGCAATTTTACCCCAAAATAAGGTGAATTTCTGCTTTTGCCCCAAAATAATGGGAATTTCTGCCTTTTTGCCCCACAATAAGATAAATTTTTGCTTTTTTTCTCTGAAATAAGTGAAATTTCTGCAATTTTGCCTTAAAATAAAAGAAATTTCTGTAATTTTTCCACATAATAAAGGGATTTTCTGCAATTTTGCCCCAAAATAAAGGGAATTTCTGTTTTTTGTCCCCAAATAAGGGAAATTTCTGCAATTTTGCCCCAAAATAAAAGGTATTTCTCCCTTTTTGCCTCAAAATAAAGGAAATTTCAGCCTTTTTACCTGAAAATAAGTGAAATTTCTGCAATTTTGCCCCAAATAAAGGAAATTTCTGCAATTTTGCCCTAAAATAAGGGGAATTTCTGCCTTTTGCCCGTAAATAAGGAGAATTTCTGCCTTTTTGCCCCCAAATAGAGAAAATTACTGTACTTTTTACCCCAAAATTAGGTGAATTTCTGCAATTTGCTCCAAAATACAGGAATTTTTTGCCTTTTTCGCCGATAATAAAGAAAACTTCTGCCATTTTGGCGCGAAATAAGTGAAATTTCTGCAGTTTTACCCCAAAATAAGGGGATTTTCTGAATTTTTGCCCCAAAATTAGGGGAATTTCTGAAATTTTGTTCCAAAATACATGGAATTTCTGCCTTTTTGCCCGAAAATAAAAAAAAATGTATACCTTTTTGCCATTAAAAATGGAAATTTCTTCAATTTGCCTGAAAATAAGGGGATATTCCGCCTTTTTGACTCAAAATAAGTGCAATTTCTGCCTTTTTCACAAAAATAAACGAAATTTCTGTCTTTTTGCCCCAAAATAAAGGGAATTTCTGACTTTTTGCCCTGAAATATTTGAAATTTCTGCAATTTTACCAAAAATAAGGGGAATTTCTGTCTTTTGACCCAAATTATAAGAAATTTCTGCCTTTTTGCTCCAAAATAAGAAAAATTTCTGCAATTTTGCTGCAAAATAAAGGGAATTTCTCCCTTTTTGCCTCAAAATAAAGGAAATTTCAGCCTTTTTACCTGAAAATAAGTGAAATTTCTGCAATTTTGCCCCAAATAAGGGAAATTTCTGCAATTTTGCCCCCAAATAAGGTAAATTCCTGCAATTTTGCCCCAAAATAAAGGAAGTTTCTGATTTTTGCCCCAAAATAAAGGGAATTTCTGCCTTTTGCCCCAAAATTAGGGGAATTTCTGAAATTTTGCTCCAAAATACAGGGAATTTCTGCCTTTATGCCCGAAAATAAGAGAAATGCATACCTTTTTGCCATAAAAAAGGGAAATTTCTTCATTATTGCTCCAAAATAAGGGGAATTTCTGCCTTTTTGCCTCTAAATAAGTGGAATTTTTGTCTTTTTCCCCCAAAACAAAGGGAATTTCTGTCTTTTTTGCCCCAAAATAAGGGGAATTTCTGACTTATTACCCTGAAATAAGTGAAATTTCTGCAATTTTGCACCAAAATAAGGGAAATTTCTGTATTTTTGCAACGAAATAAGGGGAATTTCAGCCTTTTTACCTCAAAATTAGGGGAATTTCTGCATTTTTGCCACAAAATATTAGGAATTTCTGCCTTTTTGCCCCAAATAAGGAAAATTTCTGCCTTTTTTCCCTGAAATAAGTGAAATTTCTTCAATTTTGTCCCAAAATAAGTGAAATTTCTGCAATTTTGCCCCTAAATAAGGGAAATTTCTGGAATTTTGCACAAAAATAGGTGGAATTTTTGAGTTTGGCCCAAAATAAGGAGAATTTCTGTCTTTTTGCCCCAACATATAGAGAATTTCTGCCATTTTCCCCAACAATTAGGGGAATTTCTGCAATTTTGCTCCAAAATATGGGGAATTTCTGCTTTTTAGGCGAAAATAAGTGGAATGTATACCTTATGCCACAAAAAAATGAAATTTCTTCATTTTTGCTCCAAAATAAGGGGAATTTCTGCTTTTTTGCCTCTAAATAGTGAAATTTCTGTCTTTTTCCCCCAAAACAAAGGGATTTTCTGTTTTTTGCCCCAAAATAAGGAAAATGTCTGACTTAATACCCTGTAATAAGTGAAATTTCTGCAATTGTGCCCCAAAATAAGAGAAATTTCTGCAATTTTGCCCCAAAATAAGGGAAATTTCTGGAATTTTGCCCCAAAATAAGTGGAATTTCTGAGTTTTGCCCCAAAATAAGGAGAATTTCTGTCTTTTTGCCCCAACAAATAAGGAATTTCTGCCTTTTTGCTCCACACTTAGGGGAATTTCTGTAATTTTACTCCAAAATATGGGGAATTTCTGCCTTTATGCCTGAAAATAAGGGGAATGCATATCTATTTGCCATAAAAAAGGGAAATTTCTTCATTTTTGCTACAAAATCAGGGGAATTTCTGTTTTTTTGGCTCTAAATAAGTGGAATTTCTGTCTTTTTCCCCCAAAACAAGGGAATTTCTGTCTTTTTTGCCCCAAAATAAGGGGAATTTCTGACTTTTTACCCTGAAATAAGTGAATATTCTGCAATGTTGCCCCAAAATAAGGGAAATTTCTTCCTTTTTTGCCCCCAAATAATGGAAATTTCAGCATTTTTACCTCATAATAATGGGAATCTCTGCCTTTTTGCCCTAAAATATGGAAAATTTCTGTATTTTTGCCTCAAAATAAAGAAAATTTCTGCAATTTTGTACCAAAATAAAAGTAATTTCTGCATTTTGTCCCAAAATAAGAGAAATTTCTACGTTTTTTCCCTGTAATTAGTGAAATTTCTGTAATTTTGCCCCAATATAAGGGGATTTTCTGACTTTTTGCCCTGAAATAATGAGAATTTCTGTCTTTTTGCCCCAAAATAATGTGAATTTCTGCATTTTCCTTCAAAATTAGGAGAATATGTGCAATTTTGCTTAAAATACGTGGAATTTCTGCCTTATTGCAACAAAATAAAGGGAATTTCAGCATTTTTGCACCAATATAAGGGGAATTTCTGAAATTTTGCTCCAAAATACGGGGAATTTTAACCTTATTGCCCGAAATAAAGTGGAATTTCTGCCTTTTTGCCCTGAAATATTTGAAATTTCCGCAATTTTACCCCAAAATAAGGGGAATTTTTGTTTTTGGCCCCAAAATTACAAGAATTTCTGCTTTTTGCCCCAAAATAATGCAAATTTCGGACTTTTTGCCCTGAAATAAGTGAAATTTCTGCAATTTTGCCCCAAAATAAGGGGAATTTCTTCTTTTTTGCCTCAAAATATAGGAAATTTCAGCGTTTTTACCTGAAAATAAGTGAAATTTCTGCAATTTTGCACCAAATAAGGGAAATTTCTGCAATTTTGCCCCAAAATAAGGTAAATTACTGTAATTTTGCCCCAAAATAAAGGAAATTTCTGATTTTTGCCCCCCCAAAAAAGGAATTTCTGCCTTTTGCCCCAAAATTAGGGGAATTTCTGCAATTTTGCTCCAAAATATGGGGAATTTCTGCCTTTATGCCCGAATATAAGGGAAATGCATACCTATTTGCCATAAAAAAAAATTTCTTCATTTTTGTTACAAAATAAGGGGAATTTCTGCCTTTTTGGCTCTAAATAAGTGGAATTTCTGTCT
This sequence comes from Micromys minutus, assembly GCF_963924665.1. Lineage (NCBI taxonomy): Eukaryota > Metazoa > Chordata > Mammalia > Rodentia > Muridae > Micromys > Micromys minutus. The sequence continues at coordinate 1,334,832 of NW_027667145.1, forward strand.
TTTTCCCCCCAAAAAAGGAAATTTCTGTCTTTTTTGCCCAAAAATAAGGGAAATTTCTGACTTATTACCATGAAATAAGTGAAAATTCTGCCATTTTGCCCCGCAATAAGGGAAATTTCTGCCTTTTTGCCCCCAAATAAGGGGAATTTCAGCATTTTTACCTCATAATAATGGGAATCTCTGCCTTTTTGCCCTAAAATATGGAAAATTTCTGTATTTTTTCGCCAAAATAAAGAAAATTTCTGCAATTTTGTACCAAAATAAAAGTAATTTCTGCCTTTTTGTCCCAAAATAAGAGAAATTTCCGCGTTTTTGCCCTGAAATAATTGAAAGTTCTGTAATTTTGCCCCAAAATAAGGGGAATTTCTGACTTTTTGCCCTGAAATAAGGAGAATTTCTGTCTTTTTGCCCCAAAATAATGTGAATTTCTGCATTTTTCTTCAAAATTAGGGGAATATGTGGAATTTTGCTCAAAATACAGGGAATTTCTGCCTTATTGCCCCAAAATAAAGGGAATTTCTGCATTTTTGCACCAATATAAGGGGAATTTCTGAAATTTTGCTCCAAAATACGGGGAATTTCAACATTATTGCCCGAAATAAAGTGGAATTTCTGCCTTTTTGCCCTGAAATATTTGAAATTTCCGCAATTTTACCCAAAAATAAGGGGAATTTCTGTTTTTGGCCCCAAAATTAGGAGAATTTCTGCTTTTTGCCCCAAAATAAGGCAAATTTCTAACTTTTTGCACTGAAATAAGTGAAATTTCTGCAATTTTGCCCCAAAGTAAGGGGAATTTCTGCCTTTTTGCCAAAATATGAAGAATTTCAGCATTTTACCTCCAAATAAGGGGAATTTCTGCCTTTTTGCCATAAAATATGGGGAATTTCTGCCTATTGCCCCCAAATAAGAAAAATTTTTGCTTTTCTGCCCCAATTAACAGGAATTTCCTCCTCTTTGCCAAAAAGTGAAGAAAATTTCTGCCTTTTTGCCCCAAAATAACGGGAATTTTAGCTTTTTATCTCAAAATAAAGGGAATTTCTGCCTTTTGCCCACAATATGGGGAATTTCTGAATTTTTGTTTCAAAATAACGAAAATTTCTTCAATTTTGTACCAAAATAAAAGTAATTTCTGAGTTTTTGCCCTGAAATAAATGAAATTTCTGCAATTTTGCCCGAAAAAAAGGGAAATTTGTGTTTTTTTGCCCCAAAATGAGGGGAATTTCTGCTTTTTTGCCCTGAAATATTTGAAATTTCTGCAATTTTACCGAAAATAAGGGGAATTTCTGCCTTTTTGCCCCAAATTATAAGGAATTTCTGCCTTTTTGTCCCAAAATAAGGAAAATTTCTGCAATTTTGCCCCAAAATAAGGGGAATTTCTTCTTTTTTGCCTCAAAATATAGGTAATTTCAGCGTTTTTACCTGAAAATAAGTGAAATTTCTGCAATTTTGCCCCAAATAAGGGAAATTTCTGCAATTTTGCCCCAAAATAAGGTAAATTACTGCAATTTTGCCCCAAAATAAAGGAAATTTCTGATTTTTGCCCCCCCAAAAAAGGAATTTCTGCCTTTTGCCCCAAAATTAAGGGAATTTCTGCAATTTTGCTCCAAAATATGGGGAATTTCTGCCTTTATGCCCGAATATAAGGGAAATGCATACCTATTTGCCATAAAAAAAAAATTTCTTCATTTTTGTTACAAAATAAGAGGAATTTCTGCCTTTTTGGCTCTAAATAAGTGGAATTTCTTTCTTTTTCCCCCCAAAAAAGGAAATTTCTGTCTTTTTTGCCCAAAAATAAGGGAAATTTCTGACTTATTACCATGAAATAAGTGAAAATTCTGCCATTTTGCCCCGCAATAAGGGAAATTTCTGCCTTTTTGCCCCCAAATAAGGGGAATTTCAGCATTTTTACCTCATAATAATGGGAATCTCTGTCTTTTTGCCCTAAAATATGGAAAATTTCTGTATTTTTTCCCCAAAATAAAGAAAATTTCTGCAATTTTGTACCAAAATAAAAGTAATTTCTGCCTTTTTGTCCCAAAATAAGAGAAATTTCCGCGTTTTTGCCCTGAAATAATTGAAAGTTCTGTAATTTTGCCCCAAAATAAGGGGAATTTCTGACTTTTTGCCCTGAAATAAGGAGAATTTCAGTCTTTTTGCCCCAAAATAATGTGAATTTCTGCATTTTCCTTCAAAATTAGGGGAATATGTGGAATTTTGCTCAAAATACGGGGAATTTCTGCCTTATTGCCCCAAAATAAAGGGAATTTCTGCATTTTTGCACCAATATAAGGGGAATTTCTGAAATTTTGCTCCAAAATACGGGGAATTTCAACCTTATTGCCCGAAATAAAGTGGAATTTCTGCCTTTTTGCCCTGAAATATTTGAAATTTCCGCAATTTTACCCAAAAATAAGGGGAATTTCTGTTTTTGGCCCCAAAATTAGGAGAATTTCTGCTTTTTGCCCAAAATAAGGCAAATTTCTAACTTTTTGCACTGAAATAAGTGAAATTTCTGCAATTTTGCCCCAAAGTAAGGGGAATTTCTGCCTTTTTGCCAAAATATGAAGAATTTCAGCATTTTACCTCCAAATAAGGGGAATTTCTGCCTTTTTGCCATAAAATATGGGGAATTTCTGCCTATTGCCCCCAAATAAGAAAAATTTTTGCTTTTCTGCCCCAATTAACAGGAATTTCCTCCTCTTTGCCAAAAAGTGAAGGGAATTTCTGCCTTTTTGCCCCAAAATAACGGGAATTTTAGCTTTTTATCTCAAAATAAAGGGAATTTCTGCCTTTTGCCCACAATATGGGGAATTTCTGAATTTTTGTTTCAAAATAACGAAAATTTCTTCAATTTTGTACCAAAATAAAAGTAATTTCTGAGTTTTTGCCCTGAAATAAATGAAATTTCTGCAATTTTGCCCGAAAAAAAGGGAAATTTGTGTCTTTTTGCCCCAAAATGAGGGGAATTTCTGCTTTTTTGCCCTGAAATATTTGAAATTTCTGCAATTTTACCGAAAATAAGGGGAATTTCTGCCTTTTTGCCCCAAATTATAAGGAATTTCTGCCTTTTTGTCCCAAAATAAGGAAAATTTCTGCAATTTTGCCCCAAAATAAGGGGAATTTCTTCTTTTTTGCCTCAAAATATAGGTAATTTCAGCGTTTTTACCTGAAAATAAGTGAAATTTCTGCAATTTTGCCCCAAATAAGGGAAATTTCTGCAATTTTGCCCCAAAATAAGGTAAATTACTGCAATTTTGCCCCAAAATAAAGGAAATTTCTGATTTTTGCCCCCCCAAAAAAGGAATTTCTGCCTTTTGCCCCAAAATTAGGGGAATTTCTGCAATTTTGCTCCAAAATATGGGGAATTTCTGCCTTTATGCCCGAATATAAGGGAAATGCATACCTATTTGCCATAAAAAAAAATTTCTTCATTTTTGTTACAAAATAAGAGGAATTTCTGCCTTTTTGGCTCTAAATAAGTGGAATTTCTTTCTTTTTCCCCCCAAAAAAGGAAATTTCTGTCTTTTTTGCCCAAAAATAAGGGAAATTTCTGACTTATTACCATGAAATAAGTGAAAATTCTGCCATTTTGCCCTGCAATAAGGGAAATTTCTGCCTTTTTGCCCCCAAATAAGGGGAATTTCAGCATTTTTACCTCATAATAATGGGAATCTCTGTCTTTTTGCCCTAAAATATGGAAAATTTCTGTATTTTTTCCCCAAAATAAAGAAAATTTCTGCAATTTTGTACCAAAATAAAAGTAATTTCTGCCTTTTTGTCCCAAAATAAGAGAAATTTCCACGTTTTTGCCCTGAAATAATTGAAAGTTCTGTAATTTTGCCCCAAAATAAGGGGAATTTCTGACTTTTTGCCCTGAAATAAGGAGAATTTCAGTCTTTTTGCCCCAAAATAATGTGAATTTCTGCATTTTCCTTCAAAATTAGGGGAATATGTGGAATTTTGCTCAAAATACAGGGAATTTCTGCCTTATTGCCCCAAAATAAAGGGAATTTCTGCATTTTTGCACCAATATAAGGGGAATTTCTGAAATTTTGCTCCAAAATACGGGGAATTTCAACCTTATTGCCCGAAATAAAGTGGAATTTCTGCCTTTTTGCCCTGAAATATTTGAAATTTCCGCAATTTTACCCAAAAATAAGGGGAATTTCTGTTTTTGGCCCCAAAATTAGGAGAATTTCTGCTTTTTGCCCCAAAATAAGGCAAATTTCTAACTTTTTGCACTGAAATAAGTGAAATTTCTGCAATTTTGCCCCAAAGTAAGGGGAATTTCTGCCTTTTTGACAAAATATGAAGAATTTCAGCATTTTACCTCCAAATAAGGGGAATTTCTGCCTTTTTGCCATAAAATATGGGGAATTTCTGCCTATTGCCCCCAAATAAGAAAAATTTTTGCTTTTCTGCCCCAATTAACAGGAATTTCCTCCTCTTTGCCAAAAAGTGAAGGGAATTTCTGCCTTTTTGCCCCAAAATAACGGGAATTTCAGCTTTTTATCTCAAAATAAAGGGAATTTCTGCCTTTTGCCCACAATATGGGGAATTTCTGAATTTTTGTTTCAAAATAACGAAAATTTCTTCAATTTTGTACCAAAATAAAAGTAATTTCTGAGTTTTTGCCCTGAAATAAATGAAATTTCTGCAATTTTGCCCGAAAAAAAGGGAAATTTGTGTCTTTTTGCCCCAAAATGAGGGGAATTTCTGCTTTTTTGCCCTGAAATATTTGAAATTTCTGCAATTTTACCGAAAATAAGGGGAATTTCTGCCTTTTTGCCCCAAATTATAAGGAATTTCTGCCTTTTTGTCCCAAAATAAGGAAAATTTCTGCAATTTTGCCCCAAAATAAGGGGAATTTCTTCTTTTTTGCCTCAAAATATAGGAAATTTCAGCGTTTTTACCTGAAAATAAGTGAAATTTCTGCAATTTTGCCCCAAATAAGGAAAATTTCTGCAATTTTGCCCCAAAATAAGGTAAATTACTGCAATTTTGCCCCAAAATAAAGGAAATTTCTGATTTTTGCCCCCCCAAAAAAGGAATTTCTGCCTTTTGCCCCAAAATTAAGGGAATTTCTGCAATTTTGCTCCAAAATATGGGGAATTTCTGCCTTTATGCCCGAATATAAGGGAAATGCATACCTATTTGCCATAAAAAAAAAAATTCTTCATTTTTGTTACAAAATAAGGGGAATTTCTGCCTTTTTGGCTCTAAATAAGTGGAATTTCTGTCTTTTTCCCCCCAAAAAAGGAAATTTCTGTCTTTTTTGCCCAAAAATAAGGGAAATTTCTGACTTATTACCATGAAATAAGTGAAAATTCTGCCATTTTGCCCCGCAATAAGGGAAATTTCTGCCTTTTTGCCCCCAAATAAGGGGAATTTCAGCATTTTTACCTCATAATAATGGGAATCTCTGCCTCTTTGCCCTAAAATATGGAAAATTTCTGTATTTTTGCCCCAAAATAAAGAAAATTTCTGCAATTTTGTACCAAAATAAAAGTAATTTCTGCCTTTTTGTCCCAATATAAGAGAAATTTCCGCGTTTTTGCCCTGAAATAATTGAAAGTTCTGTAATTTTGCCCCAAAATAAGGGGAATTTCTGACTTTTTGCCCTGAAATAAGGAGAATTTCAGTCTTTTTGCCCCAAAATAATGTGAATTTCTGCATTTTCCTTCAAAATTAGGGGAATATGTGGAATTTTGCTCAAAATACGGGGAATTTCTGCCTTATTGCCCCAAAATAAAGGGAATTTCTGCATTTTTGCACCAATATAAGGGGAATTTCTGAAATTTTGCTCCAAAATACGGGGAATTTCAACCTTATTGCCCGAAATAAAGTGGAATTTCTGCCTTTTTGCCCTGAAATATTTGAAATTTCCGCAATTTTACCCAAAAATAAGGGGAATTTCTGTTTTTGGCCCCAAAATTAGGAGAATTTCAGCTTTTTGCCCCAAAATAAGGCAAATTTCTAACTTTTTGCACTGAAATAAGTGAAATTTCTGCAATTTTGCCCCAAAGTAAGGGGAATTTCTGCCTTTTTGCCAAAATATGAAGAATTTCAGCATTTTACCTCCAAATAAGGGGAATTTCTGCCTTTTTGCCATAAAATATGGGGAATTTCTGCCTATTGCCCCCAAATAAGAAAAATTTTTGCTTTTCTGCCCCAATTAACAGGAATTTCCTCCTCTTTGCCAAAAAGTGAAGGGAATTTCTGCCTTTTTGCCCCAAAATAACGGGAATTTCAGCTTTTTATCTCAAAATAAAGGGAATTTCTGCCTTTTGCCCACAATATGGGGAATTTCTGAATTTTTGTTTCAAAATAAGGAAAATTTCTTCAATTTTGTACCAAAATAAAAGTAATTTCTGAGTTTTTGCCCTGAAATAAATGAAATTTCTGCAATTTTGCCCGAAAAAAAGGGAAATTTGTGTCTTTTTGCCCCAAAATGAGGGGAATTTCTGCTTTTTTGCCCTGAAATATTTGAAATTTCTGCAATTTTACCGAAAATAAGGGGAATTTCTGCCGTTTTGCCCCAAATTATAAGGAATTTCTGCCTTTTTGTCCCAAAATAAGGAAAATTTCTGCAATTTTGCCCCAAAATAAGGGGAATTTCTTCTTTTTTGCCTCAAAATATAGGAAATTTCAGCGTTTTTACCTGAAAATAAGTGAAATTTCTGCAATTTTGCCCCAAATAAGGAAAATTTCTGCAATTTTGCCCCAAAATAAGGTAAATTACTGCAATTTTGCCCCAAAATAAAGGAAATTTCTGATTTTTGCCCCCCCAAAAAAGGAATTTCTGCCTTTTGCCCCAAAATTAGGGGAATTTCTGCAATTTTGCTCCAAAATATGGGGAATTTCTGCCTTTATGCCTGAATATAAGGGAAATGCATACCTATTTGCCATAAAAAAAAATTTCTTCATTTTTGTTACAAAATAACGGGAATTTCTGCCTTTTTGGCTCTAAATAAGTGGAATTTCTGTATTTTTCCTCCCAAAAAAGGAAATTTCTGTCTTTTTTGCCCAAAAATAAGGGAAATTTCTGACTTATTACCATGAAATAAGTGAAAATTCTGCCATTTTGCCCCGCAATAAGGGAAATTTCTGCCTTTTTGCCCCCAAATAAGGGGAATTTCAGCATTTTTACCTCATAATAATGGGAATCTCTGCCTTTTTGCCCTAAAATATGGAAATTTCTGTATTTTTTCCCCAAAATAAAGAAAATTTCTGCAATTTTGTACGAAAATAAAAGTAATTTCTGCCTTTTTGTCCCAAAATAAGAGAAATTTCCGCGTTTTTGCCCTGAAATAATTGAAAGTTCTGTAATTTTGCCCCAAAATAAGGGGAATTTCTGACTTTTTGCCCTGAAATAAGGAGAATTTCTGTCTTTTTGCCCCAAAATATTGTGAATTTCTGCATTTTCCTTCAAAATTAGGGGAATATGTGGAATTTTGCTCAAAATACGGGGAATTTCTGCCTTATTGCCCCAAAATAAAGGGAATTTCTGCATTTTTGCACCAATATAAGGGGAATTTCTGAAATTTTGCTCCAAAATACGGGGAATTTCAACCTTATTGCCCGAAATAAAGTGGAATTTCTGCCTTTTTGCCCTGAAATATTTGAAATTTCCGCAATTTTACCCAAAAATAAGGGGAATTTCTGTTTTTGGCCCCAAAATTAGGAGAATTTCTGCTTTTTGCCCCAAAACAAGGCAAATTTCTAACTTTTTGCAGTGAAATAAGTGAAATTTCTGCAATTTTGCCCCAAAGTAAGGGGAATTTCTGCCTTTTTGCCAAAATATGAAGAATTTCAGCATTTTACCTCCAAATAAGGGGAATTTCTGCCTTTTTGCCATAAAATATGGGGAAATTCTGCCTATTGCCCCCAAATAAGAAAAATTTTTGCTTTTCTGCCCCAATTAACAGGAATTTCCTCCTTTTTGCCAAAAAGTGAAGGGAATTTCTGCCTTTTTGCCCCAAAATAACGGGAATTTCAGCTTTTTATCTCAAAATAAAGGGAATTTCTGCCTTTTGCCCACAATATGGGGAATTTCTGAATTTTTGTTTCAAAATAACGAAAATTTCTTCAATTTTGTACCAAAATAAAAGTAATTTCTGAGTTTTTGCCCTGAAATAAATGAAATTTCTGCAATTTTGCCCGAAAAAAAGGGAAATTTGTGTCTTTTTGCCCCAAAATGAAGGGAATTTCTGCTTTTTTGCCCTGAAATATTTGAAATTTCTGCAATTTTACCGAAAATAAGGGGAATTTCTGCCTTTTTGCCCCAAATTATAAGGAATTTCTGCCTTTTTGTCCCAAAATAAGGAAAATTTCTGCAATTTTGCCCCAAAATAAGGGGAATTTCTTCTTTTTTGCCTCAAAATATAGGAAATTTCAGCGTTTTTACCTGAAAATAAGTGAAATTTCTGCAATTTTGCCCCAAATAAGGAAAATTTCTGCAATTTTGCCCCAAAATAAGGTAAATTACTGCAATTTTGCCCCAAAATAAAGGAAATTTCTGATTTTTGCCCCCCCAAAAAAGGAATTTCTGCCTTTTGCCCCAAAATTAGGGGAATTTCTGCAATTTTGCTCCAAAATATGGGGAATTTCTGCCTTTATGCCCGAATATAAGGGAAATGCATACCTATTTGCCATAAAAAAAAAAATTTCTTCATTTTTGTTACAAAATAAGGGGAATTTCTGCCTTTTTGGCTCTAAATAAGTGGAATTTCTGTCTTTTTCCCCCCAAAAAAGGAAATTTCTGTCTTTTTTGCCCAAAAATAAGGGAAATTTCTGACTTATTACCATGAAATAAGTGAAAATTCTGCCATTTTGCCCCGCAATAAGGGAAATGTCTGCCTTTTTGCCCCCAAAATAAGGGGAATTTCAGCATTTTTACCTCATAATAATGGGAATCTCTGCCTTTTTGCCCTAAAATATGGAAAATTTCTGTATTTTTGCCCCAAAATAAAGAAAATATCTGCAATTTTGTACCAAAATAAAAGTAATTTCTGCCTTTTTGTCCCAAAATAAGAGAAATTTCTGCGTTTTTGCCCTGAAATAATTGAAAGTTCTGTAATTTTGCCCCAAAATAAGGGGAATTTCTGACTTTTTGCCCTGAAATAAGGAGAATTTCTGTCTTTTTGCCCCAAAATAATGTGAATTTCTGCATTTTCCTTCAAAATTAGGGGAATATGTGGAATTTTGCTCAAAATACGGGGAATTTCTGCCTTATTGCCCCAAAATAAAGGGAATTTCTGCATTTTTGCACCAATATAAGGGGAATTTCTGAAATTTTGCTCCAAAATACGGGGAATTTCAACCTTATTGCCCGAAATAAAGTGGAATTTCTGCCTTTTTGCCCTGAAATATTTGAAATTTCCGCAATTTTACCCAAAAATAAGGGGAATTTCTGTTTTTGGCCCCAAAATTAGGAGAATTTCTGCTTTTTGCCCCAAAACAAGGCAAATTTCTAACTTTTTGCAGTGAAATAAGTGAAATTTCTGCAATTTTGCCCCAAAGTAAGGGGAATTTCTGCCTTTTTGCCAAAATATGAAGAATTTCAGCATTTTACCTCCAAATAAGGGGAATTTCTGCCTTTTTGCCATAAAATATGGGGAATTTCTGCCTATTGCCCCCAAATAAGAAAAATTTTTGCTTTTCTGCCCCAATTAACAGGAATTTCCTCCTTTTTGCCAAAAAGTGAAGGGAATTTCTGCCTTTTTGCCCCAAAATAACGGGAATTTCAGCTTTTTATCTCAAAATAAAGGGAATTTCTGCCTTTTGCCCACAATATGGGGAATTTCTGAATTTTTGTTTCAAAATAAGGAAAATTTCTTCAATTTTGTACCAAAATAAAAGTAATTTCTGAGTTTTTGCCCTGAAATAAATGAAATTTCTGCAATTTTGCCCGAAAAAAAGGGAAATTTGTGTCTTTTTGCCCCAAAATGAGGGGAATTTCTGCTTTTTTGCCCTGAAATATTTGAAATTTCTGCAATTTTACCGAAAATAAGGGGAATTTCTGCCTTTTTGCCCCAAATTATAAGGAATTTCTGCCTTTTTGTCCCAAAATAAGGAAAATTTCTGCAATTTTGCCCCAAAATAAGGGGAATTTCTTCTTTTTTGCCTCAAAATATAGGAAATTTCAGCGTTTTTACCTGAAAATAAGTGAAATTTCTGCAATTTTGCCCCAAATAAGGGAAATTTCTGCAATTTTGCCCCAAAATAAGGTAAATTACTGCAATTTTGCCCCAAAATAAAGGAAATTTCTGATTTTTGCCCCCCCAAAAAAGGAATTTCTGCCTTTTGCCCCAAAATTAGGGGAATTTCTGCAATTTTGCTCCAAAATATGGGGAATTTCTGCCTTTATGCCCGAATATAAGGGAAATGCATACCTATTTGCCATAAAAAAAAATTTCTTCATTTTTGTTACAAAATAAGGGGAATTTCTGCCTTTTTGGCTCTAAATAAGTGGAATTTCTGTCTTTTTCCCCCCAAAAAAGGAAATTTCTGTCTTTTTTGCCCAAAAATAAGGGAAATTTCTGACTTATTACCATGAAATAAGTGAAAATTCTGCCATTTTGCCCCGCAATAAGGGAAATTTCTGCCTTTTTGCCCCCAAATAAGGGGAATTTCAGCATTTTTACCTCATAATAATGGGAATCTCTGCCTTTTTGCCCTAAAATATGGAAAATTTCTGTATTTTTGCCCCAAAATAAAGAAAATTTCTGCAATTTTGTACCAAAATAAAAGTAATTTCTGCCTTTTTGTCCCAAAATAAGAGAAATTTCCGCGTTTTTGCCCTGAAATAATTGAAAGTTCTGTAATTTTGCCCCAAAAAAAGGGGAATTTCTGACTTTTTGCCCTGAAATAAGGAGAATTTCTGTCTTTTTGCCCCAAAATAATGTGAATTTCTGCATTTTCCTTCAAAATTAGGGGAATATGTGGAATTTTGCTCAAAATACGGGGAATTTCTGCCTTATTGCCCCAAAATAAAGGGAATTTCTGCATTTTTGCACCAATATAAGGGGAATTTCTGAAATTTTGCTCCAAAATACGGGGAATTTCAACCTTATTGCCCGAAATAAAGTGGAATTTCTGCCTTTTTGCCCTGAAATATTTGAAATTTCAGCAATTTTACCCAAAAATAAGGGGAATTTCTGTTTTTGGCCCCAAAATTAGCAGAATTTCTGCTTTTTGCCCCAAAATAAGGCAAATTTCTAACTTTTTGCACTGAAATAAGTGAAATTTCTGCAATTTTGCCCCAAAGTAAAGGGAATTTCTACCTTTTTGCCAAAATATGAAGAATTTCAGCATTTTACCTCCAAATAAGGGGAATTTCTGTCTTTTTGCCATAAAATATGGGGAATTTCTGCCTATTGCCCCCAAATAAGAAAAATTTTTGCTTTTCTGCCCCAATTAACAGGAATTTCCTCCTTTTTGCCAAAAAGTGAAGGGAATTTCTGCCTTTTTGCCCCAAAATAACGGGAATTTCAGCTTTTTATCTCAAAATAAAGGGAATTTCTGCCTTTTGCCCACAATATGGGGAATTTCTGAATTTTTGTTTCAAAATAACGAAAATTTCTTCAATTTTGTACCAAAATAAAAGTAATTTCTGAGTTTTTGCCCTGAAATAAATGAAATTTCTGCAATTTTGCCCGAAAAAAAGGGAAATTTGTGTCTTTTTGCCCCAAAATGAGGGGAATTTCTGCTTTTTTGCCCTGAAATATTTGAAATTTCTGCAATTTTACCGAAAATAAGGGGAATTTCTGCCTTTTTGCCACAAATTATAAGGAATTTCTGCCTTTTTGTCCCAAAATAAGGAAAATTTCTGCAATTTTGCCCCAAAATAAGGAGAATTTCTTCTTTTTTGCCTCAAAATATAGGAAATTTCAGCGTTTTTACCTGAAAATAAGTGAAATTTCTGCAATTTTGCCCCAAATAAGGGAAATTTCTGCAATTTTGCCCCAAAATAAGGTAAATTACTGCAATTTTGCCCCAAAATAAAGGAAATTTCTGATTTTTGCCCCCCCAAAAAAGGAATTTCTGCCTTTTGCCCCAAAATTAGGGGAATTTCTGCAATTTTGCTCCAAAATATGGGGAATTTCTGCCTTTATGCCCGAATATAAGGGAAATGCATACCTATTTGCCATAAAAAAAAAATTTCTTCATTTTTGTTACAAAATAAGGGGAATTTCTGCCTTTTTGGCTCTAAATAAGTGGAATTTCTGTCTTTTTCCCCCCAAAAAAGGAAATTTCTGTCTTTTTTGCCCCAAAATAAGGGAAATTTCTGACTTATTACCATGAAATAAGTGAAAATTCTGCCATTTTGCCCCGCAATAAGGGAAATTTCTGCCTTTTTGCCCCCAAATAAGGGCAATTTCAGCATTTTTACCTCATAATAATGGGAATCTCTGCCTTTTTGCCCTAAAATATGGAAAATTTCTGTATTTTTGCCCCAAAATAAAGAAAATTTCTGCAATTTTGTACCAAAATAGAAGTAATTTCTGCCTTTTTGTCCCAAAATAAGAGAAATTTCCGCGTTTTTGCCCTGAAATAATTGAAAGTTCTGTAATTTTGCCCCAAAATAAGGGGAATTTCTGACTTTTTGCCCTGAAATAAGGAGAATTTCTGTCTTTTTGCCCCAAAATAATGTGAATTTCTGCATTTTCCTTCAAAATTAGGGGAATATGTGGAATTTTGCTCAAAATACGGGGAATTTCTGCCTTATTGCCCCAAAATAAAGGGAATTTCTGCATTTTTGCACCAATATAAGGGGAATTTCTGAAATTTTGCTCCAAAATACGGGGAATTTCAACCTTATTGCCCGAAATAAAGTGGAATTTCTGCCTTTTTGCCCTGAAATATTTGAAATTTCCGCAATTTTACCCAAAAATAAGGGGAATTTCTGTTTTTGGCCCCAAAATTAGGAGAATTTCAGCTTTTTGCCCCAAAATAAGGCAAATTTCTAACTTTTTGCACTGAAATAAGTGAAATTTCTGAAATTTTGCCACAAAGTAAGGGGAATTTCTGCCTTTTTGCCAAAATAAGGGGAATTTCAGCATTTTACCTCCAAATAAGTTGAATTTCTGCCTTTTTGCCACAAAATATGGGGAATTTCTGCCTATTGCCCCCAAATAAGAAAAATTTTTGCTTTTCTGCCCCAATTAACAGGAATTTCCTCCTCTTTGCCAAAAAGTGAAGGGAATTTCTGCCTTTTTGCCCCAAAATAACGGGAATTTCAGCTTGTTACCTCAAAATAAGGGGAATTTCTGCCTTTTGCCCACAATATGGGGAATTTCTGACTTTTTGTTCCACAATAAAGAAAATTTCTTCAATTTTGTACCAAAATAAAAGTAATTTCTGACTTTTTGCCCTGAAATAAATGAAATTTCTGCAATTTTGCCCAATAAAAGGGAAATTTGTGTCTTTTTGCCTGAAAATGAGGGGAATTTCTGCCTTTTTGACCCAAAATATAGGGAATTTCAGCATTTTACCTCAAAATAAAGGGAATTTCAGCCTTTTTGCAACAGAATATGGGGAATTTCTGCCTTTTTGCCACAAAATAAAAAAAAATTTCTGCAATTCTGTACCAAAATAAAAGAAATTTTTACAATTTTGCCCGAACATAAGGGAAATTTCTGATTTTTGCCCCGAAATAAGGAGAATTTCTGTATTTTTGCCCCAAAATAAAGGGAATTTCTGCCTTTTTGCCCCAAAATTAGGGGAGTTTCTGCAATTTTGCTTCAAAATATAGGAAATTTCTCCCTCTTTTCCCGAAAATAAGGAGAACTTCTTACGATTTGCCCCAAATAAAGGGAATTTCTGCATTCTTGCTTCAATATTAGGGGAATTTCTGCAATTTTGCTCCAAAATACGGGGAATTTCTGCCTTTTTGCCCGAAATTAAGGGGATTTTCTGCGTTTTTGCCCCCAAACAAGGGAAATTTCTGCAATTTTATCCCAAATAAGGGGAATTTCTGCCATTTTGCCCAGAACTATCTGAAATGTCTGCAATTTTACCCCAAAATAAGGTGAATTTCTGCTTTTGCCCCAAAATAATGGGAATTTCTGCCTTTTTGCCCCACAATAAGATAAATTTTTGCTTTTTTTCTCTGAAATAAGTGAAATTTCTGCAATTTTGCCTTAAAATAAAAGAAATTTCTGTAATTTTTCCACATAATAAAGGGATTTTCTGCAATTTTGCCCCAAAATAAAGGGAATTTCTGTTTTTTGTCCCCAAATAAGGGAAATTTCTGCAATTTTGCCCCAAAATAAAAGGTATTTCTCCCTTTTTGCCTCAAAATAAAGGAAATTTCAGCCTTTTTACCTGAAAATAAGTGAAATTTCTGCAATTTTGCCCCAAATAAAGGAAATTTCTGCAATTTTGCCCTAAAATAAGGGGAATTTCTGCCTTTTGCCCGTAAATAAGGAGAATTACTGCCTTTTTGCCCCCAAATAGAGAAAATTACTGTACTTTTTACCCCAAAATTAGGTGAATTTCTGCAATTTGCTCCAAAATACAGGAATTTTTTGCCTTTTTCGCCGATAATAAAAAAAACTTCTGCCATTTTGGCGCGAAATAAGTGAAATTTCTGCAGTTTTACCCCAAAATAAGGGGATTTTCTGAATTTTTGCCCCAAAATTAGGGGAATTTCTGAAATTTTGTTCCAAAATACATGGAATTTCTGCCTTTTTGCCCGAAAATAAAAAAAAAAATGTATACCTTTTTGCCATTAAAAATGGAAATTTCTTCAATTTGCCCAAAAATAAGGGGATATTCCGCCTTTTTGACTCTAAATAAGTGCAATTTCTGCCTTTTCCACAAAAATAAACGAAATTTCTGTCTTTTTGCCCCAAAATAAGGGGAATTTCTGACTTTTTGCCCTGAAATATTTGAAATTTCTGCAATTTTACCAAAAATAAGGGGAATTTCTGTCTTTTGACCCAAATTATAAGGAATTTCTGCCTTTTTGCCCCAAAATAAGAAAAATTTCTGCAATTTTGCTGCAAAATAAAGGGAATTTCTCCCTTTTTGCCTCAAAATAAAGGAAATTTCAGCCTTTTTACCTGAAAATAAGTGAAATTTCTGCAATTTTGCCCCAAATAAGGGAAATTTCTGCAATTTTGCCCCAAAATAAGGTAAATTCCTGCAATTTTGCCCCAAAATAAAGGAAGTTTCTGATTTTTGCCCCAAAATAAAGGGAATTTCTGCCTTTTGCCCCAAAATTAGGGGAATTTCTGAAATTTTGCTCCAAAATACAGGGAATTTCTGCCTTTATGCCCGAAAATAAGAGAAATGCATACCTTTTTGCCATAAAAAGGGAAATTTCTTCATTATTGCTCCAAAATAAGGGGAATTTCTGCCTTTTTGCCTCTAAATAAGTGGAATTTTTGTCTTTTTC
The DNA here is from genome assembly GCF_963924665.1 of Micromys minutus. NCBI lineage: Eukaryota > Metazoa > Chordata > Mammalia > Rodentia > Muridae > Micromys > Micromys minutus. The sequence goes on from NW_027667145.1 coordinate 1,350,235, forward strand.
CCCCAAAACAAAGGGAATTTCTGTCTTTTTTGCCCCAAAATAAGGGGAATTTCTGACTTATTACCCTGAAATAAGTGAAATTTCTGCAATTTTGCACCAAAATAAGGGAAATTTCTGTATTTTTGCAACGAAATAAGGGGAATTTCAGCTTTTTACCTCAAAATTAGGGGAATTTCTGCATTTTTGCCACAAAATATTAGGAATTTCTGCCTTTTTGCCCCAAATAAGGAAAATTTCTGCCTTTTTTCCCTGAAATAAGTGAAATTTCTTCAATTTTGTAACAAAATAAGTGAAATTTCTGCAATTTTGCCCCTAAATACGGGAAATTTCTGGAATTTTGCACAAAAATAGGTGGAATTTTTGAGTTTGGCCCAAAATAAGGAGAATTTCTGTCTTTTTGCCCCAACATATAGAGAATTTCTGCCTTTTCCCCCAACAATTAGGGGAATTTCTGCTTTTTAGGCGAAAATAAGTGGAATGTATACCTTATGCCACAAAAAAGGGAAATTTCTTCATTTTTGCTCCAAAATAAGGGGAATTTCTGCTTTTTTTGCCTCTAAATAAGTGAAATTTCTGTCTTTTTCCGCCAAAACAAAGGGATTTTCTGTTTTTTGCGCCAAAATAAGGAAAATGTCTGACCTAGTACCCTGTAATAAGTGAAATTTCTGCAACTGTGCCCCAAATTAAGAGAAATTTCTGCAATTTTGCCCCAAAATAAGGGAAATTTCTGGAATTTTGCCCCAAAATAAGTGGAATTTCTGAGTTTTGCCCCAAAATAAGGAGAATTTCTGTCTTTTTGCCCCAACAAATAAGGAATTTCTGCCTTTTTGCCTCACACTTAGGGGAATTTCTGTAATTTTACTCCAAAATATGGGGAATTTCTGCCTTTATGCCTGAAAATAAGAAGAATGCATATCTATTTGCCATAAAAAAGGGAAATTTCTTCATTTTTGCTACAAAATCAGGGGAATTTCTGTTTTTTTGGCTCTAAATAAGTGGAATTTCTGTCTTGTTCCCCCAAAACAAGGGAATTTCTGTCTTTGTTGCCCCAAAATAAGGGGAATTTCTGACTTTTTACCCTGAAATAAGTGAATATTCTGCAATGTTGCCCCAAAATAAGGGAAATTTCTTCCTTTTTTGCCCCCAAATAATGGAAATTTCAGCATTTTTACCTCATAATAATGGGAATCTCTGCCTTTTTGCCCTAAAATATGGAAAATTTCTGTATTTTTGCCTCAAAATAAAGAAAATTTCTGCAATTTTGTACCAAAATAAAAGTAATTTCTGCATTTTGTCCCAAAATAAGAGAAATTTCTGCGTTTTTTCCCTGAAATTAGTGAAATTTCTGTAATTTTGCCCCAATATAAGGGGAATTTCTGACTTTTTGCCCTGAAATAATGAGAATTTCTGTCTTTTTGCCCCAAAATAATGTGAATTTCTGCATTTTCCTTCAAAATTAGGAGAATATGTGCAATTTTGCTTAAAATACGTGGAATTTCTGCCTTATTGCAACAAAATAAAGGGAATTTCTGCATTTTTGCACCAATATAAGGGGAATTTCTGAAATTTTGCTCCAAAATACGGGGAATTTTAACCTTATTGCCCGAAATAAAGTGGAATTTCTGCCTTTTTGCCCTGAAATATTTGAAATTTCCGCAATTTTACCCCAAAATAAGGGGAATTTCTGTTTTTGGCCCCAAAATTACAAGAATTTCTGCTTTTTGCCCCAAAATAATGCAAATTTCGGACTTTTTGCCCTGAAATAAGTGAAATTTCTGCAATTTTGCCCCAAAATAAGGGGAATTTCTGCCTTTTTGCCAAAATAAGGGGAATTTCCGCATTTTACCTACAAATAAGGGGAATTTCTGCCTTTTTCCCACATAATATGGGGAATTTCTGCCTATTGCCCCCAAATAAGAAAAATTTTTGCTTTTCTGCCCCAATTAACAGGAATTTCCTTCTTTTTGCCACAAAGTAAAGGGAATTTCTGCCTTTTTGCCCCAAAATAACGGGAATTTCAGCTTGTTACCTCAAAATAAGGGGAATTTCTGCCTTTTGCCCACAATATGGGGAATTTCTGAATTTTTGTTCCAAAATAACGAAAATTTCTTAAATTTTATACCAAAATAAAAGTAATTTCGGACTTTTTGCCCTGAAATAAATGAAATTTCTGCAATTTTGCCCGAAAAAAAGGGAAATTTGTGTCTTTTTGCCCCAAAATGAGGGGAATTTCTGCGTTTTGCCACAAAATATGGGGAATTTCTGCCTTTTTGCCACAAAATAAGAAAAATTTCTGCAATTCTGTACCAAAATAAAATAAATTTTTACAATTTTGCCTGAAAATAAGGGAAATTTCTGATTTTTGCCCCGAAATAAGGAGAATTTCTGTATTTTGCCCCAAAATAAGGGGAATTTCTGCCTTTTTGCCCCAAAATTAGAGGAGTTTTTGCAATTTGTTTCAAAATACAGGAAATTTCTGCCTCTTTTCCCGAAAAAAAGAGGAACTTCTTCCGATTTGCCCCAAATAAAGGGAATTTCTGCATTTTTCCCCAATATTAGGGGAATTTCTGCAATTTTGCTCGAAAACACAAGGAATTTCTGCCTTTTAGCCTGAAATTAAGGAGATTTTCTGCATTTTTGCCCCCAAACAAGGGAAATTTCTGCAATTTTATCCCAAATAAGGGGAATTTCTGCCTTTTTGCCCCAATATAATGGGAATTTCTGCCTTTTTGCCCCACAATAAGAAAAATTTTTGCTTTTTTTCTCTGAAATAAGTGAAATTTCTGCAATTTTGCCTTAAAATAAAAGAAATTTCTTCAATTTTTTTCCATAATATAGAAATTTTCTGCAATTTTGCCCCAAAATAAAGGGAATTTCTGTTTTTTGTCCCCAAATAAGGGAAATTTCTGCAATTTTGTTCTAAATTAAGGGGAATTTCTGCCTTTTGCCTCAAAATAAGGGGAATTTTTACCTTTTTGCCCCAAAATAAAGAAAATTACTGCATGTTTTACCCCAAAATTAGGTGAATTTCTGCAATTTTGCTCCAAAATACGGGGAATTTCTGCCTATTTGCCCGAAAATAAAGAGAATGTATACCTTTTTGCCATAAAAAAGGGAAATTTCTTCATTTTTACCCTAAAATAAGGGGATTTTCTGCATTTTTGACAAAAAATAAGTGCAATTTCTGACTTTTCCCCAAAAATAAACGGAATTTCTGTCTTTTTGCCCCAAAATAAGCGGAATTTCTGACGTTTTGCCCTGAAATAAGTTAAATTTCTAAAATTTTTCCCCAAAATAAGGGAAATGTCTGCTTTTTGCCCCCAAATAAGGGGAATTTCTGCCTTTTTGCCCCAAAATAAGGGGAATTTCTGCATTTTTGCCCCAAAATAAGGGGAATTTCAGCCTTTCTACCTCAAAATAATGGGAATTTCTGCATTTCTGCCCCAAAATATGGAAAATTTCTGGCTTTTTGCCCAAAAATAAGAAAAATTTCTGAAATTTGGAACCAAAGTAAAAGAAATTTCTGCCTTTTTGCCCCAAAATAAGAAAATTTCTGCTTTTTTCCCTGAAATAAGTGAAATTTCTGCAATTTTGCTCCAAAATAAGGGAAATTTCTACAATTTTGCCAAATGTACAGGAAATTTCTACAATTTTCCTCAAAATAAGAGGAATTTCTGACTTTTTGCTCCGAAAAAAAGGAGATTTTCTGTCTTTTTGCCCCAAAATAAGGAGAATTTCTGCCTTTTTGCCCGAAAATTATGAGAATTTCTGCAAATTTGCTTTAAAATACGGGGAATTTCTGCCTTTTAGCCCAAAATAAAGGGATTTTCTGAATTTTCCCCCAATATTTGGGGAATTTCTGCATTTTACTTCTAAATAAGGGGAATTTCTGCATTTTACCTCAAAATAAGAAGGATTTCTGCCTTTTGCCCCAAAATATGGCTAATTTCTGCCTTTATGTTCAAAAATAAGGAAAATTTCTTCAATTTTGTATCATAATAAAATAAATTTCTGCTTTTTGCCCCAAAATAAGGGGAATTTCTGACTTTTTGCCCTGAAATAAATGAAATTTCTGCAATTTTGCCCGAAAATAAGGGAAATTTGTGCCTTTTTTCCCCAAATTAAGGGGAATTTCTGCCTTTGCCCCAAAATATGGCGAATTTCAACATTTTACCTCAAAATAAGGGGAATTTCAGCCTTTTTGCACCAAAATATGGAGAATTTCTGCCTTTTTGCCCCAAAATAAAGGGAATTTCTGCATTTTTGCACCAATATTAGGGGAATTTCTGCAATTTTGCTCCAAAATACGGGTCATTTCTGCCTTTTTGCCCGAAATTAAGTGGAATTCTGCCTTTTTGTCCCGAAATAAGTGAAATTTCTTCAATTTTAGCCAAAAATTAGGGATTTCATCTTTTTGCCCCAAAATAAGTGGAATTTCTGCCATTTTGCCCTGAAATATTTGAAATTTCTGCAATTTTCCCACAAAATAAGGGGAATTTCTGCCTTTTTGCCCCAAAATAAGGGGAATTTCAGCCTTTTTACCTCATAATAATGGGAATCTCTGCCTTTTTGCCCTAAAATATAGAAAATTTCTGTATTTTTGCCCCAAAATAAAGAAAATTTCTGCAATTTTGTACCAAAATAAAAGTAATTTCTGCATTTTGTCCCAAAATAAGAGAAATTTCCGTGTTTTTTACCTGAAATAAGTGAAATTTCTGTAATTTTGCCCCAAAATAAGGGGAATTTCTGACTTTTTGCCCTAAAATAAGGAGAATTTCTGTCTTTTTGCCCCAAAATAATGTTAATTTCTGCATTTTCCTTCAAAATTAGGGGAATATGTGCAATTTTGCTCAAAATACGTGGAATTTCTGCCTTATTGCAACAAAATAAAGGGAATTTCTGCATTTTTGCACCAATATAAGGGGAATTTCTGAAATTTTGCTCCAAAATATGGGGAATTTTAAACTTATTGCCCGAAATAAAGTGGAATTTCTGCCTTTTTGCCCTGAAATATTTGAAATTTCCGCAATTTTACCCCAAAATAAGGGGAATTTCTGTTTTGGCCCAAAAATTACAAGAATTTCTGCTTTTTGCCCCAAAATAAGGCAAATTTCTGACTTTTTGCCCTGAAATAAGTGAAATTTCTGCAATTTTGCCCCAAAATAAGGGGAATTTCTGCCTTTTTGCCAAAATAAGGGGAATTTCAGCATTTTACCTCCAAATAAGGGGAATTTCTGCCTTTTTTCTACATAATATGGGGAATTTCTGCCTATTGCCCCCAAATAAGAAAAATTTTTGTTTTTCTGCCCCAATTAACAGGAATTTCCTCCTTTTTGCCACAAAGTAAAGGGAATTTCTGCCTTTTTGCCCAAAAATAATGGGCATTTCAGCTTGTTACCGCAAAATGAGGGGAATTTCTGCCTTTTGCCCACAATATGAGGAATTTCTGAATTTTTCTTCCAAAATAAGGAAACTTTCTTCAATTTTGTACAAAAATAAAAGTAATTTCTGACTTTTTGCCCTGAAATAAATGAAATTTCTTCAATTTTGCCCGAAAAAAAGGGAAATTTGTGTCTTTTTGCCCAAAAATGAGGGGAAATTCTGCCTTTTTGCCACAAAATATAGGGAATTTCAGCATTTTACCTCAAAATAAGGGGAATTTCAGCCTTTTTGCAACAAAATATGGGGAATTTCTGCCTTTTTGCCACAAAATAAGAAAGATTTCTTCTATTCTGTACCAAAATAAAATAAATTTTTACAATTTTGCCCGAAAATAAGGGAAATTTCTGATTTTTCCCCGAAATAAGGAGAATTTCTGTATTTTTGCCCCAAAATAAGGAGAATTTCTGCCTTTTTGCCCCAAAATTAGAGGAGTTTTTGCAATTTTGCTCTAAAATACTAGGAATTTCTGCCTCTTTTCCCAAAATAAGAGGAACTTCTTCGGATTTGCCCCAAATAAAGGGAATTTCTGCATTTTTCCCCAATATTAGGGGAATTTCTGCAATTTTGCTCTAAAATACAAGTAATTTCTGCCTTTTTGCCTGAAATTAAGGAGACTTTCTGCATTTTTGCCCCCAAACAAGGGAAATTTCTGCAATTTTATCCCAAATAAGGGGAATTTCTGCCTTTTTGCCCCAATATAATGGGAATTTCTGCCTTTTTGCCCCACAATAAGAAAAATTTTTGCTTTTTTTCTCTGAAATAAGTGAAATTTCTGCAATTTTGCCTTAAAATAAAAGAAATTTCTTCAATTTTTTTCCATAATATAGGAATTATCTGCAATTTTGCCCCAAAATAAAAGGAATTTCTGTTTTTTGTCCCCAAATAAGGGAAATTTCTGCAATTTTGTTCTAAATTAAGGGGAATTTCTGCCTTTTGCCTCAAAATAAGGGGAATTTTTACGTTTTTGCCCCAAAATAAAGAAAATTACTGCATGTTTTACCCCAAAATTAGGTGAATTTCTGCAATTTTGCTCCAAAATACGGGGAATTTCTGCCTATTTGCCCGAAAATAAAGAGAATGTATACCTTTTTGCCATAAAAAAGGGAAATTTCTTCATTTTTACCCTAAAATAAGGGGATTTTCTGCATTTTTGACAAAAAATAAGTGCAATTTCTGACTTTTCCCCAAAAATAAACGGAATTTCTGTCTTTTTGCCCCAAAATAAGCGGAATTTCTGACGTTTTGCCCTGAAATAAGTTAAATTTCTAAAATTTTTCCCCAAAATAAGGGAAATGTCTGTTTTTGCCCCCAAATAAGGGGAATTTCTGCCTTTTTGCCCCAAAATAAGGGGAATTTCTGCATTTTTGCCCCAAAATAAGGGGAATTTCAGCCTTTCTACCTCAAAATAATGGGAATTTCTGCATTTCTGCCCCAAAATATGGAAAATTTCTGGCTTTTTGCCCAAAAATAAGAAAAATTTCTGAAATTTGGAACCAAAATAAAAGAAATTTCTGCCTTTTTGCCCCAAAATAAGAAAACTTCTACTTTTTTTCCCTGAAATAAGTGAAATTTCTGCAATTTTGCCCCAAAATAAGGGAAATTTCTACAATTTTGCCAAATAAAGAGGAAATTTCTACAATTTTCCTCAAAATAAGAGGAATTTCTGACTTTTTGCTCCGAAAAAAAGGAGATTTTCTGTCTTTTTGCCCCAAAATAAGGAGAATTTCTGCCTTTTTGCCCGAAAATTATGAGAATTTCTGCAAATTTGCTTTAAAATACGGGGAATTTCTGCCTTTTAGCCCAAAATAAAGGGATTTTCTGAATTTTCCCCCAATATTTGGGGAATTTCTGCATTTTACCTCTAAATAAGGGGAATTTCTGCATTTTACCTCAAAATAAGAAGGATTTCTGCCTTTTGCCCCAAAATATGGCTAATTTCTGCCTTTATGTTCAAAAATAAGGAAAATTTCTTCAATTTTGTATCATAATAAAATAAATTTCTGCTTTTTGCCCCAAAATAAGGGGAATTTCTGACTTTTTGCCCTGAAATAAATGAAATTTCTGCAATTTTGCCTGAAAATAAGGGAAATTTGTGCCTTTTTTCCCCAAATTAAGGTGAATTTCTGCCTTTGCCCCAAAATATGGGGAATTTCAACATTTTACCTCAAAATAAGGGGAATTTCAGCCTTTTTGCACTAAAATATGAAGAATTTCTGCCTTTTTGCCCCAAAATAAAGGGAATTTCTGCATTTTTGCACCAATATTAGGGGAATTTCTGAAATTTTGCTCCAAAATACGGGTCATTTCTGCCTTTTTGCCCGAAATTAAGTGGAATTTCTGCCTTTTTGTCCCGAAATAAGTGAAATTTCTTCAATTTTAGCCAAAAATTAGGGATTTCATCTTTTTGCCCCAAAATAAGTGGAATTTCTGCCATTTTGCCCTGAAATATTTGAAATTTCTGCAATTTTACCACAAAATAAGGGGAATTTCTGCCTTTTTGCCCCAAAATAAGGGGAATTTCAGCCTTTTTACCTCATAATAATGGGAATCTCTGCCTTTTTGCCCTAAAATATGGAAAATTTCTTTATTTTTGCCCCAAAATAAAGAAAATTTCTGCAATTTTGTACCAAAATAAAAGTAATTTCTGCATTTTGTCTCAAAATAAGAGAAATTTCCATGTTTTTTACCTGAAATAAGTGAAATTTCTGTAATTTTGCCCCAAAATAAGGGGAATTTCTGACTTTTTGCCCTGAAATAAGGAGAATTTCTTTCTTTTTGCCCCAAAATAATGTTAATTTCTGCATTTTCCTTCAAAATTAGGGGAATATGTGCAATTTTGCTCAAAATACGTGGAATTTCTGCCTTATTGCAACAAAATAAAGGGAATTTCTGCATTTTTGCACCAATATAAGGGGATTTTCTGAAATTTTGCTCCAAAATACGGGGAATTTTAACCTTATTGCCCGAAATAAAGTGGAATTTCTGCCTTTTTGCCCTGAAATATTTGAAATTTCCGCAATTTTACCCCAAAATAAGGGGAATTTCTGTTTTTGGCCCCAAAATTACAAGAATTTCTGCTTTTTGCCCCAAAATAAGGCAAATTTCTGACTTTTTGCCCTGAAATAAGTGAAATTTCTGCAATTTTGCCCCAAAATAAGGGGAATTTCTGCCTTTTTGCCAAAATAAGGGGAATTTCAGCATTTTACCTCCAAATAAAGAGAATTTCTGCCTTTTTCCCACATAATATGGGGAATTTCTGCCTATTGCCCCCAAATAAGAAAAATTTTTGCTCTTCTGCCCCAATTAACAGGAATTTCCTCCTTTTTGCCACAAAGTAAAGGGAATTTCTGCCTTTTTGCCCCAAAATAACGAAAATTTCAGCTTGTTACCTCAAAATAAGGGGAATTTCTGCCTTTTGCCCACAATATGGGGAATTTCTGAATTTTTGTTCCAAAATAAGGAAAATTTCTTCAATTTTGTACCAAAATAAAAGGAATTTCTGACTTTTTGCCCTGAAATAAATGAAATTTCTGCAATTTTGCCCGAAAAAAAGGGAAATTTGTGTCTTTTTGCCCCAAAATGAGGGGAATTTCTGCCTTTTTGCCACAAAATATTGGGAATTTCAGCATTTTACCTCAAAATAAGGGGAATTTCAGCCTTTTGGCAACAAAATATGGGGAATTTCTGCCTTTTTGCCACAAAATAAGAAAAATTTCTGCAATTCTGTACCAAAATAAAATAATTTTTTACAATTTTACCCGAAAATAAGGGAAATTTCTGATTTTTGCCCCGAAATAAGGAGAATTTCTGTATTTTTGCCCCAAAATAAGGGGAATTTCTGCCTTTTTGCCCCAAAATTAGAGGAGTTTTTGCAATTTTGCTTCAAAATACAGGAAATTTCTGCCTCTTTTCCCGAAAATAAGAGGAACTTCTTCCGATTTGCCCCAAATAAAGGGAATTTCTGCATTTTTCCCCAATATTAGGGGAATTTCTGCAATTTTGCTCTAAAATACAAGGAATTTCTGCCTTTTTGCCTGAAATTAAGGAGATTTTCTGCATTTTTGCCCCCAAACAAGGGAAATTTCGGCAATTTTATCCCAAATAAGGGGAATTTCTGCCTTTTTGCCCCAATATAATGGGAATTTCTGCCTTTTTGCCCCACAATAAGAAAAATTTTTGCTTTTTTTCTCTGAAATAAGTGAAATTTCTGCAATTTTGCCTTAAAATAAAAGAAATTTCTTCAATTTTTTCCATAATATAGGAATTTTCTGCAATTTTGCCCCAAAATAAAGGGAACTTCTGTTTTTTGTCGCCAAATAAGGGAAATTTCTGCAATTTTGTTCTAAATTAAGGGGAATTTCTGCCTTTTGCCTCAAAATAAGGGGAATTTTTATTTTTTTGCCCCAAAATAAAGGAAATTACTGCATGTTTTACCCCAAAATTAGGTGAATTTCTGCAATTTTGCTCCAAAATACGGGGAATTTCTGCCTTTTTGCCCGAAAATAAAGAGAATGTATACCTTTTTGCCATAAAAAAGGGAAATTTCTTCATTTTTACCCTAAAATAAGGGGATTTTCCCCATTTTTGACAAAAAATAAGTGCAATTTCTTACTTTTCCCAAAAATAAACGGAATTTCTGTCTTTTTGCCCCAAAATAAGCGGAATTTCTAACGTTTTGCCCTGAAATAAGTTAAATTTCAAAAAATTTTCCCCAAAATAATGGAAATGTCTGCTTTTTGCCCCAAAATAAGGGGAATTTCTGCTTTTGCCCCAAAATAAGGGGAATTTCTGCATTTTTGCCCCAAAATAAGGGGAATTTCAGCCTTTCTACCTCAAAATAATGAGAATTTCTGCATTTCTGCCCCAAAATATGGAAAATTTCTGGCTTTTTGCCCAAAAATAAAAAAAATTTCTGAAATTTGGAACCAAAGTAAAAGAAATTTTTTCCTTTTTGCCCCAAAATAAGAAAATTTCTGCTTTTTTTCCCTGAAATAAGTGAAATTTCTGCAATTTTGCCCCAAAATAAGGGAAATTTCTACAATTTTGCCAAATGTACAGGAAATTTCTACAATTTTCCTCAAAATAAGAGGAATTTCTGATATTTGCTCCGAAAAAAAGGAGATTTTCTGTCTTTTTGCCCCAAAATAAGGAGAATTTCTGCCTTTTTGCCCGAAAATTATGAGAATTTCTGCAAATTTGCTTTAAAATACGGGGAATTTCTGCCTTTTAGCCCAAAATAAAGGGATTTTCTGAATTTTCCCCCAATATTTGGGGAATTTCTGCATTTTACCTCTAAATAAGGGGAATTTCTGCATTTTACCTCAAAATAAGAAGGATTTCTGCCTTTTGCCCCAAAATATGGCTAATTCTGCCTTTATGTTCAAAAATAAGGAAAATTTCTTCAATTTTGTATCATAATAAAATAAATTTCTGCTATTTGCCCCAAAATAAGAGGAATTTCTGACTTTTTGCCCTGAAATAAATGAAATTTCTGCAATTTTGCCCGAAAATAAGGGAAATTTTTGCCTTTTTTCCCCAAATTAAGGTGAATTTCTGCCTTTGCCCCAAAATATGGGGAATTTCAACATTTTACCTCAAAATAAGGGGAATTTCAGCCATTTTGCACCAAAATATGGAGAATTTCTGCCTTTTTGCCCCAAAATAAAGGGAATTTCTGCATTTTTGCACCAATATTAGGGGAATTTCTGCAATTTTGCTCCAAAATACGGGTCATTTCTGCCTTTTTGCCCGAAATTAAGTGGAATTTCTGCCTTTTTGTCCCGAAATAAGTGAAATTTCTTCAATTTTAGCCAAAAATTAGGGATTTCATCTTTTTGCCCCAAAATAAGTGGAATTTCTGCCATTTTGCCCTGAAATATTTGAAATTTCTGCAATTTTACCACAAAATAAGGGGAATTTCTGCCTTTTTGCCCCAAAATAAGGGGAATTTCAGCCTTTTTACCTCATAATAATGGGAATCTCTGCCTTTTTGCCTTAAATTATGGAAAATTTCTGTATTTTTGCCCCAAAATAAAGAAAATTTCTGCAATTTTGTACCAAAATAAAAGTAATTTCTGCATTTTGTCCCAAAATAAGAGAAATTTCCGTGTTTTTTACCTGAAATAAGTGAAATTTCTGTAATTTTGCCCCAAAATAAGGGGAATTTCTGACTTTTTGCCCTGAAATAAGGAGAATTTCTGTCTTTTTGCTCCAAAATAATGTTAATTTCTGCATTTTCCTTCAAAATTAGGGGAATATGTGCAATTTTGCTCAAAATACGTGGAATTTCTGCCTTATTGCAACAAAATAAAGGGAATTTCTGCATTTTTGCACCAATATAAGGGGATTTTCTGAAATTTTGCTCCAAAATACGGGGAATTTTAACCTTATTGCCCGAAATAAAGTGGAATTTCTGCCTTTTTGCCCTGAAATATTTGAAATTTCCGCAATTTTACCCCAAAATAAGGGGAATTTCTGTTTTTGGCCCCAAAATTACAAGAATTTCTGCTTTTTGCCCCAAAATAAGGCAAATTTCTGACTTTTTGCCCTGAAATAAGTGAAATTTCTGCAATTTTGCCCCAAAATAAGGGGAATTTCTGCCTTTTTGCCAAAATAAGGGGAATTTCAGCATTTTACCTCCAAATAAGGAGAATTTCTGCCTTTTTCCCACATAATATGGGGAATTTCTGCCTATTGCCCCCAAATAAGAAAATTTTTGCTTTTCTGCCCCAATTAACAGGAATTTCCTCCTTTTTGCCACAAAGTAAAGGGAATTTCTGCCTTTTTGCCCCAAAATAACGAAAATTTCAGCTTGTTACCTCAAAATAAGGGGAATTTCTGCCTTTTGCCCACAATATGAGGAATTTCTGAATTTTTGTTCCAAAATAAGGAAAATTTCTTCAATTTTGTACCAAAATAAAAGTAATTTCTGACTTTTTGCCCTGAAATAAATGAAATTTCTGCAATTTTGCCCGAAAAAAAGGGAAATTTGTGTTTTTTTTGCCCCAAATTGAGGGGAATTTCTGCCTTTTTGCCACAAAATATAGGGAATTTCAGCATTTTACCTCAAAATAAGGGGAATTTCAGCCTTTTGGCAACAAAATATGGGGAATTTCTGCCTTTTTGCCACAAAATAAGAAAAATTTCTGCAATTCTGTACCAAAATAAAATAAATTTTTACAATTTTGCCCGAAAATAAGGGAAATTTCTGATTTTTGCCCCGAAATAAGGAGAATTTCTGTATTTTTGCCCCAAACTAAGGGGAATTTCTGCCTTTTTGCCCCAAAATTAGAGGAGTATTTGCAATTTTGCTTCAAAATACAGGAAATTTCTGCCTCTTTTCCCGAAAATAAGAGGAACTTCTTCCGATTTGCCCCAAATAAAGGGAATTTCTGCATTTTTCCCCAATATTAGGGGAATTTCTGCAATTTTGCTCCAAAATACTAGGAGTTTCTGCCTTTTTGCCTGAAATTAAGGAGATTTTCTGCATTTTTGCCCCCAAACAAGGGAAATTACTGCAATTTTATCCCAAATAAGGGGAATTTCTGCCTTTTTGCCCCAATATAATGGGAATTTCTGCCTTTTTGCCCCACAATAAGAAAAATTTTTGCTTTTTTTCTCTGAAATAAGTGAAATTTCTGCAATTTTGCCTTAAAATAAAAGAAATTTCTTTAATTTTTTTCCATAATATAGGAATTTTCTGCAATTTTGCCCCAAAATAAAGGGAATTTCTGTTTTTTGTCCCCAAATAAGGGAAATTTCTGCAATTTTGTTCTAAATTAAGGGGAATTTCTGCCTTTTGCCTCAAAATAAGAGGAATTTTTACCTTTTTGCCCCAAAATAAAGAAAATTACTGCATGTTTTACCCCAAAATTAGGTGAATTTCTGCAATTTTGCTCCAAAATACGGGGAATTTCTGCCTTTTTGCCCGAAAATAAAGAGAATGTATACCTTTTGCCATAAAAAGGGGAAATTTCTTCATTTTTACCCTAAAATAAGGGGATTTTCCGCATTTTTGACAAAAAATAAGTGCAATTTCTGACTTTTCCCCAAAAATAAACGGAATTTCTGTCTTTTTGCCCCAAAATAAGCGGAATTTTTGACGTTTTGCCCTGAAATAAGTTAAATTTCTAAAAATTTTCCCCAAAATAATGGAAATGTCTGCTTTTTGCCCCAAAATAAAGGGAATTTCTGCCTTTTTGCCCCAAAATAAGGGGAATTTCTGCATTTTTGCCCCAAAATAAGGGGAATTTCAGCCTTTCTACCTCAAAATAATGAGAATTTCTGCATTTCTGCCCCAAAATATGGAAAATTTCTGGCTTTTTGCCCAAAAATAAGAAAAATTTCTGAAATTTGGAACCAAAGTAAATGAAATTTTTGCCTTTTTGCCCCAAAATAAGAAAATTTCTGCTTTTTTTCCCTGAAATAAGTGAAATTTCTGCAATTTTGCCCCAAAATAAGGGAAATTTCTACAATTTTGCCAAATGTACAGGAAATTTCTACAATTTTCCTCAAAATAAGAGGAATTTCTGACATTTGCTCCGAAAAAAAGGAGATTTTCTGTCTTTTTGCCCCAAAATAAGGAGAATTTCTGCCTTTTTGCCCGAAAATTATGAGAATTTCTGCAAATTTGCTTTAAAATACGGGGAATTTCTGCCTTTTAGCCCAAAATAAAGGGATTTTCTGAATTTTCCCCCAATATTTGGGGAATTTCTGCATTTTACCTCTAAATAAGGGGAATTTCTGCATTTTACCTCAAAATAAGAAGGATTTCTGCCTTTTGCCCCAAAATATGGCTAATTTCTGCCTTTATGTTCAAAAATAAGGAAAATTTCTTCAATTTTGTATCATAATAAAATAAATTTCTGCTATTTGCCCCAAAATAAGGGGAATTTCTGACTTTTTGCCCTGAAATAAATGAAATTTCTGCAATTTTGCCCGAAAATAAGGGAAATTTGTGCCTTTTTTCCCCAAATTAAGGTGAATTTCTGCCTTTGCCCCAAAATATGGGGAATTTCAACATTTTACCTCAAAATAAGGGGAATTTCAGCCTTTTTGCACCAAAATATGGAGAATTTCTGCCTTTTTGCCCCAAAATAAAGGGAATTTCTGCATTTTTGCACCAATATTAGGGGAATTTCTGCAATTTTGCTCCAAAATACGGGTCATTTCTGCCTTTTTGCCCGAAATTAAGTGGAATTTCTGCCTTTTTGTCCCGAAATAAGTGAAATTTCTTCAATTTTAGCCAAAAATTAGGGATTTCATCTTTTTGCCCCAAAATAAGTGGAATTTCTGCCATTTTGCCCTGAAATATTTGAAATTTCTGAAATTTTACCACAAAATAAGGGGAATTTCTGCCTTTTTGCCCCAAAATAAGGGGAATTTCAGCCTTTTTACCTCATAATAATGGGAATCTCTGCCTTTTTGCCTTAAATTATGGAAAATTTCTGTATTTTTGCCACAAAATAAAGAAAATTTCTGCAATTTTGTACCAAAATAAAAGTAATTTCTGCATTTTGTCCCAAAATAAGAGAAATTTCCGTGTTTTTTACCTGAAAAAAGTGAAATTTCTGTAATTTTGCCCCAAAATAAGGGGAATTTCTGAATTTTGCCCTGAAATAAGGAGAATTTCTGTCTTTTTGCCCCAAAATAATGTTAATTTCTGCATTTTCCTTCAAAATTAGAGGAATATGTGCAATTTTGCTCAAAATACGTGGAATTTCTGCCTTATTGCAACAAAATAAAGGGAATTTCTGCATTTTTGCACCAATATAAGGGGATTTTCTGAAATTTTGCTCCAAAATACGGGGAATTTTAACCTTATTACCCGAAATAAAGTGGAATTTCTGCCTTTTTGCCCTGAAATATTTGAAATTTCCGCAATTTTACCCCAAAATAAGGGGAATTTCTGTTTTTGGCCCCAAAATTACAAGAATTTCTGCTTTTTGCCCCAAAATAAGGCAAATTTCTGACTTTTTGCCCTGAAATAAGTGAAATTTCTGCAATTTTGCCCCAAAATAAGGGGAATTTCTGCCTTTTTGCCAAAATAATGGGAATTTCAGCATTTTACCTCCAAATAAGGAGAATTTCTGACTTTTTCCCACATAATATGGGGAATTTCTGCCTATTGCCCCCAAATAAGAAAATTTTTGCTTTTCTGCCCCAATTAACAGGAATTTCCTCCTTTTTGCCACAAAGTAAAGGGAATTTCTGCCTTTTTGCCCCAAAATAACGAAATTTTCAGCTTGTTACCTCAAAATAAGGGGAATTTCTGCCTTATGCCCACAATATGGGGAATTTCTGAATTTTTGTTCCAAAATAAGGAAAATTTCTTCAATTTTGTACCAAAATAAAAGTAATTTCTGACTTTTTGCCCTGAAATAAATGAAATTTCTGCAATTTTGCCCGAAAAAAAGGGAAATTTGTGTTTTTTTGCCCCAAAATGAGGGGAATTTCTGCCTTTTTGCCACAAAATATAGGGAATTTCAGCATTTTACCTCAAAATAAGGGGAATTTCAGCCTTTTGGCAACAAAATATGGGGAATTTCTGCCTTTTTGCCACAAAATAAGAAAAATTTCTGCAATTCTGTACCAAAATAAAATAAATTTTTACAATTTTGCCCGAAAATAAGGGAAATTTCTGATTTTTGCCCCGAAATAAGGAGAATTTCTGTATTTTTGCCCCAAAATAAGGGGAATTTCTGCCTTTTTGCCCCAAAATTAGAGGAGTATTTGCAATATTGCTTCAAAATACAGGAAATTTCTGCCTCTTTTCCCGAAAATAAGAGGAACTTCTTCCGATTTGCCCCAAATAAAGGGAATTTCTGCATTTTTCCCCAATATTAGGGGAATTTCTGCAATTTTGCTCCAAAATACTAGGAATTTCTGCCTTTTTGCCTGAAATTAAGGAGATTTTCTACATTTTTGCCCCCAAACAAGGGAAATTTCTGCAATTTTATCCCAAATAAGGGGAATTTCTGCGTTTTTGCCCCAATATAATGGGAATTTCTGCCTTTTTGCCCCACAATAAGAAAAATTTTTGCTTTTTTTCTCTGAAATAAGTGAAATTTCTGCAATTTTGCCTTAAAATACAAGAAATTTCTTCAATTTTTTTCCAATATATAGGAATTTTCTGCAATTTTGCCCCAAAATAAAGGGAATTTCTGTTTTTTGTCCCCAAATAAGGGAAATTTCTGCAATTTTGTTCTAAATTAAGGGGAATTTCTGCCTTTTGCCTCAAAATAAGGGGAATTTTTACCTTTTTGCCCCAAAATAAAGAAAATTACTGCATGTTTTACCCCAAAATTAGGTGAATTTCTGCAATTTTGCTCAATAATACAGGGAATTTCTGCCTTTTTGCCCGAAAATAAAGAGAATGTATACCTTTTTGCCATAAAAAACGGAAATTTCTTCATTTTTACCCTAAAATAAGGGGATTTTCCGCATTTTTGACAAAAAATAAGTGCAATTTCTGACTTTTCCCCAAAATAAACGGAATTTCTGTCTTTTTGCCCCAAAATAAGCGGAATTTCTGACCTTTTGCCCTGAAATAAGTTAAATTTCTAAAATTTTTCCCCAAAATTAGGAAATTGTCTGCTTTTTGCCCCAAAATAAGGGGAATTTCTGCCTTTTTGCCCCAAAATAAGGGGAATTTCTGCATTTTTGCCCCAAAATAAGGGAAATTTCAGCCTTTCTACCTCAAAATAATGGGAATTTCTGCATTTCTGCCCCAAAATATTGAAAATTTCTGGCTTTTTGCCCAAAAATAAAAAAATTTCTGAAATTTGGAGCCAAAATAAAAGAAATTTCTGCCTTTTTGCCCCAAAATAAGAAAATTTCTGCTTTTTTTCCCTGAAATAAGTGAAATTTCTGCAATTTTGCCCCAGAATAAGGGAAATTTCTACAATTTGGCAAATGAAGAGGAAATTTCTACAATTTTCCTCAAAATAAGAGGAATTTCTGACTTTTTGCTCCGAAAAAAAGGAGATTTTCTGTCTTTTTGCCCCAAAATAAGGAGAATTTCTGCCTTTTTGCCCGTAAATTATGAGAATTTCTGCAAATTTGCTTTAAAGTACGGGGAATTTCTGCCTTTTCGCCCAAAATAAAGGGATTTTCTGAATTTTCCCCCAATATTTGGGGAATTTCTGCATTTTACCTCTAAATAAGGGGAATTTCTGCATTTTACCTCAAAATAAGAAGGATTTCTGCCTTTTGCCCCAAAATATGGCTAATTTCTGCCTTTATGTTCAAAAATAAGGAAAATTTCTTCAATTTTGTATCATAATAAAATAAATTTCTGCTTTTTGCCCCAAAATAAGGGGAATTTCTGACTTTTTGCCCTGAAATAAATGAAATTTCTGCAATTTTGCCCGAAAATAAGGGAAATTTGTGCTTTTTTTCCCCAAATTAAGGGGAATTTCTGCCTTTGCCCCAAAATATGGAGAATTTCAACATTTTACCTCAAAATAAGGGGAATTTCAGCCTTTTTGCACCAAAATATGGAGAATTTCTGCCTTTTTGCCCCAAAATAAAGGGAATTTCTGCATTTTTGCACCAATATTAGGGAAATTTCTGAAATTTTGCTCCAAAATACGGGTCATTTCTGCCTTTTTGCCCGAAATTAAGTGGAATTTCTGCCTTTTTGTCCCGAAATAAGTGAAATTTCTTCAATTTTAGCCAAAAATTAGGGATTTCATCTTTTTGCTCCAAAATAAGTGGAATTTCTGCCATTTTGCCCTGAAATATTTGAAATTTCTGAAATTTTACCACAAAATAAGGGGAATTTCTGCCTTTTTGCCCCAAAATAAGGGGAATTTCAGCCTTTTTACCTCATAATAATGGGTATCTCTGCCTTTTTGCCCTAAAATATGGAAAATTTCTGTATTTTTGCCCCAAAATAAAGAAAATTTCTGCAATTTTGTACCAAAATAAAAGTAATTTCTGCATTTTGTCCCAAAATAAGAGAAATTTCCGTGTTTTTTACCTGAAATAAGTGAAATTTCTGTAATTTTGCCTCAAAATAAGGGGAATTTCTGACTTTTTGCCCTGAAATAAGGAGAATTTCTGTCTTTTTGCCCCAAAATAATGTTAATTTCTGCATTTTCCTTCAAAATTAGGGGAATATGTGCAATTTTGCTCAAAATACGTGGAATTTCTGCCTTATTGCAACAAAATAAAGGGAATTTCTGCATTTTTGCACCAATATAAGGGGAATTTCTGAAATTTTGCTCCAAAATACGGGGAATTTTAACCTTATTGCCCGAAATAAAGTGGAATTTCTGCCTTTTTGCCCTGAAATATTTGAAATTTCCGCAATTTTACCCCAAAATAAGGGGAATTTCTGTTTTTGGCCCCAAAATTACAAGAATTTCTGCTTTTTGCCCCAAAATAAGGCAAATTTCTGACTTTTTGCCCTGAAATAAGTGAAATTTCTGCAATTTTGCCCCAAAATATGGGGAATTTCTGCCTTTTTGCCAAAATAAGGGGAATTTCAGCATTTTACCTCCAAATAAGGGGAATTTCTGCCTTTTTCCCACATAATATGGGGAATTTCTGCCTATTGCCCCCAAATAAGAAAAATTTTTGCTTTTTTGCCCCAATTAACAGGAATTTCCTCCTTTTTGCCACAAAGTAAAGGGAATTTCTGCCTTTTTGCCCCAAAATAACGGGAATTTCAGCTTGTTACCTCAAAATAAGGGGAATTTCTGCCTTTTGCCCACAATATGGGGAATTTCTGAATTTTTGTTCCAAAATAAGGAAAATTTCTTCAATTTTGTACCAAAATAAAAGTAATTTCTGAGTTTTTGCCCTGAAATAAATGAAATTTCTGCAATTTTGCCTGAAAAAAAGGGAAATTTGTGTCTTTTTGCCCCAAAATGAGGGGAATTTCTGCCTTTTTGCCACAAAATATAGGGAATTTCAGCATTTTACCTCAAAATATTGGGAATTTCAGCCTTTTGGCAACAAAATATGGGGAATTTCTGCCTTTTTGCCACAAAATAAGAAAAATTTCTGCAATTCTGTACCAAAATAAAATAAATTTTTACAATTTTGCCCGAAAATAAGGGAAATTTCTGATTTTTGCCCCGAAATAAGGAGAATTTCTGTATTTTTGCCCCAAAATAAGGGGAATTTCTGCCTTTTTGCCCCAAAATTAGAGGAGTTTTTGCAATTTTGCTTCAAAATACAGGAAATTTCTGCCTCTTTTCCCGAAAATAAGAGGAACTTCTTCCGATTTTCCCCAAATAAAGGGAATTTCTGCATTTTTCCCCAATATTAGGGGAATTTCTGCAATTTTGCTCTAAAATACAAGGAATTTCTGCCTTTTTGCCTGAAATTAAGGAGATTTTCTGCATTTTTGCCCCCAAACAAGGGAAATTTCTGCAATTTTATCCCAAATAAGGGGAATTTCTGCCTTTTTGCCCCAATATAATGGGAATTTCTGCCTTTTTGCCCCACAATAAGAAAAATTTTTGCTTTTTTTCTCTGAAATAAGTGAAATTTCTGCAATTTTGCCTTAAAATAAAAGAAATTTCTTCAATTTTTTTCCATAATATAGGAATTTTCTGCAATTTTGCCCCAAAATAAAGGTAATTTCTGTTTTTTGTCCCCAAATAAGGGAAATTTCTGCAATTTTGTTCTAAATTAAGGGGAATTTCTGCCTTTTGCCTCAAAATAAGGGAAATTTTTACCTTTTTGCCCCAAAATAAAAAAATTACTGCATGTTTTACCCCAAAATTAGGTGAATTTCTGCAATTTTGCTCCAAAATACGGGGAATTTCTGCCTTTTTGCCCGAAAATAAAGAGAATGTATACCTTTTTGCCATAAAAAAGGGAAATTTCTTCATTTTTACCCTAAAATAAGGGGATTTTCCGCATTTTTGACAAAAAATAAGTGCAATTTCTGACTTTTCCCCAAAAATAAACGGAATTTCTGTTTTTTGACCCAAAATAAGCAGAATTTCTGATGTTTTGCCCTGAAATAAGTTAAATTTCTAAAATTTTT
The DNA here is from genome assembly GCF_963924665.1 of Micromys minutus. Taxonomy (NCBI): domain Eukaryota; kingdom Metazoa; phylum Chordata; class Mammalia; order Rodentia; family Muridae; genus Micromys; species Micromys minutus. Next base: position 1,370,681 of record NW_027667145.1, read on the forward strand.
CCCCAAAATAATGGAAATGTCTGCTTTTTGCCCCAAAATAAGAGGAATTTCTGCCTTTTTGCCCCAAAATAAGGGGAATTTCTGCATTTTTGCCCCAAAATAAGGGGAATTTCAGCCTTTCTACCTCAAAATAATGAGAATTTCTGCATTTCTGCCCCAAAATATGGAAAATTTCTGGCTTTTTGCCCAAAAATAAGAAAAATTTCTGAAATTTGAAAACAAAGTAAAAGAAATTTCTGCAATTTTGCCCCAAAATAAGGGAAATTTCTACAATTTTGCCAAATGTACAGGAAATTTCTACAATTTTCCTCAAAATAAGAGGAATTTCTGACTTTTTGCTCCGAAAAAAAGGAGATTTTCTGTCTTTTTGCCCCAAAATAAGGAGAATTTCTGCCTTTTTGCCCGAAAATTATGAGAATTTCTGCAAATTTGCTTTAAAATACGGGGAATTTCTGCCTTTTAGCCCAAAATAGAGGGATTTTCTGAATTTTCCCCCAATATTTGGGGAATTTCTGCATTTTACCTCTAAATAAAAGGAATTTCTGCATTTTACCTCAAAATAAGAACGATTTCTGCCTTTTGCCCCAAAATATGGCTAATTTCTGCCTTTATGTTCAAAAATAAGGAAAATTTCTTCAATTTTGTATCATAATAAAATAAATTTCTGCATTTTGCCCCAAAATAAGGGGAATTTCTGACTTTTTGCCCTGAAATAAATGAAATTTCTGCAATTTTGCCCGAAAATAAGGGAAATTTGTGCCTTTTTTCCCCAAATTAAGGGGAATTTCTGCCTTTGCCCCAAAATATGGGGAATTTCAACATTTTACCTCAAAATAAGGGGAATTTCAGCCTTTTTGCACCAAAATATGGAGAATTTCTGCCTTTTTGCCCCAAAATAAAGGGAATTTCTGCATTTTTGCACCAATATTAGGGGAATTTCTGCAATTTTGCTCCAAAATACGGGTCATTTCTGCCTTTTTGCCCGAAATTAAGTGGAATTTCTGCCTTTTTGTCCCGAAATAAGTGAAATTTCTTCAATTATAGCCAAAAATTAGGGATTTCATCTTTTTGCCCCAAAATAAGTGGAATTTCTGCCATTTTGCCCTGAAATATTTGAAATTTCTGCAATTTTACCACAAAATAAGGGGAATTTCTGCCTTTTTGCCCCAAAATAAGGGGAATTTCAGCCTTTTTACCTCATAATAATGGGAATCTCTGCCTTTTTGCCCTAAAATATGGAAAATTTCTGTATTTTTGCCCCAAAATAAAGAAAATTTCTGCAATTTTGTACCAAAATAAAAGTAATTTCTGCATTTTGTCCCAAAATAAGAGAAATTTCCGTGTTTTTTACCTGAAATAAGTGAAATTTCTGTAATTTTGCCCCAAAATAAGGGGAATTTCTGACTTTTTGCCCTGAAATAAGGAGAATTTCTGTCTTTTTGCCCCAAAATAATGTTAATTTCTGCATTTTCCTTCAAAATTAGGGGAATATGTGCAATTTTGCTCAAAATACGTGGAATTTCTGCCTTATTGCAACAAAATAAAGGGAATTTCTGCATTTTTGCACCAATATAAGGGGAATTTCTGAAATTTTGCTCCAAAATACGGGGAATTTTAACCTTATTGCCCGAAATAAAGTGGAATTTCTGCCTTTTTGCCCTGAAATATTTGAAATTTCTGCAATTTTACCCCAAAATAAGGGGAATTTCTGTTTTTGGCCCCAAAATTACAAGAATTTCTGCTTTTTGCCCCAAAATAAGGCAAATTTCTGACTTTTTGCCCTGAAATAAGTGAAATTTCTGCAATTTTGCCGCAAAATAAGGGGAATTTCTGCCTTTTTGCCAAAATAAGGGGAATTTCATCATTTTACCTCCAAATAAGGGGAATTTCTGCCTTTTTCCCACATAATATGGGGAATTTCTGCCTATTGCCCCCAAATAAGAAAAATTTTTGCTTTTCTGCCCCAATTAACAGGAATTTCCTCCTTTTTGCCACAAAGTAAAGGGAATTTCTGCCTTTTTGCCCCAAAATGACGGGAATTTCAGCTTGTTACCTCAAAATAAGGGGAATTTCTGCCTTTTGCCCACAATATGGGGAATTTCTGAATTTTTGTTCCAAAATAAGGAAAATTTCTTCAATTTTGTACCAAAATAAAAGTAATTTCTGAGTTTTTGCCCTGAAATAAATGAAATTTCTGCAATTTTGCCCGAAAAAAAGGGAAATTTGTGTCTTTTTGCCCCAAAATGAGGGGAATTTCTTTTTTTTTGCCACAAAATATAGGGAATTTCAGCATTTTACCTCAAAATAAGGGGAATTTCAGCCTTTTGGCAACAAAATATGGGGAATTTCTGCCTTTTTGCCACAAAATAAGAAAAATTTCTGCAATTCTGTACCAAAATAAAATAAATTTTTACAATTTTTCACGAAAATAAGGGAAATTTCTGATTTTGCCCCGAAATAAGGAGAATTTCTGTATTTTTGCCCCAAAATAAGGGGAATTTCTGCCTTTTTGCCCCAAAATTAGAAGAGTTTTTTCAATTTTGCTTCAAAATACAGGAAATTTCTGCCTCTTTTCCCGAAAATAAGAGGAACTTCTTCCGATTTGCCCCAAATAAAGGGAATTTCTGCATTTTTCCCCAATATTAGGGGAATTTCTGCAATTTTGCTCTAAAATACAAGGAATTTCTGCCTTTTTGCCTGAAATTTAGGAGATTTTCTGCATTTTTGCCCCCAAACAAGGGAAATTTCTGCAATTTTATCCCAAATAAGGGGAATTTCTGCCTTTTTGCCCCAATATAATGGGAATTTCTGCCTTTTTGCCCCACAATAAGAAAAATTTTTGCTTTTTTTCTCTGAAATAAGTGAAATTTCTGCAATTTTGCCTTAAAATAAAAGAAATTTCTTCAATTTTTTTCCAATATATAGGAATTTTCTGCAATTTTGCCCCAAAATAAAGGGAATTTCTGTTTTTTGTCTCCAAATATGGGAAATTTCTGCAATTTTGTTCTAAATTAAGGGGAATTTCTGCCTTTTGCCTCAAAATAAGGGGAATTTTTACCTTTTTGCCCCAAAATAAAGAAAATTACTGCATGTTTTACCCCAAAATTAAGTGAATTTCTGCAATTTTGCTCCAAAATACGAGGAATTTCTGCCTTTTTGCCCGAAAATAAAGAGAATGTATACCTTTTTGCCATAAAAAAGGGAAATTTCTTCATTTTTACCCTAAAATAAGGGGATTTTCTGCATTTTTGACAAAAAATAAGTGCAATTTCTGACTTTTCCCCAAAAATAAACGGAATTTCTGTATTTTTGCCCCAAAATAAGCGGAATTTCTGACGTTTTGCCCTGAAATAGGTTAAATTTCTAAAATTTTTCCCCAAAATAAGGAAAATGTCTGCTTTTTGCCCCCAAATAAGGGGAATTTCTGCCTTTTTGCCCCAAAATTAGGAGAATTTCTGCATTTTTGCCCCAAAATAAGGGGAATTTCAGCCTTTCTACCTCAAAATTATGGGAATTTCTGCATTTCTGCCCCAAAATATGGAAAATTTCTAGCTTTTTGCCCAAAAATAAGAAAAATTTTTGAAATTTGGAACCAAAATAAAAGAAATTTCTGCCTTTTTGCCCCAAAATAAGAAAATTTCTGCTTTTTTTCCCTGAAATAAGTGAAATTTCTGCAATTTTGCCCCAAAATAAGGGAAATTTCTACAATTTTGCCAAATGTACAGGAAATTTCTACAATTTTCCTCAAAATAAGAGGAATTTCTGACTTTTTGCTCCGAAAAAAAGGAGATTTTCTGTCTTTTTGCCCCAAAATAAGGAGAATTTCTGCCTTTTTGCCCGAAAATTATGAGAATTTCTGCAAATTTGCTTTAAAATACGGGGAATTTCTGCCTTTTAGCCCAAAATAGAGGGATTTTCTGAATTTTCCCCCAATATTTGGGGAATTTCTGCATTTTACCTCTAAATAAAAGGAATTTCTGCATTTTACCTCAAAATAAGAACGATTTCTGCCTTTTGCCCCAAAATATGGCTAATTTCTGCCTTTATGTTCAAAAATAAGGAAAATTTCTTCAATTTTGTATCATAATAAAATAAATTTCTGCATTTTGCCCCAAAATAAGGGGAATTTCTGACTTTTTGCCCTGAAATAAATGAAATTTCTGCAATTTTGCCCGAAAATAAGGGAAATTTGTGCCTTTTTTCCCCAAATTAAGGGGAATTTCTGCCTTTGCCCCAAAATATGGGGAATTTCAACATTTTACCTCAAAATAAGGGGAATTTCAGCCTTTTTGCACCAAAATATGGAGAATTTCTGCCTTTTTGCCCCAAAATAAAGGGAATTTCTGCATTTTTGCACCAATATTAGGGGAATTTCTGCAATTTTGCTCCAAAATACGGGTCATTTCTGCCTTTTTGCCCGAAATTAAGTGGAATTTCTGCCTTTTTGTCCCGAAATAAGTGAAATTTCTTCAATTATAGCCAAAAATTAGGGATTTCATCTTTTTGCCCCAAAATAAGTGGAATTTCTGCCATTTTGCCCTGAAATATTTGAAATTTCTGCAATTTTACCACAAAATAAGGGGAATTTCTGCCTTTTTGCCCCAAAATAAGGGGAATTTCAGCCTTTTTACCTCATAATAATGGGAATCTCTGCCTTTTTGCCCTAAAATATGGAAAATTTCTGTATTTTTGCCCCAAAATAAAGAAAATTTCTGCAATTTTGTACCAAAATAAAAGTAATTTCTGCATTTTGTCCCAAAATAAGAGAAATTTCCGTGTTTTTTACCTGAAATAAGTGAAATTTCTGTAATTTTGCCCCAAAATAAGGGGAATTTCTGACTTTTTGCCCTGAAATAAGGAGAATTTCTGTCTTTTTGCCCCAAAATAATGTTAATTTCTGCATTTTCCTTCAAAATTAGGGGAATATGTGCAATTTTGCTCAAAATACGTGGAATTTCTGCCTTATTGCAACAAAATAAAGGGAATTTCTGCATTTTTGCACCAATATAAGGGGAATTTCTGAAATTTTGCTCCAAAATACGGGGAATTTTAACCTTATTGCCCGAAATAAAGTGGAATTTCTGCCTTTTTGCCCTGAAATATTTGAAATTTCTGCAATTTTACCCCAAAATAAGGGGAATTTCTGTTTTTGGCCCCAAAATTACAAGAATTTCTGCTTTTTGCCCCAAAATAAGGCAAATTTCTGACTTTTTGCCCTGAAATAAGTGAAATTTCTGCAATTTTGCCGCAAAATAAGGGGAATTTCTGCCTTTTTGCCAAAATAAGGGGAATTTCATCATTTTACCTCCAAATAAGGGGAATTTCTGCCTTTTTCCCACATAATATGGGGAATTTCTGCCTATTGCCCCCAAATAAGAAAAATTTTTGCTTTTCTGCCCCAATTAACAGGAATTTCCTCCTTTTTGCCACAAAGTAAAGGGAATTTCTGCCTTTTTGCCCCAAAATGACGGGAATTTCAGCTTGTTACCTCAAAATAAGGGGAATTTCTGCCTTTTGCCCACAATATGGGGAATTTCTGAATTTTTGTTCCAAAATAAGGAAAATTTCTTCAATTTTGTACCAAAATAAAAGTAATTTCTGAGTTTTTGCCCTGAAATAAATGAAATTTCTGCAATTTTGCCCGAAAAAAAGGGAAATTTGTGTCTTTTTGCCCCAAAATGAGGGGAATTTCTTTTTTTTTGCCACAAAATATAGGGAATTTCAGCATTTTACCTCAAAATAAGGGGAATTTCAGCCTTTTGGCAACAAAATATGGGGAATTTCTGCCTTTTTGCCACAAAATAAGAAAAATTTCTGCAATTCTGTACCAAAATAAAATAAATTTTTACAATTTTTCACGAAAATAAGGGAAATTTCTGATTTTGCCCCGAAATAAGGAGAATTTCTGTATTTTTGCCCCAAAATAAGGGGAATTTCTGCCTTTTTGCCCCAAAATTAGAAGAGTTTTTTCAATTTTGCTTCAAAATACAGGAAATTTCTGCCTCTTTTCCCGAAAATAAGAGGAACTTCTTCCGATTTGCCCCAAATAAAGGGAATTTCTGCATTTTTCCCCAATATTAGGGGAATTTCTGCAATTTTGCTCTAAAATACAAGGAATTTCTGCCTTTTTGCCTGAAATTTAGGAGATTTTCTGCATTTTTGCCCCCAAACAAGGGAAATTTCTGCAATTTTATCCCAAATAAGGGGAATTTCTGCCTTTTTGCCCCAATATAATGGGAATTTCTGCCTTTTTGCCCCACAATAAGAAAAATTTTTGCTTTTTTTCTCTGAAATAAGTGAAATTTCTGCAATTTTGCCTTAAAATAAAAGAAATTTCTTCAATTTTTTTCCAATATATAGGAATTTTCTGCAATTTTGCCCCAAAATAAAGGGAATTTCTGTTTTTTGTCTCCAAATATGGGAAATTTCTGCAATTTTGTTCTAAATTAAGGGGAATTTCTGCCTTTTGCCTCAAAATAAGGGGAATTTTTACCTTTTTGCCCCAAAATAAAGAAAATTACTGCATGTTTTACCCCAAAATTAAGTGAATTTCTGCAATTTTGCTCCAAAATACGAGGAATTTCTGCCTTTTTGCCCGAAAATAAAGAGAATGTATACCTTTTTGCCATAAAAAAGGGAAATTTCTTCATTTTTACCCTAAAATAAGGGGATTTTCTGCATTTTTGACAAAAAATAAGTGCAATTTCTGACTTTTCCCCAAAAATAAACGGAATTTCTGTATTTTTGCCCCAAAATAAGCGGAATTTCTGACGTTTTGCCCTGAAATAGGTTAAATTTCTAAAATTTTTCCCCAAAATAAGGAAAATGTCTGCTTTTTGCCCCCAAATAAGGGGAATTTCTGCCTTTTTGCCCCAAAATTAGGAGAATTTCTGCATTTTTGCCCCAAAATAAGGGGAATTTCAGCCTTTCTACCTCAAAATTATGGGAATTTCTGCATTTCTGCCCCAAAATATGGAAAATTTCTAGCTTTTTGCCCAAAAATAAGAAAAATTTTTGAAATTTGGAACCAAAATAAAAGAAATTTCTGCCTTTTTGCCCCAAAATAAGAAAATTTCTGCTTTTTTTCCCTGAAATAAGTGAAATTTCTGCAATTTTGCCCCAAAATAAGGGAAATTTCTACAATTTTGCCAAATGTACAGGAAATTTCTACAATTTTCCTCAAAATAAGAGGAATTTCTGACATTTGCTCCGAAAAAAAGGAGATTTTCTGTCTTTTTGCCCCAAAATAAGGAGAATTTCTGCCTTTTTGCCCGAAAATTATGAGAATTTCTGCAAATTTGCTTTAAAATACGGGGAATTTCTGCCTTTTAGCCCAAAATAAAGGGATTTTCTGAATTTTCCCCCAATATTTGGGGAATTTCTGCATTTTACCTCTAAATAAAAGGAATTTCTGCATTTTACCTCAAAATAAGAAGGATTTCTGCCTTTTGCCCCAAAATATGGCTAATTTCTGCCTTTATGTTCAAAAATAAGGAAAATTTCTTCAATTTTGTATCATAATAAAATAAATTTCTGCCTTTTGCCCCAAAATAAGGGGAATTTCTGACTTTTTGCCCTGAAATAAATGAAATTTCTGCAATTTTGCCCGAAAATAAGGGAAATTTGTGCCTTTTTTCCCCAAATTAAGGTGAATTTCTGCCTTTGCCCCAAAATATGGGGAATTTCAACATTTTACCTCAAAATAAGGGGAATTTCAGCCTTTTTGCACCAAAATATGGAGAATTTCTGCCTTTTTGCCCCAAAATAAAGGGAATTTCTGCATTTTTGCACCAATATTAGGGGAATTTCTGCAATTTTGCTCCAAAATACGGGTCATTTCTGCCTTTTTGCCCGAAATTAAGTGGAATTTCTGCCTTTTTGTCCCGAAATAAGTGAAATTTCTTCAATTTTAGCCAAAAATTAGGGATTTCATCTTTTTGCCCCAAAATAAGTGGAATTTCTGCCATTTTGCCCTGAAATATTTGAAATTTCTGAAATTTTACCACAAAATAAGGGGAATTTCTGCCTTTTTGCCCCAAAATAAGGGGAATTTCAGCCTTTTTACCTAATAATAATGGGAATCTCTGCCTTTTTGCCCTAAAATATGGAAAATTTCTGTATTTTTGCCCCAAAATAAAGAAAATTTCTGCAATTTTGTACCAAAATAAAAGTAATTTCTGCATTTTGTCCCAAAATAAGAGAAATTTCCGTGTTTTTTACCTGAAATAAGTGAAATTTCTGTAATTTTGCCTCAAAATAAGGGGAATTTCTGACTTTTTGCCCTGAAATAAGGAGAATTTCTGTCTTTTTGCCCCAAAATAATGTTAATTTCTGCATTTTCCTTCAAAATTAGGGGAATATGTGCAATTTTGCTCAAAATACGTGGAATTTCTGCCTTATTGCAACAAAATAAAGGGAATTTCTGCATTTTTGCACCAATATTAGGGGAATTTCTGAAATTTTGCTCCAAAATACGGGGAATTTTAACCTTATTGCCCGAAATAAAGTGGAATTTCTGCCTTTTTGCCCTGAAATATTTGAAATTTCCGCAATTTTACCCCAAAATAAGGGGAATTTCTGTTTTTGGCCCCAAAATTACAAGAATTTCTGCTTTTTGCCCCAAAATCAGGCAAATTTCTGACTTTTTGCCCTGAAATAAGTGAAATTTCTGCAATTTTGCCGCAAAATAAGGGGAATTTCTGCCTTTTTGCCAAAATAAGGGGAATTTCATCATTTTACCTCCAAATAAGGGGAATTTCTGCCTTTTTCCCACATAATATGGGGAATTTCTGCCTATTGCCCCCAAATAAGAAAAATTTTTGCTTTTCTGCCCCAATTAACAGGAATTTCCTCCTTTTTGCCACAAAGTAAAGGGAATTTCTGCCTTTTTGCCCCAAAATAACGGGAATTTCAGCTTGTTACCTCAAAATAAGGGGAATTTCTGCCTTTTGCCCACAATATGGGGAATTTCTGAATTTTTGTTCCAAAATAAGGAAAATTTCTTTAATTTTGTACCAAAATAAAAGTAATTTCTGAGTTTTTGCCCTGAAATAAATGAAATTTCTGCAATTTTGCCCGAAAAAAAGGGAAATTTGTGTCTTTTTGCCCCAAAATGAGGGGAATTTCTGCCTTTTTGCCACAAAATATAGGGAATTTCAGCATTTTACCTCAAAATAAGGGGAATTTCAGCCTTTTGGCAACAAAATATGGGGAATTTCTGCCTTTTTGCCACAAAATAAGTAAAATTTCTGCAATTCTGTACCAAAATAAAATAAATTTTTGCAATTTTGCCCGAAAATAAGGGGAATTTCTGATTTTTGCCCCGAAATAAGGAGAATTTCTGTATTTTTGCCCCAAAATAAGGGGAATTTCTGCCTTTTTGCCCCAAAATTAGAGGAGTTTTTGCAATTTTGCTTCAAAATACAGGAAATTTCTGCCTCTTTTCCCGAAAATAAGAGGAACTTCTTCCGATTTGCCCCAAATAAAGGGAATTTCTGCATTTTTCCCCAATATTAGGGGAATTTCTGCAATTTTGCTCTAAAATACAAGGAATTTCTGCCTTTTTGCCTGAAATTAAGGAGATTTTCTGCATTTTTGCCCCCAAACAAGGGAAATTTCTGCAATTTTATCCCAAATAAGGGGAATTTCTGCCTTTTTGCCCCAATATAATGGGAATTTCTGCCTTTTTGCCCCACAATAAGAAAAATTTTTGCTTTTTTTCTCTGAAATAAGTGAAATTTCTGCAATTTTGCCTTAAAATAAAAGAAATTTCTTCAATTTTTTTCCATAATATAGGAATTTTCTGCAATTTTGCCCCAAAATAAAGGGAATTTCTGTTTTATGTCCCCAAATAAGGGAAATTTCTGCAATTTTGTTCTAAATTAAGGGGAATTTCTGCCTTTTGCCTCAAAATAAGGGGAATTTTTACCTTTTTGCCCCAAAATAAAGAAAATTACTGCATGTTTTACCCCAAAATTAAGTGAATTTCTGCAATTTTGCTCCAAAATACGAGGAATTTCTGCCTTTTTGCCCGAAAATAAAGAGAATGTATACCTTTTTGCCATAAAAAAGGGAAATTTCTTCATTTTTACCCTAAAATAAGGGGATTTTCTGCATTTTTGACAAAAAATAAGTGCAATTTCTGACTTTTCCCCAAAAATAAACGGAATTTCTGTATTTTTGCCCCAAAATAAGCGGAATTTCTGACGTTTTGCCCTGAAATAGGTTAAATTTCTAAAATTTTTCCCCAAAATAAGGAAAATGTCTGCTTTTTGCCCCCAAATAAGGGGAATTTCTGCCTTTTTGCCCCAAAATTAGGAGAATTTCTGCATTTTTGCCCCAAAATAAGGGGAATTTCAGCCTTTCTACCTCAAAATTATGGGAATTTCTGCATTTCTGCCCCAAAATATGGAAAATTTCTAGCTTTTTGCCCAAAAATAAGAAAAATTTTTGAAATTTGGAACCAAAATAAAAGAAATTTCTGCCTTTTTGCCCCAAAATAAGAAAATTTCTGCTTTTTTTCCCTGAAATAAGTGAAATTTCTGCAATTTTGCCCCAAAATAAGGGAAATTTCTACAATTTTGCCAAATGTACAGGAAATTTCTACAATTTTCCTCAAAATAAGAGGAATTTCTGACATTTGCTCCGAAAAAAAGGAGATTTTCTGTCTTTTTGCCCCAAAATAAGGAGAATTTCTGCCTTTTTGCCCGAAAATTATGAGAATTTCTGCAAATTTGCTTTAAAATACGGGGAATTTCTGCCTTTTAGCCCAAAATAAAGGGATTTTCTGAATTTTCCCCCAATATTTGGGGAATTTCTGCATTTTACCTCTAAATAAAAGGAATTTCTGCATTTTACCTCAAAATAAGAAGGATTTCTGCCTTTTGCCCCAAAATATGGCTAATTTCTGCCTTTATGTTCAAAAATAAGGAAAATTTCTTCAATTTTGTATCATAATAAAATAAATTTCTGCCTTTTGCCCCAAAATAAGGGGAATTTCTGACTTTTTGCCCTGAAATAAATGAAATTTCTGCAATTTTGCCCGAAAATAAGGGAAATTTGTGCCTTTTTTCCCCAAATTAAGGGGAATTTCTGCCTTTGCCCCAAAATATGGGGAATTTCAACATTTTACCTCAAAATAAGGGGAATTTCAGCCTTTTTGCACCAAAATATGGAGAATTTCTGCCTTTTTGCCCCAAAATAAAGGGAATTTCTGCATTTTTGCACCAATATTAGGGGAATTTCTGCAATTTTGCTCCAAAATACGGGTCATTTCTGCCTTTTTGCCCGAAATTAAGTGGAATTTCTGCCTTTTTGTCCCGAAATAAGTGAAATTTCTTCAATTTTAGCCAAAAATTAGGGATTTCATCTTTTTGCCCCAAAATAAGTGGAATTTCTGCCATTTTGCCCTGAAATATTTGAAATTTCTGAAATTTTACCACAAAATAAGGGGAATTTCTGCCTTTTTGCCCGAAAACAAGGGGAATTTCAGCCTTTTTACCTCATAATAATGGGAATCTCTGCCTTTTTGCCCTAAAATATGGAAAATTTCTGTATTTTTGCCCCAAAATAAAGAAAATTTCTGCAATTTTGTACCAAAATAAAAGTAATTTCTGCATTTTGTCCCAAAATAAGAGAAATTTCCATGTTTTTTACCTGAAATAAGTGAAATTTCTGTAATTTTGCCCCAAAATAAGGGGAATTTCTGACTTTTTGCCCTGAAATAAGGAGAATTTCTGTCTTTTTGCCCCAAAATAATGTTAATTTCTGCATTTTCCTTCAAAATTAGGGGAATATGTGCAATTTTGCTCAAAATACGTGGAATTTCTGCCTTATTGTAACAAAATAAAGGGAATTTCTGCATTTTTGCACCAATATAAGGGGAATTTCTGAAATTTTGCTCCAAAATACGGGGAATTTTAACCTTATTGCCCGAAATAAAGTGGAATTTCTGCCTTTTTGCCCTGAAATATTTGAAATTTCCGCAATTTTACCCCAAAATAAGGGGAATTTCTGTTTTTGGCCCCAAAATTACAAGAATTTCTGCTTTTTGCCCCAAAATAAGGCAAATTTCTGACTTTTTGCCCTGAAATAAGTGAAATTTCTGCAATTTTGCCCCAAAATAAGGGGAATTTCTGCCTTTTTGCCAAAATAAGGGGAATTTCAGCATTTTACCTCCAAATAAGGGGAATTTCTGCCTTTTTCCCACATAATATGGGGAATTTCTGCCTATTGCTCCCAAATAAGAAAAATTTCTGCTTTTCTGCCCCAATTAACAGGAATTTCCTCCTTTTTGCCACAAAGTAAATGGAATTTCTGCCTTTTTGCCCCAAAATAACGGAAATTTCAGGTTGTTACCTCAAAATAAGGGGAATTTCTGAATTTTTGTTCCAAAATAAGGAAAATTTCTTCAATTTTGTACCAAAATAAAAGTAATTTCTGACTTTTTGCCCTGAAATAAATGAAATTTCTGCAATTTTGCTTGAAAAAAAGGGAAATTTGTGTCTTTTTGTCCCAAAATGAGGAGAATTTCTGCCTTTTTGCCACAAAATATAGGGAATTTCAGCATTTTACCTCAAAATAAGGGGAATTTCAGCCTTTTGGCAACAAAATATGGGGAATTTCTGCCTTTTTGCCACAAAATAAGAAAAATTTCTGCAATTCTGTACCAAAATAAAATAAATTTTTACAATTTTCCCCGAAATAAGGGAAATTTCTGATTTTTGCCCCGACATAAGGAGAATTTCTGTATTTTTGCCCCAAAATAAGGGGAATTTCTGCCTTTTTGCCCCAAAATTAGAGGAGTTTTTGCAATTTTGCTTCAAAATACAGGAAATTTCTGCCTCTTTTCCCGAAAATAAGAGGAACTTCTTCCGATTTGCCCCAAATAAAGAGAATTTCTGCATTTTTCCCCAATATTAGGGGAATTTCTGCAATTTTGCTCTAAAATACAAGGAATTTCTGCCTTTTTGCCTGAAATTAAGGAGATTTTCTGCATTTTTGCCCCCAAACAAGGGAAATTTCTGCAATTTTATCCCAAATAAGGGGAATTTCTGCCTTTTTGCCCCAATATAATGGGAATTTCTGCCTTTTTGCCCCACAATAAGAAAAATTTTTGCTTTTTTTCTCTGAAATAAGTGAAATTTCTGCAATTTTGCCTTAAAATAAAAGAAATTTCTTCAATTTTTTTCCATAATATAGGAATTTTCTGCAATTTTGCCCCAAAATAAAGGGAATTTCTGTTTTTTGTCCCTAAATAAGGGAAATTTCTGCAATTTTGTTCTAAATTAAGGGGAATTTCTGCCTTTTGCCTCAAAATAAGGGGAATTTTTACCTTTTTGCCCTAAAATAAAGAAAATTACTGCATGTTTTACCCCAAAATTAGGTGAATTTCTGCAATTTTGCTCCAAAATACGGGGAATTTCTGCCTTTTTGCCCGAAAATAAAGAGAATGTATACCTTTTTGCCATAAAAAAGGGAAATTTCTTCATTTTTACCCTAAAATAAGGGGATTTTCTGCATTTTTGACAAAAAATAAGTGCAATTTCTGACTTTTCCCCAAAAATAAACGGAATTTCTGTCTTTTTGCCCCAAAATAAGCGGAATTTCTGACATTTTGCCCTGAAATAAGTTAAATTTCTAAAATTTTTCCCCAAAATAAGGAAAATGTCTGCTTTTTGCCCCAAAATAAAGGGGAATTTCTGCCTTTTTTCCCCAAAATTAGGAGAATTTCTGCATTTTTGCCCCAAAATAAGGGGAATTTCAGCCTTTCTACCTCAAAATAATGGGAATTTCTGCATTTCTGCCCCAAAATATGGAAAATTTCTAGCTTTTTGCCCAAAAATAAGAAAAATTTTTGAAATTTGGAACCAAAATAAAAGAAATTTCTGCCTTTTTGCCCCAAAATAAGAAAATTTCTGCTTTTTTTCCCTGAAATAAGTAAAATTTCTGCAATTTTGCCCCAAAATAAGGGAAATTTCTACAATTTTGCCAAATGTACAGGAAATTTCTACAATTTTCCTCAAAATAAGAGGAATTTCTGACTTTTTGCTCCGAAAAAAAGGAGATTTTCTGTCTTTTTGCCCCAAAATAAGGAGAATTTCTGCCTTTTTGCCCAAAAATTATGAGAATTTCTGCAAATTTGCTTTAAAATACGGGGAATTTCTGCCTATTAGCCCAAAATAAAGGGATTTTCTGAATTTTCCCCTAATATTTGGGGAATTTCTGCATTTTACCTCTAAATAAGGGGAATTTTTGCATTTTACCTCAAAATAAGAAGGATTTCTGCCTTTTGCCCCAAATTATGGCTAATTTCTGCCTTTATGTTCAAAAATAAGGAAAATTTCTTCAATTTTGTATCATAATAAAATAAATTTCTGCTTTTTGCCCCAAAATAAGGGGAATTTCTGACTTTTTGCCCTGAAATAAATGAAATTTCTGCAATTTTGCCCGAAAATAAGGGAAATTTGTGCCTTTTTTCCCCAAATTAAGGGGAATTTCTGCCTTTGCCCCAAAATATGGGGAATTTCAACATTTTACCTCAAAATAAGGGGAATTTCAGCCTTTTTGCACCAAAATATGGAGAATTTCTGCCTTTTTGCCCCAAAATAAAGGGAATTTCTGCATTTTTGCACCAATATTAGGGGAATTTCTGCAATTTTGCTCCAAAATACGGGTCATTTCTGCCTTTTTGCCCGAAATTAAGTGGAATTTCTGCCTTTTTGTCCCGAAATAAGTGAAATTTCTTCAATTTTAGCCAAAAATTAGGGATTTCATCTTTTTGCCCCAAAATAAGTGGAATTTCTGCCATTTTGCCCTGAAATATTTGAAATTTCTGAAATTTTACCACAAAATAAGGGGAATTTCTGCCTTTTTGCCCCAAAATAAGGGGAATTTCAGCCTTTTTACCTCATAATAATGGGAATCTCTGCCTTTTTGCCCTAAAATATGGAAAATTTCTGTATTTTTGCCCCAAAATAAAGAAAATTTCTGCAATTTTGTACCAAAATAAAAGTAATTTCTGCATTTTGTCCCAAAATAAGAGAAATTTCCGTGTTTTTTACCTGAAATAAGTGAAATTTCTGTAATTTTGCCTCAAAATAAGGGGAATTTCTGACTTTTTGCCCTGAAATAAGGAGAATTTCTGTCTTTTTGCCCCAAAATAATGTTAATTTCTGCATTTTCCTTCAAAATTAGGGGAATATGTGCAATTTTGCTCAAAATACGTGGAATTTCTGCCTTATTGCAACAAAATAAAGGGAATTTCTGCATTTTTGCACCAATATAAAAAGGGAATTTCTGAAATTTTGCTCCAAAATACGGGGAATTTTAACCTTATTGTCCGAAATAAAGTGGAATTTCTGCCTTTTTGCCCTGAAATATTTGAAATTTCCGCAATTTTACCCCAAAATAAAGGGAATTTCTGTTTTTGGCCCCAAAATTACAAGAATTTCTGCTTTTTGCCCCAAAATAAGGCAAATTTCTGACTTTTTGCCCTGAAATAAGTGAAATTTCTGCAATTTTGCCCCAAAATAAGGGGAATTTCTGCCTTTTTGCCAAAATAAGGGGAATTTCAGCATTTTACCTCCAAATAAGGGGAATTTCTGCCTTTTTCCCACATAATATGGGGAATTTCTGCCTATTGCCCCCAAATAAGAAAAATTTTTGCTTTTCTGCACCAATTAACAGGAATTTCCTCCTTTTTGCCACAAAGTAAAGGGAATTTCTGCCTTTTTGCCCCAAAATAACGGGAAATTCAGCTTGTTACCTCAAAATAAGGGGAATTTCTGAATTTTTGTTCCAAAATAAGGAAAATTTCTTCAATTTTGTACCAAAATAAAAGAAATTTCTGACTTTTTGCCCTTAAATAAATGAAATTTCTGCAATTTTGCCCGAAAAAAAGGGAAATTTGTGTCTTTTTGCCCCAAAATGAGGGGAATTTCTGCCTTTTTGGCACAAAATATAGGAAATTTCAGCATTTTACCTCAAAATAAGGGGAATTTCAGCCTTTTGGGAACAAAATATGGGGAATTTCTGCCTTTTTGCCACAAAATAAGAAAAATTTCTGCAATTCTGTACCAAAATAAAATAAATTTTTACAATTTTCCCCGAAATAAGGGAAATTTCTGATTTTTGCCCCGAAATAAGGAGAATTTCTGTATTTTTGCCCCAAAATAAGGGGAATTTCTGCCTTTTTGCCCCAAAATTAGAGGAGTTTTTGCAATTTTGCTTCAAAATACAGGAAATTTCTGCCTCTTTTCCCGAAAATAAGAGGAACTTCTTCCGATTTGCCCCAAATAAAGGGAATTTCTGCATTTTTCCCCAATATTAGGGGAATTTCTGCAATTTTGCTCTAAAATACAAGGAATTTCTGCCTTTTTGCCTGAAATTGAGGAGATTTTCTGCATTTTTGCCCCCAAACAAGGGAAATTTCTGCAATTTTATCCCAAATAAGGGGAATTTCTGCCTTTTTGCCCCAATATAATGGGAATTTCTGCCTTTTTGCCCCACAATAAGAAAAATTTTTGCTTTTTTTCTCTGAAATAAGTGAAATTTCTGCAATTTTGCCTTAAAATAAAAGAAATTTCTTCAATTTTTTTCCATAATATAGGAATTTTCTGCAATTTTGCCCCAAAATAAAGGGAATTTCTGTTTTTTGTCCCCAAATAAGGGAAATTTCTGCAATTTTCTTCTAAATTAAGGGGAATTTCTGCCTTTTGCCTCAAAATAAGGGGAATTTTTACCTTTTTGCCCCAAAATAAAGAAAATTACTGCATGTTTTACCCCAAAATTAGGTGAATTTCTGCAATTTTGCTCCAAAATACCGGGAATTTCTGCCTTTTTGCCCGAAAATAAAGAGAATGTATACCTTTTTGCCATAAAAAAGGGAAATTTCTTCATTTTTACCCTAAAATAAGGGGATTTTCCGCATTTTTGACAAAAAATAAGTGCAATTTCTGACTTTTCCCCAAAAATAAACGGAATTTCTGTCTTTTTGCCCCAAAATAAGCGGAATTTCTGACGTTTTGCTCTGAAATAAGTTAAATTTCTAAAATTTTTCCCCAAAATAAGGGAAATGTCTGCTTTTTGCCCCCAAATAAGGGGAATTTCTGCCTTTTTGCCCCAAAATAAGAGGAATTTCTGCATTTTTGCCCCAAAATAAGGGGAATTTCAGCCTTTCTACCTCAAAATAATGGGAATTTCTGCATTTCTGCCCCAAAATATGGAAAATTTCTGGCTTTTTGCCCAAAAATAAGAAAAATTTCTGAAATTTGGAACCAAAATAAAAGAAATTTCTGCCTTTTTGCCCCAAAATAAGAAAATTTCTGCTTTTTTTCCCTGAAATAAGTGAAATTTCTGCAATTTTGCCCCAAAATAAGGGAAATTTCTACAATTTTGCCAAATGTACAGGAAATTTCTACAATTTTCCTCAAAATAAGAGGAATTTCTGACTTTTTGCTCCGAAAAAAAGGAGATTTTCTGTCTTTTTGCCCCAAAATAAGGAGAATTTCTGCCTTTTTGCCCGAAAATTATGAGAATTTCTGCAAATTTGCTTTAAAATACGGGGAATTTCTGCCTTTTAGCCCAAAATAAATGGATTTTCTGAATTTTCCCCCAATATTTGGGGAATTTCTGCATTTTACCTCTAAATAAGGGGAATTTCTGCATTTTACCTCAAAATAAGAAGGATTTCTGCCTTTTGCCCCAAAATATGGCTAATTTCTGCCTTTATGTTCAAAAATAAGGAAAATTTCTTCAATTTTGTATCATAATAAAAGAAATTTCTGCTTTTTGCCCCAAAATAAGGGGAATTTCTGACTTTTTGCCCTGAAATAAATGAAATTTCTGCAATTTTGCTTGAAAATAAGGGAAATTTGTGCCTTTTTTCCCCAAATTAAGGGGAATTTCTGCCTTTGCCCCAAAATGTGGGGAATTTCAACATTTTACCTCAAAATAAGGGGAATTTCAGCCTTTTTGCACCAAAATATGGAGAATTTCTGCCTTTTTGCCCCAAAATAAAGGGAATTTCTGCATTTTTGCACCAATATTAGGGGAATTTCTGCAATTTTGCTCCAAAATACGGGTCATTTCTGCCTTTTTGCCCGAAATTAAGGGGAATTTCTGCCTTTTTGTCCTGAAATAAGTGAAATTTTTTCAATTTTAGCCAAAAATTAGGGATTTCATCTTTTTGCCCCAAAATAAGTGGAATTTCTGCCATTTTGACCTGAAATATTTGAAATTTCTGAAATTTTACCACAAAATAAGGGGAATTTCTGCCTTTTTGCCCCAAAATAATAGGAATTTCAGCCTTTTTACCTCATAATAATGGGAATCTCTGCCTTTTTGCCCTAAAGTATGGAAAATTTCTGTATTTTTGCCCCAAAATAAAGAAAATTTCTGCAATTTTGTAACAAAATAAAAGTAATTTCTGCATTTTGTCCCAAAATAAGAGAAATTTCCGTGTTTTTTACTCGAAATAAGTGAAATTTCTGTAATTTTGCCCCAAAATAAGGGGAATTTCTGACTTTTTGCCCTGAAATAAGGAGAATTTCTGTCTTTTTGCCCCAAAATAATGTTAATTTCTGCATTTTCCTTCAAAATTAGGGGAATATGTGCAATTTTGCTCAAAATACGTGGAATTTCTGCCTTATTGCAACAAAATAAAGGGAATTTCTGCATTTTTGCACCAATATAAGGGGAATTTCTGAAATTTTGCTCCAAAATACGGGGAATTTTAAACTTATTGCCCGAAATAAAGTGGAATTTCTGCCTTTTTGCCCTGAAATATTTGAAATTTCCGCAATTTTACCCCAAAATAAGGGGAATTTCTGTTTTTGGCCCCAAAATTACAAGAATTTCTGCTTTTTGCCCCAAAATAAGGCAAATTTCTGACTTTTTGCCCTGAAATAAGTGAAATTTCTGCAATTTTGCCCCAAAATAAGGGGAATTTCTGCCTTTTTGCCAAAATAAAGGGAATTTCAGCATTTTACCTCCAAATAAGGGGAATTTCTGCCTTTTTCCCACATAATATGGGGAATTTCTGCCTATTGCCCCCAAATAAGAAAAATTTTTGCTTTTCTGCCCCAATTAACAGGAATTTCCTCCTTTTTGCCACAAAGTAAAGGGAATTTCTGCCTTTTTGCCCCAAAATAACGGGAATTTCAGCTTGTTACCTCAAAATAAAGGGAATTTCTGAATTTTTGTTCCAAAATAAGGAAAATTTCTTCAATTTTGTACCAAAATAAAAGTAATTTCTGACTTTTTGCCCTGAAATAAATGAAATTTCTGCAATTTTGCCCGAAAAAAAGGGAAATTTGTGTCTTTTTGCCCCAAAATGAGGGGAATTTCTGCCTTTTTGCCACAAAATATAGGGAATTTCAGCATTTTACCTCAAAATAAGGGGAATTTCAGCCTTTTCGAAACAAAATATGGGGAATTTCTGCCTTTTTGCCACAAAATAAGAAAAATTTCTGCAATTCTGTACCAAAATAAAATAAATTTTTACAATTTTCCCCGAAATAAGGGAAATTTCTGATTTTTGCCCCGAAATAAGGAGAATTTCTGTATTTTTGCCTCAAAATAAGGGGAATTTCTGCCTTTTTGCCCCAAAATTAGAGGAGTTTTTGCAATTTTGCTTCAAAATACAGGAAATTTCTGCCTCTTTTCCCGAAAATAAGAGGAACTTCTTTCGATTTGCCCCAAATAAAGGGAATTTCTGCATTTTTCCCCAATATTAGGGGAATTTCTGCAATTTTGCTCTAAAATACAAGGAATTTCTGCCTTTTTGCCTGAAATTAAGGAGATTTTCTGCATTTTTGCCCCCAAACAAGGGAAATTTCTGCAATTTTATCCCAAATAAGGGGAATTTCTGCCTTTTTGCCCCAATATATTGGGAATTTCTGCTTTTTTGCCCCACAATAAGAAAAATTTTTGCTTTTTTTCTCTGAAATAAGTGAAATTTCTGCAATTTTGCCTTAAAATAAAAGAAATTTCTTCAATTTTTTTCCATAATATAGGAATTTTCTGCAATTTTGCCCCAAAATAAAGGGAATTTCTGTTTTTTGTCCCCAAATAAGGGAAATTTCTGCAATTTTGTTTTAAATTAAGGGGAATTTCTGCCTTTTGCCTCAAAATAAGGGGAATTTTTACCTTTTTGCCCCAAAATAAAGAAAATTACTGCATGTTTTACCCCAAAATTAGGTGAATTTCTGCAATTTTGCTCCAAAATACGGAAAATTTCTGCCTTTTTGCCCGAAAATAAAAAGAATGTATACCTTTTTGCCATAAAAAAGGGAAATTTCTTCATTTTTACCCTAAAATAAGGGGATTTTCCGCATTTTTGACAAAAAATAAGTGCAATTTCTGACTTTTCCCCAAAAATAAACGGAATTTCTGTCTTTTTGCCCCAAAATAAGCGGAATTTCTGACGTTTTGCTCTGAAATAAGTTAAATTACTAAAATTTTTCCCCAAAATAAGGGAAATGTCTGCTTTTTGCCCCCAAATAAGGGGAATTTCTGCCTTTTTGCCCCAAAATAAGGGGAATTTCTGCATTTTTGCCCCAAAATAAGGGGAATTTCAGCCTTTCTACCTCAAAATAATGGGAATTTCTGCATTTCTGCCCCAAAATATGGAAAATTTCTGGCTTTTTGCCCAAAAATAAGAAAAATTTCTGAAATTTGGAACCAAAATAAAAGAAATTTCTGCCTTTTTGCCCCAAAATAAGAAAATTTCTGCTTTTTTTCCCTGAAATAAGTGAAATTTCTGCAATTTTGCCCCAAAATAAGGGAAATTTCTACAATTTTGCCAAATGTACAGGAAATTTCTACAATTTTCCTCAAAATAAGAGGAATTTCTGACTTTTTGCTCCGAAAAAAAGGAGATTTTCTGTCTTTTTGCCCCAAAATAAGGAGAATTTCTGCCTTTTTGCCCGAAAATTATGAGAATTTCTGCAAATTTGCTTTAAAATACGGGGAATTTCTGCCTTTTAGCCCAAAATAAAGGGATTTTCTGAATTTTCCCCCAATATTTGGGGAATTTCTGCATTTTACCTCTAAATAAGGGGAATTTCTGCATTTTACCTCAAAATAAGAAGGATTTCTGCCTTTTGCCCCAAAATATGGCTAATTTCTGCCTTTATGTTCAAAAATAAGGAAAATTTCTTCAATTTTGTATCATAATAAAAGAAATTTCTGCTTTTTGCCACAAAATAAGGGGAATTTCTGACTTTTTGCCCTGAAATAAATGAAATTTCTGCAATTTTGCCCGAAAATAAGGGAAATTTGTGCCTTTTTTCCCCAAATTAAGGGGAATTTCTGCCTTTGCCCCAAAATATCGGGAATTTCAACATTTTACCTCAAAATAAGGGGAATTTCAGCCTTTTTGCACCAAAATATGGAGAATTTCTGCCTTTTTGCCCCAAAATAAAGGGAATTTCTGCATTTTTGCACCAATATTAGGGGAATTTCTGCAATTTTGCTCCAAAATACGGGTCATTTCTGCCTTTTTGCCCGAAATTAAGTGGAATTTCTGCCTTTTTGTCCCGAAATAAGTGAAATTTTTTCAATTTTAGCCAAAAATTAGGGATTTCATCTTTTTGCCCCAAAATAAGTGGAATTTCTGCCATTTTGACCTGACATATTTGAAATTTCTGAAATTTTACCACAAAATAAGGGGAATTTCTGCCTTTTTGCCCCAAAATAAGGGGAATTTCAGCCTTTTTACCTCATAATAATGGGAATCTCTGCCTTTTTGCCCTAAAGTATGGAAAATTTCTGTATTTTTGCCCCAAAATAAAGAAAATTTCTGCAATTTTGTACCAAAATAAAAGTAATTTCTGCATTTTGTCCCAAAATAAGAGAAATTTCCGTGTTTTTTACCTGAAATAAGAGAAATTTCTGTAATTTGGCCCCAAAATAAGGGGAATTTCTGACTTTTTGCCCTGAAATAAGGAGAATTTCTGCATTTTTGCACCAATATAAGGGGAATTTCTGAAATTTTGCTCCAAAATACGGGGAATTTTAACCTTATTGCCCGAAATAAAGTGGAATTTCTGCCTTTTTGCCCTGATATATTTGAAATTTCCGCAATTTTACCCCAAAATAAGGGGAATTTCTGTTTTTGGCCCCAAAATTACAAGAATTTCTGCTTTTTGCCCCAAAATAAGGCAAATTTCTGACTTTTTGCCCTCAAATAAGTGAAATTTCTGCAATTTTGCCCCAAAATAAGGGGAATTTCTGCCTTTTTGCCAAAATAAGGGGAATTTCAGCATTTTACCTCCAAATAAGGGGAATTTCTGCCTTATTCGCACATAATATGGGGAATTTCTGCCTATTGCTTCCAAATAAAAAAAATTTTTGCTTTTTTGCCCCAATTAACAGGAATTTCCTCCTTTTTGCCACAAAGTAAAGGGAATTTCTGCCTTTTTGCCCCAAAATAACGGGAATTTCAGCTTGTTACCTCAAAATAAGGGGAATTTCTGCCTTTTGCCCACAATATGGGGAATTTCTGAATTTTTGTTCCAAAATAAGGAAAATTTCTTCAATTTTGTACCAAAATAAAAGTAATTTCTGACTTTTTGCCCTGAAATAAATGAAATTTCTGCAATTTTGCCCGAAAAAAAGGGAAATTTGTGTCTTTTTGCCCCAAAATGAGGGGAATTTCTTCCTTTTTGCCACAAAATATAGGGAATTTCAGCATTTTACCTCAAAATAAGGGGAATTTCAGCCTTTTCGAAACAAAATATGGGGAATTTCTGCCTTTTTGCCACAAAATAAGAAAAATTTCTGCAATTCTGTACCAAAATAAAATAAATTTTTACAATTTTCCCCGAAATAAGGGAAATTTCTGATTTTTGCCCCGAAATAAGGAGAATTTCTGTATTTTTGCCTCAAAATAAGGGGAATTTCTGCCTTTTTGCCCCAAAATTAGAGGAGTTTTTGCAATTTTGCTTCAAAATACAGGAAATTTCTGCCTCTTTTCCCGAAAATAAGAGGAACTTCTTTCGATTTGCCCCAAATAAAGGGAATTTCTGCATTTTTCCCCAATATTAGGGGAATTTCTGCAATTTTGCTCTAAAATACAAGGAATTTCTGCCTTTTTGCCTGAAATTAAGGAGATTTTCTGCATTTTTGCCCCCAAACAAGGGAAATTTCTGCAATTTTATCCCAAATAAGGGGAATTTCTGCCTTTTTGCCCCAATATATTGGGAATTTCTGCTTTTTTGCCCCACAATAAGAAAAATTTTTGCTTTTTTTCTCTGAAATAAGTGAAATTTCTGCAATTTTGCCTTAAAATAAAAGAAATTTCTTCAATTTTTTTCCATAATATAGGAATTTTCTGCAATTTTGCCCCAAAATAAAGGGAATTTCTGTTTTTTGTCCCCAAATAAGGGAAATTTCTGCAATTTTGTTTTAAATTAAGGGGAATTTCTGCCTTTTGCCTCAAAATAAGGGGAATTTTTACCTTTTTGCCCCAAAATAAAGAAAATTACTGCATGTTTTACCCCAAAATTAGGTGAATTTCTGCAATTTTGCTCCAAAATACGGAAAATTTCTGCCTTTTTGCCCGAAAATAAAAAGAATGTATACCTTTTTGCCATAAAAAAGGGAAATTTCTTCATTTTTACCCTAAAATAAGGGGATTTTCCGCATTTTTGACAAAAAATAAGTGCAATTTCTGACTTTTCCCCAAAAATAAACGGAATTTCTGTCTTTTTGCCCCAAAATAAGCGGAATTTCTGACGTTTTGCTCTGAAATAAGTTAAATTACTAAAATTTTTCCCCAAAATAAGGGAAATGTCTGCTTTTTGCCCCCAAATAAGGGGAATTTCTGCCTTTTTGCCCCAAAATAAGGGGAATTTCTGCATTTTTGCCCCAAAATAAGGGGAATTTCAGCCTTTCTACCTCAAAATAATGGGAATTTCTGCATTTCTGCCCCAAAATATGGAAAATTTCTGGCTTTTTGCCCAAAAATAAGAAAAATTTCTGAAATTTGGAACCAAAATAAAAGAAATTTCTGCCTTTTTGCCCCAAAATAAGAAAATTTCTGCTTTTTTTCCCTGAAATAAGTGAAATTTCTGCAATTTTGCCCCAAAATAAGGGAAATTTCTACAATTTTGCCAAATGTACAGGAAATTTCTACAATTTTCCTCAAAATAAGAGGAATTTCTGACTTTTTGCTCCGAAAAAAAGGAGATTTTCTGTCTTTTTGCCCCAAAATAAGGAGAATTTCTGCCTTTTTGCCCGAAAATTATGAGAATTTCTGCAAATTTGCTTTAAAATACGGGGAATTTCTGCCTTTTAGCCCAAAATAAAGGGATTTTCTGAATTTTCCCCCAATATTTGGGGAATTTCTGCATTTTACCTCTAAATAAGGGGAATTTCTGCATTTTACCTCAAAATAAGAAGGATTTCTGCCTTTTGCCCCAAAATATGGCTAATTTCTGCCTTTATGTTCAAAAATAAGGAAAATTTCTTCAATTTTGTATCATAATAAAAGAAATTTCTGCTTTTTGCCACAAAATAAGGGGAATTTCTGACTTTTTGCCCTGAAATAAATGAAATTTCTGCAATTTTGCCCGAAAATAAGGGAAATTTGTGCCTTTTTTCCCCAAATTAAGGGGAATTTCTGCCTTTGCCCCAAAATATCGGGAATTTCAACATTTTACCTCAAAATAAGGGGAATTTCAGCCTTTTTGCACCAAAATATGGAGAATTTCTGCCTTTTTGCCCCAAAATAAAGGGAATTTCTGCATTTTTGCACCAATATTAGGGGAATTTCTGCAATTTTGTTCCAAAATACGGGTCATTTCTGCCTTTTTGCCCGAAATTAAGTGGAATTTCTGCCTTTTTGTCCCGAAATAAGTGAAATTTTTTCAATTTTAGCCAAAAATTAGGGATTTCATCTTTTTGCCCCAAAATAAGTGGAATTTCTGCCATTTTGACCTGACATATTTGAAATTTCTGAAATTTTACCACAAAATAAGGGGAATTTCTGCCTTTTTGCCCCAAAATAAGGGGAATTTCAGCCTTTTTACCTCATAATAATGGGAATCTCTGCCTTTTTGCCCTAAAGTATGGAAAATTTCTGTATTTTTGCCCCAAAATAAAGAAAATTTCTGCAATTTTGTACCAAAATAAAAGTAATTTCTGCATTTTGTCCCAAAATAAGAGAAATTTCCGTGTTTTTTACCTGAAATAAGAGAAATTTCTGTAATTTGGCCCCAAAATAAGGGGAATTTCTGACTTTTTGCCCTGAAATAAGGAGAATTTCTGCATTTTTGCACCAATATAAGGGGAATTTCTGAAATTTTGCTCCAAAATACGGGGAATTTTAACCTTATTGCCCGAAATAAAGTGGAATTTCTGCCTTTTTGCCCTGATATATTTGAAATTTCCGCAATTTTACCCCAAAATAAGGGGAATTTCTGTTTTTGGCCCCAAAATTACAAGAATTTCTGCTTTTTGCCCCAAAATAAGGCAAATTTCTGACTTTTTGCCCTCAAATAAGTGAAATTTCTGCAATTTTGCCCCAAAATAAGGGGAATTTCTGCCTTTTTGCCAAAATAAGGGGAATTTCAGCATTTTACCTCCAAATAAGGGGAATTTCTGCCTTATTCGCACATAATATGGGGAATTTCTGCCTATTGCTTCCAAATAAAAAAAATTTTTGCTTTTTTGCCCCAATTAACAGGAATTTCCTCCTTTTTGCCACAAAGTAAAGGGAATTTCTGCCTTTTTGCCCCAAAATAACGGGAATTTCAGCTTGTTACCTCAAAATAAGGGGAATTTCTGCCTTTTGCCCACAATATGGGGAATTTCTGAATTTTTGTTCCAAAATAAGGAAAATTTCTTCAATTTTGTACCAAAATAAAAGTAATTTCTGACTTTTTGCCCTGAAATAAATGAAATTTCTGCAATTTTGCCCGAAAAAAAGGGAAATTTGTGTCTTTTTGCCCCAAAATGAGGGGAATTTCTGCCTTTTTGCCAAAATATATAGGGAATTTCAGCATTTTACCTCAAAATAAGGAGAATTTCGGCCTTTTTGCAACAAAATATGGGGAATTTCTGCCTTTTTGCCAAAAAATAAGAAAAATTTCTGCAATTCTGTAACAAAATAAAATAAATTTTTACAATTTTGCCCGAAAATAAGGGGAATTTCTGATTTTTGCCCCGAAATAAGGAGAATTTCTGTATTTTTGCCCCAAAATAAGGGGAATTTCTGCCTTTTTGCCCCAAAATTAGAGGAGTTTTTGCAATTTTGCTTCAAAATACAAGAAATTTCTGCCTCTTTTCCCGAAAATAAGATGAACTTCTTTCGATTTGCCCCAAATAAAGAGAATTTCTGCATTTTTCCCCAATATTAGGGGAATTTCTGCAATTTTGCTCTAAAATACAAGGAATTTCTGCCTTTTTGCCTGAAATTAAGGAGATTTTCTGCATTTTTGCCCCCAAACAAGGGAAATTTCTGCAATTTTATCCCAAATAAGGGGAATTTCTGCCTTTTTGCCCCAATATAATGGGAATTTCTGCCTTTTTGCCCCACAATAAGAAAAATTTTTGCTTTTTTTCTCTGAAATAAGTGAAATTTCTGCAATTTTGCCTTAAAATAAAAGAAATTTCTTCAATTTTTTTCCATAATATAGGAATTTTCTGCAATTTTGCCCCAAAATAAAGGGAATTTCAGTTTTTTGTCCCCAAATAAGGGAAATTTCTGCAATTTTGTTCTAAATTAAGGGGAATTTCTGCCTTTTGCCTCAAAATAAGGGGAATTTTTACCTTTTTGCCCCAAAATAAAGAAAATTACTGCATGTTTTACCCCAAAATTAGGTGAATTTCTGCAATTTTGCTCCAAAATACGGGGAATTTCTGCCTTTTTGCCCAAAAATCAGGAGAATGTATACCTTTTTGCCATAAAAAAGGGAAATTTCTTCATTTTTACCCTAAAATAAGGGGATTTTCCGCATTTTTGACAAAAAATAAGTGCAATTTCTGACTTTTCCCCAAAAATAAACGGAATTTCTGTCTTTTTGCCCCAAAATAAGCGGAATTTCTGACGTTTTGCCCTGAAATAGGTTAAATTTCTAAAATTTTTCCCCAAAATAAGGGAAATGTCTGCTTTTTGCCCCAAAATAAGGGAAATTTCTGCCTTTTTGCCCCAAAATAAGGGGAATTTCTGCATTTTTGCCCCAAAATAAGGGGAATTTCAGCCTTTCTACCTCAAAATAATGGGATTTTCTGCATTTCTGCCCCAAAATATGGAAAATTTCTGGCTTTTTGCCCAAAAATAAGAAAAATTTCTGAAATTTGGAACCAAAATAAAAGAAATTTCTGCCTTTTTTCCTCAAAATAAGAAAATTTCTGCTTTTTTTCCCTGAAATAAGTGAAATTTCTGCAATTTTGCCCCAAAATAAGGGAAATTTCTGCAATTTTGCCAAATGTACAGGAAATTTCTACAATTTTCCTCAAAATAAGAGGAATTTCTGACTTTTTGCTCCGAAAAAAAGAAGATTTTCTCTCTTTTTGCCCCAAAATAAGGAGAATTTCTGCCTTTTTGCCCAAAAATTATGAGAATTTCTGCAAATTTGCTTTAAAATACGGGGAATTTCTGCCTTTTAGCCCAAAATAAAGGGATTTTCTGAATTTTCCCCCAATATTTGGGGAATTTCTGCATTTTACCTCTAAATAAGGGGAATTTCTGCATTTTACCTCAAAATAAGAAGGATTTCTGCCTTTTGCCCCAAAATATGGCTAATTTCTACCTTTATGTTCAAAAATAAGGAAAATTTCTTCAATTTTGTATCATAATAAAATAAATTTCTGCTTTTTGCCCCAAAATAAGGGGAATTTCTGACTTTTTGCCCTGAAATAAATGAAATTTCTGCAATTTTGCCCGAAAATAAGGGAAATTTGTGCCTTTTTTCCCCAAATTAAGGGGAATTTCTGCCTTTGCCCCAAAATATGGGGAATTTCAACATTTTACCTCAAAATAAGGGGAATTTCAGCCTTTTTGCACCAAAATATGGAGAATTTCTGCCTTTTTGCCCCAAAATAAAGGGAATTTCTGCATTTTTGCACCAATATTAGGGGAATTTCTGCAATTTTACTTCAAAATATGGGTCATTTCTGCCTTTTTGCCCGAAATTAAGTGGAATTTCTGCCTTTTTGTCCTGAAATAAGTGAAATTTCTTCAATTTTAGCCAAAAATTAGGGATTTCATCTTTTTGCCCCAAAATAAGTGGAATTTCTGCCATTTTGCCCTGAAATATTTGAAATTTCTGCAATTTTACCACAAAATAAGGGGAATTTCTGCCTTTTTGCCCGAAAACAAGGGGAATTTCAGCCTTTTTACCTCATAATAATGGGAATCTCTGCCTTTTTGCCCTAAAATATGGAAAATTTCTGTATTTTTGCCCCAAAATAAAGAAAATTTCTGCAATTTTGTACCAAAATAAAAGTAATTTCTACATTTTGTTCCAAAATAAGAGAAATTTCCGTGTTTTTTACCTGAAATAAGTGAAATTTCTGTAATTTTGCCCCAAAATAAGGGGAATTTCTGACTTTTTGCCCTGAAATAAGGAGAATTTCTGTCTTTTTGCCCCAAAATAATGTTAATTTCTGCATTTTCCTTCAAAATTAGGGGAATATGTGCAATTTTGCTCAAAATACGTGGAATTTCTGCCTTATTGCAACAAAATAAAGGGAATTTCTGCATTTTTGCACCAATATAAGGGGAATTTCTGAAATTTAGCTCCAAAATACGGGGAATTTTAACCTTATTGCCTGAAATAAAGTGGAATTTCTGCCTTTTTGCCCTGAAATATTTGAAATTTCCGCAATTTTACCCCAAAATAGAGGGAATTTCTGTTTTTGGCCCCAAAATTACAAGAATTTCTGCTTTTTGCCCCAAAATAAGGCAAATTTCTGACTTTTTGCCCTGAAATAAGTGAAATTTCTGCAATTTTGCCCCAAAATAAGGGGAATTTCTGCCTTTTTGCCAAAATAAGGGGAATTTCAGCATTTTACCTCCAAATAAGGGGAATTTCTTCCTTATTCGCACATAATATGGGGAATTTCTGCCTATTGCTTCCAAATAAAAAAAATTTTTGCTTTTCTGCCCCAATTAACAGGAATTTCCTCCTTTTTGCCACAAAGTAAAGGGAATTTCTGCCTTTTTGCCCCAAAATAACGGGAATTTCAGCTTGTTACCTCAAAATAAGGGGAATTTCTGCCTTTTGCCCACAATATGGGGAATTTCTGAATTTTTTTTCCAAAATAAGGAAAATTTCTTCAATTTTGTACCAAAATAAAAGTAATTTCTGACTTTTTGCCCTGAAATAAATGAAATTTCTGCAATTTTGCCCGAAAAAAAGGGAAATTTGTGTCTTTTTGCCCCAAAATGAGGGGAATTTCTGCCTTTTTGCCACAATATATAGGGAATTTCAGCATTTTACCTCAAAATAAGGAGAATTTCGGCCTTTTTGCAACAAAATATGGGGAATTTCTGCCTTTTTGCCACAAAATAAGAAAAATTTCTGCAATTCTGTAACAAAATAAAATAAATTTTTACAATTTTGCCCGAAAATAAGGGGAATTTCTGATTTTTGCCCCGAAATAAGGAGAATTTCTGTATTTTTGCCCCAAAATAAGGGGAATTTCTGCCTTTTTGCCCCAAAATTAGAGGAGTTTTTGCAATTTTGCTTCAAAATACAGGAAATTTCTGCCTCTTTTCCCGAAAATAAGAGGAACTTCTTTCGATTTACCCCAAATAAAGGGAATTTCTGCATTTTTCCCCAATATTAGGGGAATTTCTGCAATTTTGCTCTAAAATACAAGGAATTTCTGCCTTTTTGCCTGAAATTAAGGAGATTTTCTGCATTTTTGCCCCCAAACAAGGGAAATTTCTGCAATTTTATCCCAAATAATGGGAATTTCTGCCTTTTTGCCCCAATATAATGGGAATTTCTGCCTTTTTGCCCCACAATAAGAAAAATTTTTGCTTTTTTTCTCTGAAATAAGTGAAATTTCTGCAATTTTGCCTTAAAATAAAAGAAATTTCTTCAATTTTTTTCCATAATATAGGAATTTTCTGCAATTTTGCCCCAAAATAAAGGGAATTTCTGTTTTTTGTCCCCAAATAAGGGAAATTTCTGCAATTTTGTTCTAAATTAAGGGGAATTTCTGCCTTTTGCCTCAAAATAAGGGGAATTTTTACCTTTTTGCCCCAAAATAAAGAAAATTACTGCATGTTTTACCCCAAAATTAGGTGAATTTCTGCAATTTTGCTCCAAAATACGGGGAATTTCTGCCTTTTTGCCCGAAAATAAGGAGAATGTATACCTTTTTGCCATAAAAAAGGGAAATTTCTTCATTTTTACCCTAAAATAAGGGGATTTTCCGCATTTTTGACAAAAAATAAGTGCAATTTCTGACTTTTCCCCAAAAATAAACGGAATTTCTGTCTTTTTGCCCCAAAATAAGCGGAATTTCTGACGTTTTGCCCTGAAATAGGTTAAATTTCTAAAATTTTTCCCCAAAATAAGGGAAATGTCTGCTTTTTGCCCCAAAATAAGGGAAATTTCTGCCTTTTTGCCCCAAAATAAGGGGAATTTCTGCATTTTTGCCCCAAAATAAGGGGAATTTCACCATTTCTACCTCATAATAATGGGAATTTCTGCATTTCTGCCCCAAAATATGGAAAATTTCTGGCTTTTTGCCCAAAAATAAGAAAAATTTCTGAAATTTGGAACCAAAATAAAAGAAATTTCTGCCTTTTTTCCTCAAAATAAGAAAATTTCTGCTTTTTTTCCCTGAAATAAGTGAAATTTCTGCAATTTTGCCCCAAAATAAGGGAAATTTCTGCAATTTTGCCAAATGTACAGGAAATTTCTACAATTTTCCTCAAAATAAGAGGAATTTCTGACTTTTTGCTCCGAAAAAAAGAAGATTTTCTGTCTTTTTGCCCCAAAATAAGGAGAATTTCTGCCTTTTTGCCCAAAAATTATGAGAATTTCTGCAAATTTGCTTTAAAATACGGGGAATTTCTGCCTTTTAGCCCAAAATAAAGGGATTTTCTGAATTTTCCCCCAATATTTGGGGAATTTCTGCATTTTACCTCTAAATAAGGGGAATTTCTGCATTTTACCTCAAAATAAGAAGGATTTCTGCCTTTTGCCCCAAAATATGGCTAATTTCTACCTTTATGTTCAAAAATAAGGAAAATTTCTTCAATTTTGTATCATAATAAAATAAATTTCTGCTTTTTGCCCCAAAATAAGGGGAATTTCTGACTTTTTGCCCTGAAATAAATGAAATTTCTGCAATTTTGCCCGAAAATAAGGGAAATTTGTGCCTTTTTTCCCCAAATTAAGGGGAATTTCTGCCTTTGCCCCAAAATATGGGGAATTTCAACATTTTACCTCAAAATAAGGGGAATTTCAGCCTTTTTGCACCAAAATATGGAGAATTTCTGCCTTTTTGCCCCAAAATAAAGGGAATTTCTGCATTTTTGCACCAATATTAGGGGAATTTCTGCAATTTTGCTTCAAAATATGGGTCATTTCTGCCTTTTTGCCCGAAATTAAGTGGAATTTCTGCCTTTTTGTCCTGAAATAAGTGAAATTTCTTCAATTTTAGCCAAAAATTAGGGATTTCATCTTTTTGCCCCAAAATAAGTGGAATTTCTGCCATTTTGCCCTGAAATATTTGAAATTTCTGCAATTTTACCACAAAATAAGGGGAATTTCTGCCTTTTTGCCCGAAAACAAGGGGAATTTCAGCCTTTTTACCTCATAATAATGGGAATCTCTGCCTTTTTGCCCTAAAATATGGAAAATTTCTGTATTTTTGCCCCAAAATAAAGAAAATTTCTGCAATTTTGTACCAAAATAAAAGTAATTTCTGCATTTTGTCCCAAAATAAGAGAAATTTCCGTGTTTTTTACCTGAAATAAGTGAAATTTCTGTAATTTTGCCCCAAAATAAGGGGAATTTCTGACTTTTTGCCCTGAAATAAGGAGAATTTCTGTCTTTTTGCCCCAAAATAATGTTAATTTCTGCATTTTCCTTCAAAATTAGGGGAATATGTGCAATTTTGCTCAAAATACGTGGAATTTCTGCCTTATTGCAACAAAATAAAGGGAATTTCTGCATTTTTGCACCAATATAAGGGGAATTTCTGAAATTTTGCTCCAAAATACGGGGAATTTTAACCTTATTGCCCGAAATAAAGTGGAATTTCTGCCTTTTTGCCCTGAAATATTTGAAATTTCCGCAATTTTACCCCAAAATAAGGGGAATTTCTGTTTTTGGCCCCAAAATTACAAGAATTTCTGCTTTTTGCCCCAAAATAAGGCAAATTTCTGACTTTTTGCCCTCAAATAAGTGAAATTTCTGCAATTTTGCCCCAAAATAAGGGGAATTTCTGCCTTTTGCCAAAATAAGGGGAATTTCAGCATTTTACCTCCAAATAAGGGGAATTTCTTCCTTATTCGCACATAATATGGGGAATTTCTGCCTATTGCTTCCAAATAAAAAAAATTTTTGCTTTTCTGCCCCAATTAACAGGAATTTCCTCCTTTTTGCCACAAAGTAAAGGGAATTTCTGCCTTTTTGCCCCAAAATAACGGGAATTTCAGCTTGTTACCTCAAAATAAGGGGAATTTCTGCCTTTTGCCCACAATATGGGGAATTTCTGAATTTTTGTTCCAAAATAAGGAAAATTTCTTCAATTTTGTACCAAAATAAAAGTAATTTCTGACTTTTTGCCCTGAAATAAATGAAATTTCTGCAATTTTGCCCGAAAAAAAGGGAAATTTGTGACTTTTTGCCCCAAAATGAGGGGAATTTCTGCCTTTTTGCCACAATATATAGGGAATTTCAGCATTTTACCTCAAAATAAGGAGAATTTCGGCCTTTTTGCAACAAAATATGGGAAATTTCTGCCTTTTTGCCACAAAATAAGAAAAATTTCTGCAATTCTGTAACAAAATAAAATAAATTTTTACAATTTTGCCCGAAAATAAGGGGAATTTCTGATTTTTGCCCTGAAATAAGGAGAATTTCTGTATTTTTGCCCCAAAATAAGGGGAATTTCTGCCTTTTTGCCCCAAAATTAGAGGAGTTTTTGCAATTTTGCTTCAAAATACAGGAAATTTCTGCCTCTTTTCCCGAAAATAAGAGGAACTTCTTTCGATTTACCCCAAATAAAGGGAATTTCTGCATTTTTCACCAATATTAGAGGAATTTCTGCAATTTTGCTCTAAAATACAAGGAATTTCTGCCTTTTTGCCTGAAATTAAGGAGATTTTCTGCATTTTTGCCCCCAAACAAGGGAAATTTCTGCAATTTTATCCCAAATAAGGGGAATTTCTGCCTTTTTGCCCCAATATAATGGGAATTTCTGCCTTTTTGCCCCACAATAAGAAAAATTTTTGCTTTTTTTCTCTGAAATAAGTGAAATTTCTGCAATTTTGCCTTAAAATAAAAGAAATTTCTTCAATTTTTTTTCCATAATATAGGAATTTTCTGCAATTTTGCCCCAAAATAAAGGGAATTTCTGTTTTTTGTCCCCAAATAAGGGAAATTTCTGCAATTTTGTTCTAAATTAAGGGGAATTTCTGCCTTTTGCCTCAAAATAAGGGGAATTTTTACCTTTTTGCCCCAAAATAAAGAAAATTACTGCATGTTTTACCCCAAAATTAGGTGAATTTCTGCAATTTTGCTCCAAAATACGGGGAATTTCTGCCTTTTTGCCCGAAAATAAGGAGAATGTATAGCTTTTTGCCATAAAAAAGGGAAATTTCTTCATTTTTACCCTAAAATAAGGGGATTTTCCGCATTTTTGACAAAAAATAAGTGCAATTTCTGACTTTTCCCCAAAAATAAACGGAATTTCTGTCTTTTTGCCCCAAAATAAGCGGAATTTCTGACGTTTTGCCCTGAAATAGGTTAAATTTCTAAAATTTTTCCCCAAAATAAGGGAAATGTCTGCTTTTTGCCCCAAAATAAGGGAAATTTCTGCCTTTTTGCCCCAAAATAAGGGGAATTTCTGCATTTTTGCCCCAAAATAAGGGGAATTTCACCATTTCTACCTCATAATAATGGGAATTTCTGCATTTCTGCCCCAAAATATGGAAAATTTCTGGCTTTTTGCCCAAAAATAAGAAAAATTTCTGAAATTTGGAACCAAAATAAAAGAAATTTCTGCCTTTTTTCCTCAAAATAAGAAAATTTCTGCTTTTTTTCCCTGAAATAAGTGAAATTTCTGCAATTTTGCCCCAAAATAAGGGAAATTTCTGCAATTTTGCCAAATGTACAGGAAATTTCTACAATTTTCCTCAAAATAAGAGGAATTTCTGACTTTTTGCTCCGAAAAAAAGGAGATTTTCTGTCTTTTTGCCCCAAAATAAGGAGAATTTCTGCCTTTTTGCCCAAAAATTATGAGAATTTCTGCAAATTTGCTTTAAAATACGGGGAATTTCTGCCTTTTAGCCCAAAATAAAGGGATTTTCTGAATTTTCCCCCAATATTTAGGGAATTTCTGCATTTTACCTCTAAATAAGGGGAATTTCTGCATTTTACCTCAAAATAAGAAGGATTTCTGCCTTTTGCCCCAAAATATGGCTAATTTCTGCCTTTATGTTCAAAAATAAGAAAAATTTCTTCAATTTTGTATCATAATAAAATAAATTTCTGCTTTTTGCCCCAAAATAAGGGGAATTTCTTACTTTTTGCCCTGAAATAAATGAAATTTCTGCAATTTTGCCCGAAAATAAGGGAAATTTGTGCCTTTTTTCCCTAAATTAAGGGGAATTTCTGCCTTTGCCCCAAAATATGGGGAATTTCAACATTTTACCTCAAAATAAGGGGAATTTCAGCCTTTTTGCACCAAAATATGGAGAATTTCTGCCTTTTTGCCCCAAAATAAAGGGAATTTCTGCATTTTTGCACCAATATTAGGGGAATTTCTGCAATTTTGCTCCAAAATACGGGTCATTTCTGCCTTTTTGCCCGAAATTAAGTGGAATTTCTGCCTTTTTGTCCCGAAATAAGTGAAATTTCTTCAATTTTAGCCAAAAATTAGGGATTTCATCTTTTTGCCCCAAAATAAGTGGAATTTCTGCCATTTTGCCCTGAAATATTTGAAATTTCTGAAATTTTACCACAAAATAAGGGGAATTTCTGCCTTTTTGCCCGAAAACAAGGGGAATTTCAGCCTTTTTACCTCATAATAATGGGAATCTCTGCCTTTTTTCCCT
The DNA here is from genome assembly GCF_963924665.1 of Micromys minutus. Classification (NCBI taxonomy): domain Eukaryota; kingdom Metazoa; phylum Chordata; class Mammalia; order Rodentia; family Muridae; genus Micromys; species Micromys minutus. The sequence goes on from NW_027667145.1 coordinate 1,405,935, forward strand.
AAAATATGGAAAATTTCTGTATTTTTGCCCCAAAATAAAGAAAATTTCTGCAATTTTGTACCAAAATAAAAGTAATTTCTGCATTTTGTCGCAAAATAAGAGAAATTTCCGTGTTTTTTACCTGAAATAAGTGAAATTTCTGTAATTTTGCCCCAAAATAAGGGGAATTTCTGACTTTTTGCCCCAAAATAATGTTAATTTCTGCATTTTCCTTCAAAATTAGGGGAATATGTGCAATTTTGCTCAAAATACGTGGAATTTCTGCCTTATTGCAACAAAATAAAGGGAATTTCTGCATTTTTGCACCAATATAAGGGGAATTTCTGAAATTTTGCTCCAAAATACGGGGAATTTTAAACTTATTGCCCGAAATAAAGTGGAATTTCTGCCTTTTTGCCCTGAAATATTTGAAATTTCCGCAATTTTACCCCAAAATAAGGGGAATTTCTGTTTTTGGCCCCAAAATTACAAGAATTTCTGCTTTTTGCCCCAAAATAAGGCAAATTTCTGACTTTTTGCCCTGAAATAAGTGAAATTTCTGCAATTTTGCCCCAAAATAAGGGGAATTTCTGCCTTTTTGCCAAAATAAGGGGAATTTCAGCATTTTACCTCCAAATAAGGGGAATTTCTGCCTTATTCGCACATAATATGGGGAATTTCTGCCTATTGCTTCCAAATAAGAAAAATTTTTGCTTTTCTGCCTCAATTAACAGGAATTTCCTCCTTTTTGCCACAAAGTAAAGGGAATTTCTGCCTTTTTGCCCCAAAATAACGGGAATTTCAGCTTGTTACCTCAAAATAAGGGGAATTTCTGCCTTTTGCCCACAATATGGGGAATTTCTGAATTTTTGTTCCAAAATAAGGAAAATTTCTTCAATTTTGTACCAAAATAAAAGTAATTTCTGACTTTTTGCCCTGAAATAAATGAAATTTCTGCAATTTTGCCCGAAAAAAAGGGAAATTTGTGTCTTTTTGCCCCAAAATGAGGGGAATTTCTGCCTTTTTGCCACAATATATAGGGAATTTCAGCATTTTACCTCAAAATAAGGAGATTTCGGCCTTTTTGCAACAAAATATGGGGAATTTCTGCCTTTTTGCCACAAAATAAGAAAAATTTCTGCAATTCTGTAACAAAATAAAATAAATTTTTACAATTTTGCCCGAAAATAAGGGGAATTTCTGATTTTTGCCCCGAAATAAGGAGAATTTCTGTATTTTTGCCCCAAAATAAGGGGAATTTCTGCCTTTTTGCCCCAAAATTAGAGGAGTTTTTGCACTTTTGCTTCAAAATACAGGAAATTTCTGCCTCTTTTCCCGAAAATAAGAGGAACTTCTTTCGATTTGCCCCAAATAAAGGGAATTTCTGCATTTTTCCCCAATATTAGGGGAATTTCTGCAATTTTGCTCTAAAATACAAGGAATTTCTGCCTTTTTGCCTGAAATTAAGGAGATTTTCTGCATTTTTGCCCCCAAACAAGGGAAATTTCTGCAATTTTATCCCAAATAAGGGGAATTTCTGCTTTTTTGCCCCAATATAATGGGAATTTCTGCCTTTTTGCCCCACAATAAGAAAAATTTTTGCTTTTTTTCTCTGAAATAAGTGAAATTTCTGCAATTTTGCCTTAAAATAAAAGAAATTTCTTCAATTTTTTTCCATAATATAGGAATTTTCTGCAATTTTGCCCCAAAATAAAGGGAATTTCTGTTTTTTGTCCCCAAATAAGGGAAATTTCTGCAATTTTGTTCTAAATTAAGGGGAATTTCTGCCTTTTGCCTCAAAATAAGGGGAATTTTTACCTTTTTGCCCCAAAATAAAGAAAATTACTGCATGTTTTACCCCAAAATTAGGTGAATTTCTGCAATTTTGCTCCAAAATACGGGGAATTTCTGCCTTTTTGCCCGAAAATAAGGAGAATGTATAGCTTTTTGCCATAAAAAAGGGAAATTTCTTCATTTTTACCCTAAAATAAGGGGATTTTCCGCATTTTTGACAAAAAATAAGTGCAATTTCTGACTTTTCCCCAAAAATAAACGGAATTTCTGTCTTTTTGCCCCAAAATAAGCGGAATTTCTGACGTTTTGCCCTGAAATAGTTTAAATTTCTAAAATTTTTCCCCAAAATAAGGGAAATGTCTGCTTTTTGCCCCAAAATAAGGGAAATTTCTGCCTTTTTGCCCCAAAATAAGGGGAATTTCTGCATTTTTGCCCCAAAATAAGGGGAATTTCACCATTTCTACCTCATAATAATGGGAATTTCTGCATTTCTGCCTCAAAATATGGAAAATTTCTGGTTTTTGCCCAAAAATAAGAAAAATTTCTGAAATTTGGAACCAAAATAAAAGAAATTTCTGCCTTTTTTCCTCAAAATAAGAAAATTTCTGCTTTTTTTCCCTGAAATAAGTGAAATTTCTGCAATTTTGCCCCAAAATAAGGGAAATTTCTGCAATTTTGCCAAATGTACAGGAAATTTCTACAATTTTCCTCAAAATAAGAGGAATTTCTGACTTTTTGCTCCGAAAAAAAGGAGATTTTCTGTCTTTTTGCCCCAAAATAAGGAGAATTTCTGCCTTTTTGCCCGAAAATTATGAGAATTTCTGCAAATTTGCTTTAAAATACGGGGAATTTCTGCCTTTTAGCCCAAAATAAAGGGATTTTCTGAATTTTCCCCCAATATTTGGGGAATTTCTGCATTTTACCTCTAAATAAGGGGAATTTCTGCATTTTACCTCAAAATAAGAAGGATTTCTGCCTTTTGCCCCAAAATATGGCTAATTTCTGCCTTTATGTTCAAAAATAAGGAAAATTTCTTCAATTTTGTATCATAATAAAAGAAATTTCTGCTTTTTGCCACAAAATAAGGGGAATTTCTGACTTTTTGCCCTGAAATAAATGAAATTTCTGCAATTTTGCCCGAAAATAAGGGAAATTTGTGCCTTTTTTCCCCAAATTAAGGGGAATTTCTGCCTTTGCCCCAAAATATCGGGAATTTCAACATTTTACCTCAAAATAAGGGGAATTTCAGCCTTTTTGCACCAAAATATGGAGAATTTCTGCCTTTTTGCCCCAAAATAAAGGGAATTTCTGCATTTTTGCACCAATATTAGGGGAATTTCTGCAATTTTGCTCCAAAATACGGGTCATTTCTGCCTTTTTGCCCGAAATTAAGTGGAATTTCTGCCTTTTTGTCCCGAAATAAGTGAAATTTCTTCAATTTTAGCCAAAAATTAGGGATTTCATCTTTTTGCCCCAAAATAAGTGGAATTTCTGCCATTTTGCCCTGAAATATTTGAAATTTCTGAAATTTTACCACAAAATAAGGGGAATTTCTGCCTTTTTGCCCGAAAACAAGGGGAATTTCAGCCTTTTTACCTCATAATAATGGGAATCTCTGCCTTTTTTCCCTAAAATATGGAAAATTTCTGTATTTTTGCCCCAAAATAAAGAAAATTTCTGCAATTTTGTACCAAAATAAAAGTAATTTCTGCATTTTGTCGCAAAATAAGAGAAATTTCCGTGTTTTTTACCTGAAATAAGTGAAATTTCTGTAATTTTGCCCCAAAATAAGGGGAATTTCTGACTTTTTGCCCCAAAATAATGTTAATTTCTGCATTTTCCTTCAAAATTAGGGGAATATGTGCAATTTTGCTCAAAATACGTGGAATTTCTGCCTTATTGCAACAAAATAAAGGGAATTTCTGCATTTTTGCACCAATATAAGGGGAATTTCTGAAATTTTGCTCCAAAATACGGGGAATTTTAAACTTATTGCCCGAAATAAAGTGGAATTTCTGCCTTTTTGCCCTGAAATATTTGAAATTTCCGCAATTTTACCCCAAAATAAGGGGAATTTCTGTTTTTGGCCCCAAAATTACAAGAATTTCTGCTTTTTGCCCCAAAATAAGGCAAATTTCTGACTTTTTGCCCTGAAATAAGTGAAATTTCTGCAATTTTGCCCCAAAATAAGGGGAATTTCTGCCTTTTTGCCAAAATAAGGGGAATTTCAGCATTTTACCTCCAAATAAGGGGAATTTCTGCCTTATTCGCACATAATATGGGGAATTTCTTCCTATTGCTTCCAAATAAGAAAAATTTTTGCTTTTCTGCCCCAATTAACAGGAATTTCCTCCTTTTTGCCACAAAGTAAAGGGAATTTCTGCCTTTTTGCCCCAAAATAACGGGAATTTCAGCTTGTTACCTCAAAATAAGGGGAATTTCTGCCTTTTGCCCACAATATGGGGAATTTCTGAATTTTTGTTCCAAAATAAGGAAAATTTCTTCAATTTTGTACCAAAATAAAAGTAATTTCTGACTTTTTGCCCTGAAATAAATGAAATTTCTGCAATTTTGCCCGAAAAAAAGGGAAATTTGTGTCTTTTTGCCCCAAAATGAGGGGAATTTCTGCCTTTTTGCCACAATATATAGGGAATTTCAGCATTTTACCTCAAAATAAGGAGATTTCGGCCTTTTTGCAACAAAATATGGGGAATTTCTGCCTTTTTGCCACAAAATAAGAAAAATTTCTGCAATTCTGTAACAAAATAAAATAAATTTTTACAATTTTGCCCGAAAATAAGGGGAATTTCTGATTTTTGCCCCGAAATAAGGAGAATTTCTGTATTTTTGCCCCAAAATAAGGGGAATTTCTGCCTTTTTGCCCCAAAATTAGAGGAGTTTTTGCACTTTTGCTTCAAAATACAGGAAATTTCTGCCTCTTTTCCCGAAAATAAGAGGAACTTCTTTCGATTTGCCCCAAATAAAGGGAATTTCTGCATTTTTCCCCAATATTAGGGGAATTTCTGCAATTTTGCTCTAAAATACAAGGAATTTCTGCCTTTTTGCCTGAAATTAAGGAGATTTTCTGCATTTTTGCCCCCAAACAAGGGAAATTTCTGCAATTTTATCCCAAATAAGGGGAATTTCTGCCTTTTTGCCCCAATATAATGGGAATTTCTGCCTTTTTGCCCCACAATAAGAAAAATTTTTGCTTTTTTTCTCTGAAATAAGTGAAATTTCTGCAATTTTGCCTTAAAATAAAAGAAATTTCTTCAATTTTTTTCCATAATATAGGAATTTTCTGCAATTTTGCCCCAAAATAAAGGGAATTTCTGTTTTTTGTCCCCAAATAAGGGAAATTTCTGCAATTTTGTTCTAAATTAAGGGGAATTTCTGCCTTTTGCCTCAAAATAAGGGGAATTTTTACCTTTTTGCCCCAAAATAAAGAAAATTACTGCATGTTTTACCCCAAAATTAGGTGAATTTCTGCAATTTTGCTCCAAAATACGGGGAATTTCTGCCTTTTTGCCCGAAAATAAAGAGAATGTATACCTTTTTGCCATAAAAAAGGGAAATTTCTTCATTTTTACCCTAAAATAAGGGGATTTTCCGCATTTTTGACAAAAAATAAGTGCAATTTCTGACTTTTCCCCAAAAATAAACGGAATTTCTGTCTTTTTGCCCCAAAATAAGCGGAATTTCTGACGTTTTGCCCTGAAATAGGTTAAATTTCTAAAATTTTTCCCCAAATAAGGGAAATGTCTGCTTTTTGCCCCAAAATAAGGGAAATTTCTACATTTTTGCCCCAAAATAAGGGGAATTTCTGCATTTTTGCCCCAAAATAAGGGGAATTTCACCATTTCTACCTCATAATAATGGGAATTTCTGAATTTCTGCCCCAAAATATGGAAAATTTCTGGCTTTTTGCCCAAAAATAAGAAAAATTTCTGAAATTTGGAACCAAAATAAAAGAAATTTCTGCCTTTTTTCCTCAAAATAAGAAAATTTCTCCTTTTTTTCCCTGAAATAAGTGAAATTTCTGCAATTTTGCCCCAAAATAAGGGAAATTTCTGCAATTTTGCCAAATGTACAGGAAATTTCTACAATTTTCCTCAAAATAAGAGGAATTTCTGACTTTTTGCTCCGAAAAAAAGGAGATTTTCTGTCTTTTTGCCCCAAAATAAGGAGAATTTCTGCCTTTTTGCCCAAAAATTATGAGAATTTCTGCAAATTTTCTTTAAAATACGGGGAATTTCTGCCTTTAACGCAAAATAAAGGGATTTTCTGAATTTTCCCCCAATCTTTGGGGAATTTCTGCATTTTACCTCTAAATAAGGGGAATTTCTGCATTTTACCTCAAAATAAGAAGGATTTCTGCCTTTTGCCCCAAAATATGGCTAATTTCTGCCTTTATGTTCAAAAATAAGGAAAATTTCTTCAATTTTGTATCATAATAAAATAAATTTCTGCTTTTTGCCCCAAAATAAGGGGAATTTCTGACTTTTTGCCCTGAAATAAATGAAATTTCTGCAATTTTGCCCGAAAATAAGGGAAATTTGTGCCTTTTTTCCCCAAATTAAGGGGAATTTCTGCCTTTGCCCTAAAATATGGGGAATTTCAACATTTTACCTCAAAATAAGGGGAATTTCAGCCTTTTTGCACCAAAATATGGAGAATTTCTGCCTTTTTGCCCCAAAATAACGGGAATTTCAGCTTTTTACCTCAAAATAAGGGGAATTTCTTCCTTTTGCCCACAATATGGGGAATTTCTGAATTTTTGTTCCAAAATAAGGAAAATTTCTTCAATTTTGTACCAAAATAAAAGTAATTTCTGACTTTTTGCCCTGAAATAAATGAAATTTCTGCAATTTTGCCTGAAAAAAAGGGAAATTTGTGTCTTTTTGCCCCAAAATGAGGGGAATTTCTGCCTTTTTGCCACAAAATATAGGGAATTTCAGCATTTTACCTCAAAATAAGGGGAATTTCAGCCTTTTTGCAACAAAATATGGGGAATTTCTGCCTTTTTGCCACAAAATAAGAAAAATTTCTGCAAGTCTGTACCAAAATAAAATAAATTTTTACAATTTTGCCCGAAAATAAGGTAAATTTCTGATTTTTGCCCCGAAATAAGGAGAATTTCTGTATTTTTGCCCCAAAATAAAGGGAATTTCTGCCTTTTAACCCAAAATTAGGGGACTTTCTACAATTTTGCTTCAAAATACAGGAAATTTCTGCCTCTTTTCCCGAAAATAAGAGGAACTTCTTCCGATTTGCCCCAAATAAAGGGAATTTCTGCATTTTCCCCAATATTAGGGGAATTTCTGCAATTTTGCTCCAAAATACAAGGAATTTCTGCCTTTTTGCTCGAAATTAAGGGGATTTTGGGCGTTTTTGCCTCCAAAGAAGAAAAATTTCTGCAATTTTATTCCAAATAAGGGGAATTTCTGCCTCTTTGCCCCAATATAATGGGAATTTCTGCCTTTTTGCCCCACAATAAGAAAAATTTTTGCTTTTTTTCTCTGAAATAAGTGAAATTTCTGCAATTTTGCCTTAAAATAAAAGAAATTTCTTCAATTTTTTTCCATAATAAAGGAATTTTCTGCAATTTTGCCCCAAAATAAAGGGAATTTCTGTTTTTTGTCACCAAATAAGGGAAATTTCTGCAATTTTGCCTTATAATAAGGGGAATTTCTGCCTTTTGCCCCAAAATAATGGGAATTATTACCTTTTTGCCCCAAAATAAAGAAAATTACTACATGTTTTACCCCAAAATTAAGTGAATTTCTGCAATTTTGCTCCAAAATACGGGGATTTTCTTCCTATTTCGCCGAAAAAAAGGTGAATTTCTGCCATTTTGTTGCGAAATAAGTGAAATTTCTGCAGTTTTACCCCAAAATAAGAGGAATTTCTGCATTTTTGGCCCCAAAATTATGGGAATTTCTGCAATTTTGCTCCAAAATACAAGGAATTTTTGCCTTTTTGCTCAAAAATAAAGGGAATGTATACCATTTTGCCATAAAAAAGGGAAATTTTTTCATTTTTACCCCAAAATAAGGGGATTTTCCGCAATTTTGTAAAAATAAGTGCAATTTCTGACTTTACCCCAAAAATAAACGGAATTTCTGTCTTTTTGCCCCAAAATAAGCGGAATTTCTGACGTTTTGCCCTGAAATAAGTAGAATTTCTAAAATTTTTCCCCAAAATAAGAAAAATGTCTGCTTTTTGCCCCAAATTAAGGGGAATTTCTGCCTTTTTGCCACAAAATAAGGGGAATTTCAGCCTTTTTACCTCAAAATAATGGGAATTTCTGCATTTCTGCCCCAAATATGGAAAATTTCTGGCTTTTTGCCCAAAAATAAGAAAAATTTCTGCAATTTGGAACCAAAATAAAAGAAATTTCTGCCTTTTTGCCCCAAAATAAGAAAATTTCTGCTTTTTTTCCCTAAAATAAGTGAAATTTCTGCAATAATGCCCCAAAATAAGGGAAATTTCTGCAATTTTGCCAAATGTAAAGGAAATTTCTACAATTTTCCTCAAAATAAAAGGAATTTCTGACTTTTTGCTCCGAAAAAAAGGAGATTTGCTGTCTTTTTGCCCCAAAATAAGGAGAATTTCTGCCTTTTTGCCCGAAAATTATAATTTCTGCAATTTTGCTTTAAAATACGAAGAATTTCTGCCTTTTAGCCCAAAATAAAGGGATTTTCTGAATTTTCCCCCAATATTTGGGGAATTTCTGCATTTTACCTCTAAATAAGGGGAATTTCTGCATTTTACCTCAAAATAAGAAGGATTTCTGCCTTTTGCCCCAAAATATGGCTAATTTCTGCCTTTATGTTTGAAAATAAGGAAAATTTCTTCAATTTTGTATCATAATAAAAGAAATTTCTGCTTTTTGCCCCAAAATAAGGGGAATTTCTGACTTTTTGCCCTGAAATAAATGAAATTTCTGCAATTTTGCCCGAAAATCAGGGAAATTTTTGCCTTTTTTCACCAAATTAATGGGAATTTCTGCCTTTGCCCCAAAATATGGGGAATTTCAGCATTTTACCCCAAAATATGGGGAATTTCAGACTTTTTGCACCGAAATATGGAGAATTTCTGCCTTTTTGCCCCAAAATAAAGGGAATTTCTGCATTTTTGCACCAATATTAGAAGAATTTTTCCAATTTTGCTCCAAAATACGGGTCATTTCTGCCTTTTTGCCCGAAATTAAGTGGAATTTCTGCCTTTTTGTCCCGAAATAAGTGAAATTTCTTCAATTTTAGCCAAAAATTAGGGATTTCATCTTTTTGCCCCAAAATAAGTGGAATTTCTGCCATTTTGCCCTGAAATATTTGAAATTTCTGCAATTTTACCACAAAATAAGGGGAATATCTGCCTTTTTGCCCCAAAATAAGGGTAATTTCAGCCTTATTACATCAAAATAAGGGAAATTTCTGCCTTTTTGCCACAAAATATAAGGAATTTCTGCCTTTTTGCCTCAAAGTAAAATAAGTTTCTTCAATTTTGCCCCAAAATAAAGAGAATTTCTCCCCCTTTGCCCCAAAATAAAGAAAATTTCAGCCTTTTTACCTGAAAATAAGTGAAATTACTGCAATTTTGCGCCAAATAAGTTATATTTCTGCAATTTTGCCCCAAATAAGTTAAATTTCTGCAATTTTGCCCCTAAATAAGGTGAATTTCTGCAATTTTGCCCAAAAATAAAGGAAATTTTTGGAATTTTGTCCCAAAATACGGGGAATTTCTGATTTTTGCCCCAAATTAAAGGGAATTTCTTCCTTTTGCCCCAAAATTAGGGGAATTTCTGCAATTATGCTCCAAAATACTGGGAATTTCTGCCTTTTTGCCCGAAAATAAGGGGAATGCATACCTTTTTGCCATAAAAAAGGGAAATTTCTTCATTTTTGCTCAAAAATAAGGGGAATTTCTGCCTCTTTGCTCTAAATAAGTGGAATTTCTGTCTTTTTCCCCCAAAACAAAAGGAATTTCTGTATTTTTTGCCCCAAAATAAGGGGAATTTCTGACTTATTACCCTGAAATAAGTGAAATTTCTGCAATTTTGTACCAACATAAGAGACATTTCACCCTTTTTGCCTCCAAATAAGGCGAATTTCAGCCTTTTTACCTCAAAATAAAGGGAATTTCTGCATTTTACAAGAAAATATTAGGAATTTCTGCCTTTTTGCCTCAAAATAAGGAAAATTTCTGCCTTTTTTTCTTGAAATAAGTGAAATTTCTTCAATCTTGCCACAAAATAAGTGAAATTTCTGCAATTTTTCCCCAAAATAAGAGAAATTTCTGGATATTTGCCCCAAAATAAGTGGAATTTCTGAGGTTTGCCCCAAAATTTGGTGAATTTCTGTCTTTTTGCCCAAACATATAGGGAATTTCTGAATTTTTGCCCCACAATAAGGGAAATTTCTGCATTTTACCTTAAAATAAGAAGAATTTCTGCCATTTGCCCCAAAATATGGGAAATTTTTGCCTTTTTGTTCCAAAATAAAGAAAATTTCTTCAATTTTGTACCATAACAAAAGAAATTTCTGCCTTTTGCACCAAAATAAGGGTAATTTCTGACTTTTTGCCCTGAAATAAATGAAACTTCTGCAATTTTGTCTGAAAATAAGGGAAATTTGTGCCTTTTTGCCCCAAAATAAGGGGAATTTTTGCCTTTTGCCCCAAAATATGGGGAATTTCAGCATTTTACCTCAAAATAAGGGAAATTTCAGCTTTTTTGCACCAAAATATGGAGAATTTCTGCCTTTTTTCCTCAAAATAAATGGAATTTCTGCATTTTTTGCACCAATATTACAAGAATGTCTGCAATTTTAATCCAAAATACGGGTCATTTCTGCCTTTATGCCCAAAATTAAGTAGAATTTCTGCCTTTTTGTCCCGAAATAAGTGAAATTTCTTCAATTTTAGGCAAAAATTAGGGATTTCATCTTTTTGCCCAAAAATAAGGGGAATTTCTGCCATTTTGCTCCAAAATACTGGGAATTTCTGCCTTTTTGCGCGAAAATAAAGGGAATACATAACTTTTTGCCATAAAAAAGGGAAATTTCTTCATTTTTGCTCCAAAATAAGGGAAATTTCTGCCTTTTTGCCTCTAAATAAGTAGAATTTGTTTTTTTCCCCCAAAACAAAGGGAATTTCATCCTTTTTCCCCCAAAATAAAGGGAATTTTTTCATTTTTCCCCAATATTTGGGGAATTTCTGCATTTTACGTCTAAATAAGAAGAATTTCTTCATTTTACCTCAAAATAAGAAGAATTTCTGCCTTTTGCCCCAAAATACGGAGAATTTCTGCCTTTTTGTTCCAAAATAAGGAAAATTTCTTCAATTTTGTACCATAACAAAAGAAATTTCTGCTTTTTACCCCAAAATAAGGGAAATTTCTGACTTTTTGCCATGAAATAAATGAAATTTCTGCAATTTTGCCCGAAAATAAGAAAAATTTGTGCCTTTTTGCCCCAAAATAAAGGAATTTCTGCCTTTTGCTCCAAAATATGAGGAATTACAACATTTTACCTCTAAATAAGGGGAATTTCAGACTTTTTACACTAAAATATGTAAAATTTCTGCCTTTTTGCCCCAAAATAAAGGGAATTTCTGCATTTTTACACCAATATTAGAAGAACTTCTGCAATTTTGCTACAAAATATGGGTCATTTTTGCCTTTATGCCCAAAATTAAGTGGAATTTCTGCCTTTTTGTCCCGAAATAAGTGAAATTTTTTCAATTTTAGCCAAAAATTAGCGATTTCATCTTTTTGCCCCAAAATAAAAGGAATTTCTGCCATTTTGCTCCAAAATACAGGGAATTTCTGCCTTTTTGCCCGAAAATAAGGGGAATGCATACCTTTTTGCCATAAAAAAGGGAAATTTCTTCATTTTTGCTCCAAAATAAAGGGAATTTCTGCATTTTTGCCTCTAAATAAGTGGAATTTCTGTCGTTTTCCCCCAAAACAAAGGGAATTTCTGTCTTTTTTGCCCCATAATAAGGGGAATTTCTGAGGTATTACCCTGAAATAAGTGAAATTTCTGCAATTTTGCCCCAACATATAGGAAATTTCTGCCTTTTTGCCCCCAAATAAAGGGATTTCAGCCTTTTTACCTCAAAATAAGGGGAATTTCTGCATTTTTGCCACAAAATATTAGGAATTTCTGCCTTTTTACCCCAAAATAAGGAAAATTTCTGCCTTTTTTCCTGAAATAAGTGAAATTTCTGCATTTTTGCCCCTAAATAAGGGAAATTTCTGGAATTTTTCCCCAAAATAAGTGGAATTTTTGAGGTTTACCCCAAAATAAGGAGAATTTCTGTCTTTTTGCCCCAACATATAGGGAATTTCTGCCTTTTTGCCCCACAGTTAGGGGAATTTCTGCAATTTTGTACCAAAATACGGGGAATTTCTGCCTTTTCGCACGAAAATTAGGGGAATGCATACCTTTTTGCCATAAAAATTGGAAATTTCTTCATTTTTGCCCCAAAGTAAGAGGAATTTCTGATTTTTGCCCACAAATAAGGGAAATTTTTGCAATTTTGCCCTAAAATAAGGGGAATTTCTGCCTTTTTCCCCAAAATAAGGAGAATTTCTGCCTTTTTGCCCAAAAACAAAGAAAATTACTGTATTTTTTACCCCAAAATTAGGTGAGTTTTTTCAATTTTGCTCCGAAATACGGGGATTTTCTGCCTTTTTCGCCGAAAATAAGGGGAATTTCTGCATTTTACCGCGAAATAAGTGAAATTTATGCAGTTTTACCCCAGAATAAGGAGAATTTCTGCCTTTTTGCCACAAAATTAGGGGAATTTCTGCAATTTTGCTCCAAAATACGGGGAATTTCTGCCTTCTTGCCCGAAAATAATAGGAATGTATACCTTTTTGCCATAAAAAAGGAAATTTCTTCATTTTTGCCCGAAATTAAGGGGATTTTCCGCCTTTTTGACTCAAAATAACTGAAATTTCTGCCTTTTCCCCCAAAATAAATGAAATTTCTGTCTTTTTCCCCCAAAATAAGGGGAATTTCTGCCATTTTGACCCAAAATAAGAAAAATTTCTGCAATTTTATTCGAAAATAAAAGAAATTTCTGCCTTTTTGCCCCAAAATAAGAAAATTTCTGCCTTTTCTCTGAAATAAGTGAAATTTCTGCAATTTTGCCCCAAAATAAGGGAAATTTCTGCAATTTTGCCCCAATGTCAAAAAATTTCTGCAATTTTGCCTCAAAATAAGGGGAATTTCTGATTTTTACTCACAAAAAAAGGAGATTTTCTGTTTTTTTCCCCAAAATAAGAAGAATTTCTGCCCTTTTGCCCGAAAATTATGAGAATTTCTGCAATTTTGCTTCAAAATATGGGGAATTTCTGCCTTTTAGGTCCAAAATAAAGGGAATTTCTGCATTTTCCCACAATATTTGGGAAATTTCTGCATTTTACCTCAAAATAAAGGGAATGTCAGACTTTTTGCACAAAAATATGGAGAATTTCTGCCTTTTTGCCCCAAATAAAGGGAATTTCTGCATTTTTGCCCGAAATTAAGGGGATTTTCCGCCTTTTTGACTCAAAATAACTGAAATTTCTGCCTTTTCCCCCAAAATAAATGAAATTTCTGTCTTTTTCACCCAAAATAAGGGGAATTTCTGCCTTTTGCCCCAAAATATGGGAAATTTCTGCCATTTTTACCCAAAATAAGAAAAATTTTTGCAATTTTGTTCGAAAATAAAAGAAATTTCTGCCTTTTTGCCCCAAAATAAGAAAATTTCTGCCTTTTCTCTGAAATAAGTGAAATTTCTGCAATTTTGCCCCAAAATAAGGGGAATTTCTGATTTTTACTCCCGAAAAAAGGAGATTTTCTGTCTTTTTGCCCCAAAATAAGAAGAATTTCTGCCCTTTTGCCCGAAAATTATGAGAATTTCTGCAATTTTGCTTCAAAATATGGGGAATTTCTGCCTTTTAGGTCCAAAATAAAGGGAATTTCTGCATTTTCCCACAATATTTGGGAAATTTCTGCATTTTACCTCAAAATAAAGGGAATGTCAGCCTTTTTGCACAAAAATATGGAGAATTTCTGCCTTTTTGCCCCAAATAAAGGGAATTTCTGCATTTTTGCACCAATATTAGGGAAATTTCTGCAATTTTGCTCCAAAATACGGGTCATTTCTACCTTTTTACCTGAAATTAAGTGGAATTTCTGCAATTTTGTCCCAAAATAAGTGAAATTTCTTCAATTTTAGCCAAAAATTAGGGATTTCATTTTTTGCCCCAAAATGAGGGGAATTTCTGCCATTTTCCCATGAAATATTTGAAATTTCAGCAATTTTACTCCAAAATAAGGGAAATTTCTGCCTTTTTGCCCCAAAATAAAGGGAATTTCTGCATTTTTTCCCAATATTCGGGGAATTTCTGCATTTTACCTCTAATAAGGGGAATTTCTGCATTTTACCTTAAAATAAGAAGAATTGATGCCTTTTGCCCCAAAATACGGAGAATTTCTGCCTTTTTGTTCCAAAATAAGGAAAATTTCTTCAATTTTGTACCATAACAAAAGAAATTTCTGCTTTTTACCCCAAAATAAGGGAAATTTCTGACTTTTTGCCATGAAATAAATGAAATTTCTGCAATTTTGCCCGAATATAAGAAAAATTTGTGCCTTTTTGCCCCAAAATAAAGGAATTTCTGCCTTTTGCTCCAAAATATGGGGAATTACAACATTTTACCTCAAAATAAGGGGAATTTCAGACTTTTTACACTAAAATATGTAAAATTTCTGCCTTTTTGCCCCAAAATAAAGGGAATTTCTGCATTTTTGCACCAATATTAGAGGAATTCCTGCAATTTTGCTACAAAATACGGGTCATTTTTGCCTTTATGCCCGAAATTAAGTGGAATTTCTGCCTTTTTGTCCCGAAATAAGTGAAATTTTTTCAATTTTAGCCAAAAATTAGCGATTTCATCTTTTTGCCCCAAAATAAAAGGAATTTCTGCCATTTTGCTCCAAAATACAGGGAATTTCTGCCTTTTTGCCCGAAAATAAGGGGAATGCATACCTTTTTGCCATAAAAAAGGGAAATTTCTTCATTTTTGCTCCAAAATAAAGGGAATTTCTGCATTTTTGCCTCTAAATAAGTGGAATTTCTGTCGTTTTCCCCCAAAACAAAGGGAATTTCTGTCTTTTTTGCTCCATAATAAGGGGAATTTCTGAGGTATTACCCTGAAATAAGTGAAATTTCTGCAATTTTGCCCCAACATATAGGAAATTTCTGCCTTTTTGCCCCCAAATAAGTGGATTTCAGCCTTTTTACCTCAAAATAAGGGGAATTTCTGCATTTTTGCCACAAAATATTAGGAATTTCTGCCTTTTTGCCCCAAAATAAAGAAAATTTCTGCTTTTTTTCCTGAAATAAGTGAAATTTCTGCATTTTTGCCCCAAAATAAGGGAAATTTCTAGAATTTTGCCCCAAAATAAGTGGAATATTTGAGGTTTACCCCAAAATAAGGAGAATTTCTGTCTTTTTGCCCCAACATATAGGGAATTTCTGCCTTTTTGCCCCACAGTTAGGGGAATTTCTGCAATTTTGCTCCAAAATACGGGGAATTTCTGCCTTTTCGCACGAAAATTAGGGGAATGCATACCTTTTTGCCATAAAAATTGGAAATTTCTTCATTTTTGCCCCAAAGTAAGAGGAATTTCTGATTTTTGCCCACAAATAAGGGAAATTTTTGCAATTTTGCCCTAAAATAAGGGGAATTTCTGCCTTTTTCCCCAAAATAAGGAGAATTTCTGCCTTTTTGCCCAAAAACAAAGAAAATTACTGTATTTTTTACCCCAAAATTAGGTGAGTTTTTTCAATTTTGCTCCGAAATATGGGGATTTTCTGCCTTTTTCGCCGAAAATAAGGGGAATTTCTGCATTTTACCGCGAAATAAGTGAAATTTATGCAGTTTTACCCCAGAATAAGGAGAATTTCTGCCTTTTTGCCACAAAATTAGGGGAATTTCTGCAATTTTGCTCCAAAATACGGGGAATTTCTGCCTTCTTGCCCGAAAATAATAGGAATGTATACCTTTTTGCCATAAAAAAGGAAATTTCTTCATTTTTGCCCGAAATTAAGGGGATTTTCCGCCTTTTTGACTCAAAATAACTGAAATTTCTGCCTTTTCCCCCAAAATAAATGAAATTTCTGTCTTTTTCCCCCCAAATAAGGGGAATTTCTGCCTTTTTGCCCCAAAATATGGGGAATTTCTGCCATTTTGACCCATAATAAGAAAAATTTCTGCAATTTTGTTCGAAAATAAAAGAAATTTCTGCCTTTTTGCCCCAAAATAAGAAAATTTCTGCCTTTTCTCTGAAATAAGTGAAATTTCTGCAATTTTGCCCCAAAATAAGGGAAATTTCTGCAATTTTGCCCCAATGTCAATAAAATTTCTGCAATTTTGCCCCAAAATAAGGGGAATTTCCGATTTTTACTCCCGAAAAAAGGAGATTTTCTGTCTTTTTGCCCCAAAAAGAAGAATTTCTGCCCTTTTGACCGAAAATTATGAGAATTTCTGCAATTTTGCTTCAAAATATGGGGAATTTCTGCCTTTTAGGTCCAAAATAAAGGGAATTTCTGCATTTTCCCACAATATTTGGGAAATTTCTGCATTTTACCTCAAAATAAAGGGAATGTCAGACTTTTTGCACAAAAATATGGAGAATTTCTGCCTTTTTGCCCCAAATAAAGGGAATTTCTGCATTTTTGCCCGAAATTAAGGGGATTTTCCGCCTTTTTGCCTCAAAATAACTGAAATTTCTGCCTTTTCCCCCAAAATAAATGAAATTTCTGTCTTTTTCCCCCAAAATAAGGGGAATTTCTGCCTTTTTGCCCCAAAATATGGGAAATTTCTGCCATTTTTACCCAAAATAAAAAAATTTCTGCAATTTTGTTCGAAAATAAAAGAAATTTCTGCCTTTTTGCCCCAAAATAAGAAAATTTCTGCCTTTTCTCTGAAATAAGTGAAATTTCTGCAATTTTGCCCCAAAATAAGGGGAATTTCTGATTTTTACTCCCGAAAAATGGAGATTTTCTGTCTTTTTGCCCCAAAATAAGAAGAATTTCTGCCCTTTTGCCCGAAAATTATGAGAATTTCTGCAATTTTGCTTCAAAATATGGGGAATTTCTGCCTTTTAGGTCCAAAATAAAGGGAATTTCTGCATTTTCCCACAATATTTGGGAAATTTCTGCATTTTACCTCAAAATAAAGGGAATGTCAGCCTTTTTGCACAAAAATATGGAGAATTTCTGCCTTTTTGCCCCAAATAAAGGGAATTTATGCATTTTTGCACCAATATTAGGGAAATTTCTGCAATTTTGCTCCAAAATACGGGTCATTTCTACCTTTTTACCTGAAATTAAGTGGAATTTCTGCAATTTTGTCCCAAAATAAGTGAAATTTCTTCAATTTTAGCCAAAAATTAGGGATTTCATTTTTTGCCCCAAAATGAGGGGAATTTCTGCCATTTTCCCATGAAATATTTGAAATTTCAGCAATTTTACTCCAAAATAAGGGAAATTTCTGCCTTTTTTCACCAAAATAAGGGGAATTTCATCCTTATTACCTCAAACTAAGGGGAATTTCTGCATTTTTGCCACAAAATATAAGGAATTTCTGCTTTTTTGCCCCAAAATATAAGAAATTTCTGCCTTTTTGCCCCAAAATAAGGGGAATTTCTCCTTTTTTGCCCCAAAATAGAGGAAATTTCAGACTTTTTGCCTGAAAATAAGTGAAATTTCTGCAATTTTACCTCAAAATAAGGTAAATTCCTGCAATTTTGCCCCAAAATAAAGGAAATATCTGGAATTTTGCCCCGAAATAAGGGGAATTTCTGATTTTTGCACCAAAATAAAGGGAATTTCTGCCTTTTGCCCCAAAATTAGGGAAATTTCTGCAATTTTGTTCCAAAATACAGGGAATTTCTGCCTTTTTGTCCGAAAATAAGTGGAATGCATACCTTTTGGCCATAAAAAAGGGAAAGTTCTTCATTTTTGCTCCAAAATAAGGCGAATTTCTGCCTTTTTGCCTTTAAATAAGTGGAATTTCTGTCTTTTTCCTCAAAACAAAGGGAATTTCTGTCTTTTTTGCCCAATAATAAGGGGAATTTCTGACTTATTACCCTGATATAAGTGAAATTTCTGCAATTTTGCCCCAAAATAAGTGAAATTTCTGCAATTTTGCCCCAAAATAAGAGAAATTTCTGGAATTTTGCCCCAAAATAAGTGGAATTTCTGAGTTTTGCCCCAAAATAAGGAGAAATTCTGTCTTTTTGACCCAAAAGAAGGAGAATTTCTGCCTTTTTGCCCGAAAATTATGAGAATTTCTGCAATTTTTTTTTTTAAAATACGGGAAATTTCTGCCTTTTAGCCCAAAATAAAGGGATTTTCTGAATTTTCCCCCAATATTTGGGGAATTTCTTCATTTTACCTCTAAATAAAAGAAATTTCTGCATTTTACCTCAAAATAAGAAGAATTTCTGCTTTTTGCCCCAAAATACGGGGAATTTCTGCCTTTTTGTTCCAAAATAAGGAAAATTTCTTCAATTTTGTACCATAACAAAAGAAATTTCTGCTTTTTACCCCAAAATAAGGGAAATTTCTGACTTTTTGCAATGAAATTAATGAAATTTCTGCAATTTTGCCCAAAAATAAGAGAAATTTGTGCCTTTTTGCCCCAAAATAAAAGGAATTTCTGCCTTTTGCTCTAAAATATGGGGAATTACAACATTTTACCTCAAAATAAGGGGAATTTCAGACTTTTTACACCAAAATATGGAGAATTTCTGCCTTTTTGCCTCAAAATAAAAGGAATTTCTGCATTTTTACACCAATATTAGGGGAATTTCTGCAATTTTGCTCCAAAATACGGGTCATTTCTGCCTTTATGCCCGAAATTAAGTGGAATTTCTGCCTTTTTGTCCCGAAATAAGTGAAATTTCTTCAATTTTAGCCAAAAATTAGGGATTTCATTTTTTTGCCCCAAGATAAGGGGAATTTCTGCCATTTTGCTCCAAAATACAGGGAACTTCTGCTTTTTTGCCCGAAAATAAGGGGGATGCATAACTTTTTGCCATAAAAAAGGGAAATTTCTTCATTTTTGCTCCAAAATAAGGGGAATTTCTGCATTTTTGCCTCTAAATAAGTAAAATTTCTGTCGTTTTCCCCCAAAACAAAGGGAATTTCTGTCTTTTTTGCCCCAAAATAAGGGGAATTTCTGAGGTATTACCCTGAAATAAGTGAAATTTCTGCAATTTTGCCCCAACATATAGGAAATATCTGCCTTTTTGCCACCAAATAAGGGGATTTCAGCCTTTTTACCTCAAAATAAGGGGAATTTCTGCATTTTTGCCACAAAATATTAGGAATTTCTGCCTTTTTCCCCCAAAATAAGGAAAATTTCTGCCTTTTTTCCTGAAATAAGTGAAATTTCTGCATTTTTGCCTCAAAATAAGGGAAATTTCTAAAATTTTGCCCCAAAATAAGTGGAATTTTTGAGGTTTACCCCAAAATAAGGAGAATTTCTGTCTTTTTGTCCCAACATATAGGGAATTTCTGCCTTTTTGCCCCACAGTTAGGGAAATTTCTGCAATTTTGCTCCAAAATATGGGGAATTTCTGCCTTTTCGCACGAAAATTAGGGGAATGCATACCTTTTTGCCATAAAAATTGGAAATTTCTTCATTTTTGCCCCAAAGTAAGAAGAATTTCTGATTTTTGCCCAAAAATAAGGGAAATTTTTGCAATTTTGCCCTAAAATAAGGGGAATTTCTGCCTTTTTCTCCAAAATAAGGAGAATTTCTGCATTTTTACCCCAAAATAAAGAAAATTACTGCATTTTTTACCCCAAAATTAGGTGAGTTTCTTCAATTTTGCTCCGAAATATGGGGATTTTCTGCCTTTTTCGCCGAAAATAAGGGGAATTTCTGCATTTTGCCGCGAAATAAGTGAAATTTATGCAGTTTTACCCCAAAATAAGGGGAATTTCTGCCTCTTGCCACAAAATTAGGGGAATTTCTGCAATTTTGCTCCAAAATACAGGGAATTTCTGCCTTCTTGCCCAAAAATAATACGAATGTATACCTTTTTGCCATAAAAAAGGGAAAGTTCTTCATTTTTGCCCGAAAATAAGGGGATTTTCCGGCTTTTTGACTCAAAATAACTGAAATTTCTGCCTTTTCCCCCAAAATAAATGAAATTTATGTCTTTTCCCCCCAAAATAAGAATTTCTGCCTTTTTGCCCCAAAATATGGGGAATTTCTTCCATTTTGACCCAACATAAGAAAAATTTCTGCAATTTTGTTCGAAAATAAAAGAAATTTCTGCCTTTTTGCCCCAAAACAACAAAATTTCTGCCTTTTCTCTGAAATAAGTGAAATTTCTGCAATTTTGCCACAAAATAAGGGAAATTTCTGCAATTTTGCCCCAATGTCAAGGAAATTTCTGCAATTTTGCCCCAAAATATGGGGAATTTCTGATTTTTACTCCCGAAAAAAGGAGATTTTCTGTCTTTTTGCCCCAAAATAAAGAGAATTTCTGCCTTTTGCCTGAAAATTATGAGAATTTCTGCAATTTTGCTTCAAAATATGGGGAAATTCTGCCTTTTAGCTCCAAAATAAAGGGAATTTCTGCATTTTCCCACAATATTTGGGGAATTTCTGCATTTTACCTCAAAATAAAGGGAATTTCAGCCTTTTTGCACAAAAATTAGGAGAATTTCTGCCTTTTTGCCCCAAATAAAGGGAATTTCTGCATTTTTGCACCAATATTAGGGGAATTTCTGCAATTTTGCTCCAAAATACGGGTCATTTCTACCTTTTTACCCGAAATTAAGTAAAATTTCTGCCATTTTGTCCCAAAATAAGTGAAATTTCTTCAATTTTAGCCAAAAATTAGGGATTTCATTTTTTGCCCCAAAATAATAGGAATTTCTGCCATTTTGCCATGAAATATTTGAAATTTCAGCAATTTTACCCCAAAATAA
This sequence comes from Micromys minutus, assembly GCF_963924665.1. Classification (NCBI taxonomy): domain Eukaryota; kingdom Metazoa; phylum Chordata; class Mammalia; order Rodentia; family Muridae; genus Micromys; species Micromys minutus. Next base: position 1,426,719 of record NW_027667145.1, read on the forward strand.
GGGAAATTTCTGCCTTTTTGCGCAAAAATAAGGAGAATTTCAGCCTTATCACCTCAAAATAAGGGGAATTTCTGCATTTTTGCCACAAAATATAAGGAATTTCTGCCTTTTTTCCCCAAAATATAAGGAATTTCTGCCTTTTTGCCCCAAAATAAGGGGAATTTCTCCTTTTTTGCCCCAAAATAAAGGAAATTTCAGACTTTTTATCTGAAAATAAGTGAAATTTCTGCAATTTTACCTCAAAATAAGGTAAATTCCTGCAATTTTGCCCCAAAATAAAGGAAATTTCTGGAATTTTGCCCCAAAATAAGGGGAATTTCTGATTTTTGCACCAAAATAAAGGGAATTTCTGCCTTTTGCCCCAAAATTAGGGGAATTTCTGCAATTTTGTTCCAAAATACAGGGAATTTCTGCCTTTTTGCCCGAAAATAAGGGGAATGTATACCTTTTGGCCATAAAAAAGGGAAATTTCTTTATTTTTGCTCCAAAATAAGGGAAATTTCTGCCTTTTTGCCTCTAAATAAGTGGAATTTCTGTCTTTTTCTCCAAAACAAAGTGAATTTCTGTCTTTTTTGCCCAATAATAAGGGGAATTTCTGACTTATTACCCTGAAATAAGTGAAATTTCTGCAATTTTGCCCCAAAATAAAAGAAATTTCTGCAATTTTGCCCCAAAATAAGTGGAATTTCTGAGTTTTGCCCCAAAATAAGGAGAATTTCTGTTTTTTTTGACCCAAAAGAAAGAGAATTTCTGCCTTTTTGCTCGAAAATTATGAGAATTTCTGCAATTTTCCTTTAAAATACGGGAAATTTCTGCCTTTTAGCCCAAAATAAAGGGATTTTCTGAATTTTTCCCCAATATTTGGGGAATTTCTGCATTTTACCACTAAATAAGGGGAATTTCTGCATTTTACCTCAAAATAAGAATTTCTGCCTTTTGCCCCAAAATACGGGGAATTTCTGCATTTTTGTTCCAAAATAAGGAAAATTTCTTCAATTTTGTACCATAACAAAAGAAATTTCTGCTTTTTACCCCAAAATAAGGGAAATTTCTGACTTTTTGCCATGAAATAAATGAAATTTCTGCAATTTTGCCCGAAAATAAGGGAAATTTATGCCTTTTTGCCCCAAATAAAAGAAATTTCTGCCTTTTGCTCCAAAATATGGGGAATTACAACATTTTACCTCAAAATAAGGGGAATTTCAGACTTTTTTCACCAAAATATGGAGAATTTCTGCCTTTTTGCCCCAAAATAAAAAGAATTTCTGCATTTTTGCACCAATATTAGGGGAATTTCTGCAATTTTGCTCCAAAATACGGGTCATTTTTGCATTTATGCCCGAAATTAAGTGGAATTTCTGCCTTTTTTTCCCGAAATAAGTGAAATTTCTTCAATTTTAGTCAAAAATTAGGGATGTCAACTTTTTGCCCGAAGATAAGGGGAATTTCTGCCACTTTGCTCCAAAATACGGGGAACTTCTGCCTTTTTGCCCGAAAATAAGGGGAATGCATACCTTTTTGCCATAAAAAAGAAAAATTTCTTCATTTTTACTCCAAAATAAGGGGAATTTCTGCATTTTTGCCTCTAAATAAGTGGCATTTCTGTCGTTTTCACCCAAAACAAAGGGAATTTCTGTCTTTTTTGCCCCAAAATAAGGGGAATTTCTGAGGTATAACCGTGAAATAAGTGAAATTTCTGCAATTTTGCCCCAACATATAGGAAATTTCTGCCTTTTTGCCCCCAAATAAAGGGATTTCAGCCTTTTTACCTCAAAATAAGGGGAATTTCTGCATTTTTGCACCAAAATATTAGGAATTTCTGCCTTTTTGCCCCAAAATAAGGAAAATTTCTGCCTTTTTTCCTGAAATAAGTGAAATTTCTGCATTTTTGCCCCAAAATAAGGGAAATTTCTGTAATTTTGCCCCAAAATAAGAGGAATTTTTGAGGTTTACCCCAAAATAAGGAGAATTTCTGTCTTTTTCCCCAACATATAGGGAATTTCTGCCTTTTTGCCCCACAGTTAAGGGAATTTCTTCAATTTTGCTCCAAAATACGGGGAATTTCTGCCTTTTCGCACGAAAATTAGGGGAATGCATACCTTTTTGCCATAAAAATTGGAAATTTCTTCATTTTTGCCCCAAAGTAAGAGGAATTTCTGATTTTTGCCCACAAATAAGGGAAATTTTTGCAATTTTGCCCTAAAATAAGGGGAATTTCTGCCTTTTTCCCCAAAATAAGGAGAATTTCTGCCTTTGTGTCCAAAAATAAAGAAAATTACTGTATTTTTTACCCCAAAATTAGGTGAGTTTCTTCAATTTTGCTCCGTAATACGGTGATTATCTGCCTTTTTCGCCGAAAATAAGGGGAATTTCTGCATTTTGCCGCAAAATAAGTGAAATTTATGCAGTTTTACCCCAAAATAAGGGGAATTTCTCCCTTTTTGCCACAAAATTAGGGGAATCTGCAATTTTGCTCCAAAATACGTGGAATTTCTGCCTTCTTGCCCGAAAATAATAGGAATGTATATCTTTTTGCCATAAAAAAGGGAAATTTCTTCATTATTGCCCGAAAATAAGGGGATTTTCCGCCTTTTTGACTCAAAATAACTGAAATTTCTGCCTTTTCCCCCAAAATAAATGAAATTTCTGTCTTTTTCCCCCAAAATAAGGGGAATTTCTGACTTTTTGCCCGAAAATAAGGGGAATTTCAGGGTATTTACCTCAAAATGAGGGGAATTTCTGCCTTTTTGCCCCAAAATATGGGGAATTTCTGCCTTTTTGGCCCAAAATAAAAAAAATTTCTGCAATTTTGTTTCAAAATAAAAGAAATTTCTGCCTTTTTGCCCCAAAATAAGAAAATTTCTGCCTTTTCTCTGAAATAAGTGAAATTTCTGCAATTTTGCCCCAAAATAAGGGAAATTTCTGCAATTTTGCCCCAATGTCAAGGAAATTTCTGCAATTTTGCCCCAAAATAAGGGGAATTTCTGATTTTTGCTCCCGAAAAAAGGAGATTTTCTGCCTTTTTGCCCGAAAATTATGAGAATTTCTGCAATTTTGCTTCAAAATATGGGGAATTTCTGCCTTTTAGCTCCAAAATAAAGGGAATTTCTGCATTTTCCCCCAATATTTGGGGAATTTCTGCATTTTACCTCTAAATAAGGGGAATTTCTGCATTTTAACTCAAAATAAGAAGAATTTCTGCCTTTTGCCCCAAAATATGGGGAATTTCTGCTTTTTGTTTCAAAATAATGAAAATTTCTTCAATTTTGTACCATAATAAAAGAAATTTCTGCTTTTTGCCCCAAAATAAAGGGAATTTCTGACTTTTTGCTCTGAAATAAATGAAATTTCTGCACTTTTCCCCGAAAATAAGGGAAATTTGTGCTTTTTTGCCCCAAAATAAGGGGAATTTCTGCCTTTTGAACCCAAATATGGGGAATTTCAACATTTTACCTCAAAATAAAAGGAAATTCAGCCTTTTTGCCCTAAAATATGGAGAATTTCTGTCTTTTTGCCCAAAATAAAGGGAATTTCTGCATTTTTGCACCAATATTAGGGGAATTTCTACAATTTTGCTCCATAATACGGGTCATTTCTGCCTTTATGCCCAAATGAAGTGGAATTTCTGCCTTTTTGTACCAAAAAAAGTGAAATTTCTTCAAGTTTAGCCAAAAATTAGGGATTTCATTTTTTGCCTCAAAATAAAAGGAATTTCTGCCATTTTGCCATGAAATATTTGAAATTTCAGCAATTTTACCCCAAAATAAGGGAAATTTCTGCCTTTTTGACCCAAAATAAGGGGAATTTCAGCCTTAATTCCTCAAAATAAGGGGAATTTCTGCATTATTGCCGCAAAATATAAGGAATTTCTGCTTTTTTGCCCCAAAATAAGTAAATTTTCTGCTAATTTTGCCCCAAAATAAGGGGAATTTCTCCCTGTTTGCCCCAAAATAAAGGAAATTTCAGGCTTTTTACCTGAAAATAAGTGAAATTTCTGCAATTTTACCTCAAAATAAGGTAAATTTTTGCAATTTCGCCCAAAAATAAAGGAAATTTCTGGAATTTTGCCCCAAAATAAGGGGAATTTCTGATTTTTGCACCAAAATAAAGGGAATTTCTGCCTTTTGCCTCAAAATTAGGGGAATTTCTACAATTTTGTTCCAAAATATAGGGAATTTCTGCCCTTTTGCCCGAAAATGAGTGGAATGCATACCTTTTGGCCATAAAAAAAATTTCTTCATTGTTGCTCCAAAATAAGGGGAATTTCTGCCTTTTTGCCTCTACATAATTGAAATTGCTGTCCTTTTCTCCCCAAACAAAGGGAATTTCTGTCTTTTTTGCCCAATAATAAGGGGAATTTCTGACTTATTACACTGAAATAAGTGAAATTTCTGCAATTTTGCCCCAAAATAAGTGAAATTTCTCCAATTTATCCCCAAAATAAGGGAAATTTCTGGAATTTTGCCCCAAAATAAGTGGAATTTCTGAGTTTTGCCCCAAAATAAGGAGAATTTCTGTCTTTTTGACCCAACAAATAGGGAATTTCTGCCTTTTTGCCCCACAACTAGGGGAATTTCTGCAATTTTGCTCCAAAATACGGGAAATTTCTGCTTTTTTTCCCAAAAATAAGAGGAATGTATACCTTTTGCAACAAAAAAGGGAAATTTCTTCATTTTTGCCTCAAAATAAAATGTTTTTCTGCCTTTTAACCTAAAAATAAATGAAATTTCTGCATTTTTATACAAAAATAAACGGAATTTCTGTCTTTTTGCCCCAAAATAAAAGGAATTTTTGAATTATGCCCTGAAATTAGTGAAATTTCTGCAATTTTGCAACAAATTAAGAGAAATTTCTGCCTTTTTGACACAAATTAAGGAGAATTTCTGAATTTTGTCACAAAATAGCAGGAATTTCTGACTTTTTGTCCCAAAATAAGAAAAATTCCTGCCTTTTTTCCCTGAAATAAGTGAAATTTCTGCAATTTTGCCCAAAATAAGTGAAATTTCTGCAATTTTGCGACGAAATAAGGGAAATTTTTGGAATTTTGCCCCCAAATAAGGGGAATTTCAGCCTTTTTACCTCAAAATAAAGGGAATTTCAGCATTTTTGCCACAAAATATTAGGAATTTCTGCCTTTTTGCCCCAAAATACAGGAAATTTCTGGAATATTGCCCCAAAATAAGAGGAATTTCTGATTTTTGAACCAAAATAAAGGGAATTTCTTCCTTTTGCCCCAAAATTAGGGGAATTTCTGCAATTTTGTTCCAAAATACGGGGAATTTCTGCCTTTTTGCCCGAAAATAAGGGGAATGCATACCTTTTTGCCATAAAAAAGAAAAATTTCTTCATTTTTGCTCCAAAATAAGGGGAATTTTGGCCTTTTTGCCTCTAAATAAGTGGAATTTCTGTCTTTTTCTCCCAAATCAAAGGAAATTTCTGTCTTTTTTGCCCAATAATAAGGGGAATTTTTGACTTATTACCCTGAAATAAGTGAAATTTCTGCAATTTTGCTCAAAAACAAGTGAAATTTCTGCAATTTTGCCCCAAAATAAGGGAAATTTCTGGAATTTTGCCTCAAAATAAGTGGAATTTCTGTAATTTTGCCCCAAAATAAGGAGAATTTGTGTCTTTTTCACCCAACAAATAGGGAATTTCTGCCTTTTTGCCCAACAACTAGGAGATTTTCTGCAATTTTGCTCCAAAATACGAGGAATTTTTGCTTTTTTTACCAAAAATAAGAGGAATGTATACTTTTTGCCACAAAAAAGAGAAATTTCTTTATTTTTGCCCCAAAATAAGAGGAATTTCTGCCTTTTTACCTCAAAATAAGTGAAATTTCTGCCTTTTTCCCAAAAAAAATAGACGGAATGTCTGTCTTTTTGTCCCAAAATAAAAGGAATTTTGAATTATGCCCTGTAATAAGTGAAATTTCTGCAATTTTGCCCCAAAATAAGAGAAATTTCTGCCTTTTTGACACAAAATAATGGGAATTTCTGCATTTTTGCCACAAAATATTAGGAATTTCTGGTTTTTTGCCCCAAAATAAGGAAAATTCCTGCCTTTTATCTCTGAAATAAGTGAAATTTCTGAAATTTTGCCCCAAAATAAGTGAAATTTCTGCAATTTTGCTTCAAAATGAGGGAAATTTCTGGAATTTTGTTCCCAAATAAAGGGAATATCATCCTTTTTACCTCAAAATAAGGGGAATTTCAGCATTTTTGCCACAAAATATTAGGAATTTCTGCCTTTTTGCCCCCAAATAAAGAAAATTTCTGCCTTTTTCCCTGAAATAAGTGAAATTTCTGCAATTTTGCCCCAAAATAAGTGAATTTTCTGCAATTTTGCCCCAAATAAAGGAAATTTCTGGAATTTTGCCCCAAAATAATTGGAATTTCTGACTTTTGCCCCACAATAAGGAGAATATCTGACTTTTGCCCTAACATATAGGGAATTTCTGCCTTTTGCCCCACAATTAGGGGAATTTCTGCAATTTTGCACCAAAATAAAGGGAATTTCTCCCTTTTGCCCGAAAGTAAGGGGAATGTATACCTTTTGCCAAAAAACGGAAATTTCTTCATTTTTGCCCCAAAATAAGAGGAATTTCTGCCTTTTTACCTCAAAATAAGTGAAATTTCTGCCTTTCTACCCAAAAATAAACGGAATTTCTGTCTTTTTGCCCCAAAATAAAAGGAATCTTTGAATTATGCCCTGGAATAAGTGAAATTTCTGCAATTTTGCCCAAAAATAAAAGAAATTTCTGCCTTTTTGCCACAAAATATAAGGAATTTCTGTTATTTTGCCCAAAAATAAGGGAAATTTCTGCCTTTTATCCCGAAATAAGGGGGATTTCAGCCTTTATACCTCAAAATAAGGGGAATTTCTGCATTTTTGGCACAAAATATTTAGAATTTCTGAAATTTTGCTGCAAAATATTGAAAATTTCTGCCTTTTTCCCTGAAATAAGTGAAATTTCTGCAATTTTGCCCCAAAATATGTGAAATTTCTGCCATTTTGCCCCAAAATAAGGGAAATTTCCGGAATTTTCCCCAAAATAATTGGAATTTCTGAGTTTTACCCCAAAATAAAAAGAATTTCTGTGTTTTGGCCCCAACATATAGGGAATTTCTGCATTTTTACCCCACAACTAGGGGAATTTCTGCAATTTTGCTCCAAAAAACGGGGAATTTTTGCTTTTTTTCCCAAAAATAAGAAGAATGTATACCTTTTACCACAAAAAGGAAAATTTCTTCATTTTTGCCCCAAAATAAGAGGAATTTCTGCCTTTTAACCTCAAAATAAGTGAAATTTCTGCCATTTTATTAAAAATAAACGGAATTTCTGCCTTTTGCCCCAAAATAAAAGGGATTTTTGAATTATGCCCTGAAATAAGTGAAATTTCTGGAATTTTGCCCCAAAATAAGAGAAATTTCTGCCTTTTTGACACAAAATATTAGGAATTTCTGCCTTTTTGCCCCAAAATAAGAAAAATTCCTGCCTTTTTTTCCCTGAAATAAGTGAAATTTCTGCAATTTTGCCCCAAAATAAGTGAAATTTCTGGAATTTTGCCCCAAAATAAGGGAAATTTCTGGAATTTTGCCTCCAAATAAGGGGTATTTCAGCCTTTTTATCTCAAAATAATGGGAATTTCAGCATTTTTGCCACAAAATATTAGGAATTTCTGCCTTTTTGCCTCAAAATAAGGAAAATTTCTGCCTTTTTTCCCTGAAATAACTGAAATTTCTGCAATTTTGCCCCAAAATAAGTGAAATTTCTGCAATTTTGCCCCAAATAAGGGAAATTTCTGGAATTTTGCCCCAAAATAATTGGAAATTTGAGTTTTGCCCCAAAATAAGGAGAATATCTGACTTTTGCCCTAAGATATAGGGTATTTTTGCCATTTTGCCCCACAAATAGGGGTATTTCTGAAATTTTGTTCCAAAATACGGGGAATTTCTGCCTTTTTGCCCGAAAATAAGGGGAATGTATACCTTTTGCCAAAAAAAGAAAATTTCTTCAATTTTGCCCCAAAATAAGAGGAATTTCTGCCTTTTAACCTCAAAATAAGTGAAATTTCTGCCTTTCTACCCAAAAATAAACGGAATTTCTGTCATTTTGCCCCGAAATAAAAGGAATTTTTGAATTATGCCCTGAAATAAGTGAAATTTCTGCAATTTTACCCCAAAATAAAGAAATTTTTGCCTTTTTGCCACAAAATAAGGGGAATTTCTGTCTTTTTGCCCCAAAATAAGGGAAATTTATCCCTTTTTGCCCCCAAATAAGGGAAATTTCAGCCTTTTTACCTCAAAATAAGGGGAATTTCTGCATTTTTGCGACAAAATATTAGGAATTTCTGCCTTTTTGCTCCAAAATAAGGAAAATTTCTGCTTTTTTTCCATGAAATAAGTGAAATTTCTGCAATTTTGCCCTAAAATAAGCAAAATTTCTGGAATTTTGCTCCAAAATAAGGGAAATTTCTGGAATTTTGCCTCAGAATAAGTGGAATTTCTGAGTTGTGCCCAAAAATGTGGAGAATTTTTGTCTTTTTGCCTCAACATATAGGGAATTTCTGCCTTTTTGCCCCACAATTAGGGGAATTTCTGCAATTTTGCTCCAAAATACGGGAATTTTTGCTTTTTTGCCTGAAAATAAGGGGAATGTATATCTTTTGCCACAAAAATGAAATTTCTTCATTTTTGCCCCAAAATAAGAGGAATTTCTGCATTTTTACCTCAAAATAAGTGAAATTTCTTCCTTTTTACCCAAAATAAACGGAATTTCTGTCTTATTGCCACAAAATAAAAGGAATTTTTGAATTATGCCCTGAAATAAGTGAAATTTCTGCAATTTTGCCCCAAAATAAGTGAAATTTCTGCCTTTTTGACACAAAATAATGGAAATTTCTGCATTTTTTCAAAAAATATTGGGAATTTCTGCCTTTTTGCCCCAAAATAAGGAAAATTTCTGCATTTTTTCCCTGAAATTAGTGAAATTTCTGCAATTTTGCCCAAAATAAGTGAAATTTCGACAATTTTTCCCCAAAATAACTAAAATTTCTGCAATGTTGCCCAAAAATAAGGGAAATTTCTGGAATTTTGCCCAAAAATAAGTGGAATTTCTGAGTTTTGCCCCAAAATAAAAAGAATTTCTGTCTTTTTACCCCAACATATAGGGAATTTCTGCATTTTTGCCCCACAATTTGGAGAATTTCTGCAATTTTGCTTCAAAATATGGGGAATTTCTCCTTTTTATCCCGAAAATAAGGGGAATGTATACCTTTTGCCACAAAAAAAGAAATTTCTTCATTTTTGCCCCAAAATAAGAGGAATTTCTGCATTTTTACCTCAAAATAAGTGAAATTTCTGCCTTTTTTCCCAAAAAATAAACGGAATTTCTATCTTTTTGCCCCAAAATAAAAGGAATTTTTGAATTATGCCCTGAAATAAGTAAAATTTCTTCAATTTTGCCCAAAAATAAGGGAAATTTCTGACTTTTTGACACAAACTAAGGGGAATTTCTACATTTTTGCCACAAAATTTAGGAATTTCTGTCTTTTTGCCCCAAAATAAAGAAAATTTCTGTCTTTCTTCTCTGAAATAAAAGAAATTTCTGCAATTTTGCCCCAAAATAAGTGAAATTTCTGCAATTTTGCCCCAAAATAAGTGGAATTTCGGAGTTTTGCCCCAAAATAAGGAGAATTTCTGTCTTTTTGCCCCAACAAATAGAAAATTTCTCCTTTTTTGCCCCACAACTAGGGGAATTTCTGCAATTTTGCTCCAAAAATACAGGGAATTTCTGCTTTTTCTTCCAAAAATAAGGGGAATGTATACCTTTGGCCAAAAAAAAAAGGGAAATTTCTTCATTTTTGCCCCAAAATAATAGGAATTTCTGCCTTTTTACATCAATATAAGTGAAATTTCTGCCTTTTTACCCAAAATAAACGGAATTTCTGTCTTTTTGCCCCAAAATAAAAGGAATTTTTGAATTTTGCCCTGAAATAAGGGAAATTTCTGCAATTTTGCCTTATCATAAAAGTAATTTCTGCTTTTTTGTCACAAAATAAGGGGAATTTCTGCATTTTTGCCACAAAATATTAGGAATTTCTGACTTTTTGCCCCAAAATAAGAAAATTTCTGCCTTTATTCCCTGAAATAAGTGAAATTTCTGTAATTTTGCCCCAAAATAAGTGAAATTTCTGCAATTTTGCCCAAAAATAAGAGAAATTTCTGGAATTTTCCCCAAAATAAATGGAATTTCTGAGTTTTGCCCCAAAATAAAAAGAATTTTGTCTTTTTGCCCCAACATATAGGGAATTTCTGCATTTTTGCCCCACAATTAGAGGAATTTCTGCAATTTTGCTCCAAAATACGGGGAATTTCTGCTTTTTAGCCCGAAAATAAAAATAATGTATACCTTTTGCCACAAAAAAAGAAATTTCTTCATTTTTGCCTCAAAATAAAAGGAATTTCTACATTTTTACCTAAAAATAAGTGAAATTTCTGCCTTTTTACCCAAAAATAAACAGAATTTCTGTTTTTTTTTGCCCCAAAATAAAAGGAATTTTTGAATTATGCCCTGAAATAAGTGATATTTCTGCAATTTTTCCCCAAAAATAAAAGAAATTTCTGCCTTTTTGCCACAAAATAAAGGCAATTTCTGTCTTTTTGCCCCAAAATAATTAAATTTCTGCCTTTTTGTCCCGAAAAAAAGGGAATTTCAGCCTTTATACCTCAAAGTAAGGGGAATTTCTGCATTTTTGGCACAAAATATTAGGAATTTCTGCCTTTTTGCCCCAAAATAAGGAAAATTCCTGCCTTTTTTCCCTGAAATAAGTGAAATTTCTGCAATTTTGCTCCAAAATAAGTGAAATTTCTGGAATTTTGCCCCAAAATAATGGAAATTTCTGGAATTTTGCCCCCAAATAAGGGGAATTTCAGCCTTTTTACCTCAAAATAATAGGAATTTCAGCTTTTTTGCCACAAAATATTAGGAATTTCTGCCTTTTTGCCCCAAAATAAAAAAATTTCTGCCTTTTTTCCCTGAAATAAGTGAAATTTCTGCAATTTGCCCCAAAATAAGTGAAATTTCTGCAATTTTGCCCCAAATAAGGGAAATTTCTGGAATTTTGCCCCAAAATAATTGGAATTTTTAGTTTTTCCTCAAAATAAGGAGAATATCTGACTTTTGCCCTAACACATAGGGAATTTTTGCCTTTTTGCCCCGCAATTAGGGGTATTTCTGAAATTTTGCTCCAAAATACGGGGAATTTCTGCCTTTTTGCCCGAAAATAAGGGGAATATATACCTTTTGCCACAAAAAAGGGAAATTTCTTCATTTTTGCCCCAAAATAAGAGGAATTTCTGCCTTTTAACCGCAAAATATGTGAAATTTCTGCCTTTCTACCCAAAAATAAACGGAATTTCTGTTTTTTTGCCCCAAAATAAAAGGAATTTTTGAATTTTGCCCTGAAATAAGGGAAATTTCTGCAATTTTGCCTCAACATAAAAGAAATTTCTGCCTTTTTGACACAAAATAAGGGAAATTTCTGCATTTTTGCCACAAAATATTAGGAATTTCTGACTTTTTGCCCCAAAATAAGAAAATTTCTGTATTTTTTCCCTGAAATAAGTGAAATTTCTGCAATTTTGCCCCAAAGTAAGGGATATTTCTGCCTTTTTGTTCCGAAATAAAAGGAATTTCAGAATTTTTACCTCAAAATAGGGGAATTTCTGCATTTTTGCCACAAAATATTGAGAATTTCTGCCATTTTGCTCCAAAATATCGAAAATTTCTGCCTTTTTTCTCTGAAATAAGTGAAATTTCTGCAATGTTGCCCCTAAATAAGTGAAATTTTTGCAATTTTGCCCCAAAATAAAGGAAATTTCTGGAATTTTCCCCAAAATAAATGGAATTTCTGAGTTTTGCCCCAAAATAAAAAGAATTTCTGTCTTTTTGCCCCAACATATAGGGAATTTCTGCATTTTTGCCCCACAAGTAGAAGAATTTCTGCAATTTTGCTCCAAAATACGGGGAATTTCTGCTTTTTAGCCCGAAAATAAAAAAATGTATACCTTTTGCCACAAAAAAAAGAAATTTCTTCATTTTTGCCTCAAAATAAGAGGAATTTCTGCATTTTTACCTCAAAATAAGTGAAATTTCTGCCTTTTTACTCAAAAATAAATGGAATTTCTGTCTTTTTGCCCCAAAATAAAAGGAAATTTTGAATTATGCCCTGAAATAAGTGATATTTCTGCAATTTTTCCCCAAAATAAAAGAAATTTCTGCCTTTTTGCCACAAAATAAGGGCAATTTCTGTATTTTTGCCCCAAAATAAGGGAAATTTCTGCCTTTTTGTCCCAAAATAAGGGGAATTTTAGCCTTTATACCTCAAAATAAGGGGAATTTCTGCATTTTTGTCACAAAATATTGAGAATTTCTGCAATTTTGCTCCAAAATATTGAAAATTTCTGCCTTTTTTTCCTGAAATAAGTGAAATTTCTGCAATTTTGCCCCAAAATAAGTGAAATTTCTGCAATTTTGCCCCAAAATAATGGAAATTTCTGGAATTTTCCCCAAAATAAATGGAATTTCTGAGTTTTACCCCAAAATAAAAAGAATTTCTGTGTTTTGCCCCAACATATAGGGAATTTCTGCCTTTTTGCCCCAGAACTAGGGGAATTTCTGCAATTTTGCTTTAAAATACGGGGAATTTCTGCCTTTTTTTCTCAAAAATAAGAGGAATGTATACCTTTTGCCACAGAAAAGGGAAATTTCTTCATTTTTGCACCAAAATAAGAGGAATTTCTGCCTTTTAACCTCAAAATAAGTGAAATTTCTGCCTATCGACCCAAAAATAAATGGAATTTCTGTTATTTTGCCCCAAAATAAAAGGAATTTTTGAATTATGCCCTGAAAAAAGTGAAATTTCTGCAATTTTACCCCAAAATAAAAGAAATTTCTGCTTTTTGCCACAAAATAAAAGGAATTTCTGTCTTTTTGCCCAAAAATAAGGGAAATTTCTGCCTTTTTGTTCCAAAATAATGGAAATTTTAGCCTTTTTACCTCAAAATAAAGGGAATTTCTGCATTTTTGCCACAAAATATTGAGAATTTTTGCCATTTTGCTCCAAAATATCGAAAATTTCTGCCTTTTTTCCCTGAAATAAGTGAAATTTCTGCAATTTTGCCCCAAAGTAAGTAAAATTTCTGCAATTAAGCCCCAAAATAAGGGAAATTTCTGGAATTTTCCCCAAAATAAATGGAATTTCTGAGTTTTGCCCCAAAATAAAGAATTTCTGTCTTTTGCTTCTACATATAGGGAATTTCTGCATTTTTGCCCCATAATTAGGGGAATTTCTGCAATTTTGCTCCAAATACGGGGAATTTCTGCTTTTTAGCCCGAAAATAAAAGTAATGTATACCTTTTGCCACAAAAAAAGAAATTTTTTCATTTTTGCCCTAAAATAAAAGGAATTTCTGCATTTTTACCTCAAAATAAGTGAAATTTCTGCCTTTTTATCCAAAAATAAACGGAATTTCTGTCTTTTTGCCCCAAAATAAAAGGAATTTTTGAATTTTGCCCTGAAATAAGGGAAATTTCTGCAATCTTGCCCCAACATAAAAGAAATTTCTGCCTTTTTGACACAAAATAAGGGGAATTTCTGCATTTTTGCCAGAAAATATTAGGAATTTCTGACTTTTTGCCCCAAAATAAGAAAATTTCTGCCTTTTTTCCCTAAAATAAGTGAAATTTCTGCAATTTTGCCCCAAAATAAGGGAAATGTTGGCCTTTTTGTTCCGAAATAAGGGGAATTTCAGCCTTTTTACCTCAAAATAGGGGAATTTCTGCATTTTTGCCACAAAATATTGAGAATTTCTGCCATTTTGCTCCAAAATATCGAAAATTTCTGCCTTTTTTCTCTGAAATAAGTGAAATTTCTGCAATGTTGCCCCAAAATAAGTGAAATTTTTGCAATTTTGCCCCAAAATAAGGGAAATTTCTGGAATTTTCCCCAAAATAAATGGAATTTCTGAGTTTTGCCCCAAAATAAAAAGAATTTCTGTCTTTTTGCCCCAACATATAGGGAATTTCTGCATTTTTGCCCCACAAGTAGAGGAATTTCTGCAATTTTGCTCCAAAATACGGGGAATTTCTGCTTTTTAGCCCGAAAATAAAAAAATGTATACCTTTTGCCACAAAAAAAAGAAATTTCTTCATTTTTGCCTCAAAATAAGAGGAATTTCTGCATTTTTACCTCAAAATAAGTGAAATTTCTGCCTTTTTACTCAAAAATAAATGGAATTTCTGTCTTTTTGCCCCAAAATAAAAGGAAATTTTGAATTATGCCCTGAAATAAGTGATATTTCTGCAATTTTTCCCCAAAATAAAAGAAATTTCTGCCTTTTTGCCACAAAATAAGGGCAATTTCTGTATTTTTGCCCCAAAATAAGGGAAATTTCTGCGTTTTTGTCCCAAAATAAGGGGAATTTTAGCCTTTATACCTCAAAATAAGGGGAATTTCTGCATTTTTGTCACAAAATATTGAGAATTTCTGCAATTTTGCTCCAAAATATTGAAAATTTCTGCCTTTTTTTCCTGAAATAAGTGAAATTTCTGCAATTTTGCCCCCAAATAAGTGAAATTTCTGCAATTTTGCCCTAAAATAATGGAAATTTCTGGAATTTTCCCCAAAATAAATGGAATTTCTGAGTTTTACCCCAAAATAAAAAGAATTTCTGTGTTTTTGCCCCAACATATAGGGAATTTCTGCCTTTTTGCCCCAGAACTAGGGGAATTTCTGCAATTTTGCTTTAAAATACGGGGAATTTCTGCCTTTTTTTCTCAAAAATAAGAGGAATGTATACCTTTTGCCACAGAAAAGGGAAATTTCTTCATTTTTGCACCAAAATAAGAGGAATTTCTGCCTTTTAACCTCAAAATAAGTGAAATTTCTGCCTATCGACCCAAAAATAAATGGAATTTCTGTTATTTTGCCCCAAAATAAAAGGAATTTTTGAATTATGCCCTGAAAAAAGTGAAATTTCTGCAATTTTACCCGAAAATAAAAGAATTTCTGCTTTTTGCCACAAAATAAAAGGAATTTCTGTCTTTTTGCCCAAAAATAAGGGAAATTTCTGCCTTTTTGTTCCAAAATAATGGAAATTTTAGCCTTTTTACCTCAAAATAAAGGGAATTTCTGCATTTTTGCCACAAAATATTGAGAATTTCTGCCATTTTGCTCCAAAATATCGAAAATTTCTGCCTTTTTTCCCTGAAATAAGTAAAATTTCTGCAATTTTGCCCCAAAGTAAGTAAAATTTCTGCAATTTAGCCCCAAAATAAGGGAAATTTCTGGAATTTTCCCCAAAATAAATGGAATTTCTGAGTTTTGCCCCAAAATAAAGAATTTCTGTCTTTTGCTTCTACATATAGGGAATTTCTGCATTTTTGCCCCATAATTAGGGGAATTTCTGCAATTTTGCTCCAAAATACGGGGAATTTCTGCTTTTTAGCCCGAAAATAAAAAAATGTATACCTTTTGCCACAAAAAAAAGAAATTTCTTCATTTTTGCCTCAAAATAAGAGGAATTTCTGCATTTTTACCTCAAAATAAGTGAAATTTCTGCCTTTTTACTCAAAAATAAATGGAATTTCTGTCTTTTTGCCCCAAAATAAAAGGAAATTTTGAATTATGCCCTGAAATAAGTGATATTTCTGCAATTTTTCCCCAAAATAAAAGAAATTTCTGCCTTTTTGCCACAAAATAAGGGCAATTTCTGTATTTTTGCCCCAAAATAAGGGAAATTTCTGCGTTTTTGTCCCAAAATAAGGGGAATTTTAGCCTTTATACCTCAAAATAAGGGGAATTTCTGCATTTTTGTCACAAAATATTGAGAATTTCTGCAATTTTGCTCCAAAATATTGAAAATTTCTGCCTTTTTTCCTGAAATAAGTGAAATTTCTGCAATTTTGCCCCAAAATAAGTGAAATTTCTGCAATTTTGCCCCAAAATAATGGAAATTTCTGGAATTTTCCCCAAAATAAATGGAATTTCTGAGTTTTACCCCAAAATAAAAAGAATTTCTGTGTTTTTGCCCCAACATATAGGGAATTTCTGCCTTTTTGCCCCAGAACTAGGGGAATTTCTGCAATTTTGCTTTAAAATACGGGGAATTTCTGCCTTTTTTTCTCAAAAATAAGAGGAATGTATACCTTTTGCCACAGAAAAGGGAAATTTCTTCATTTTTGCACCAAAATAAGAGGAATTTGTGCCTTTTAACCTCAAAATAAGTGAAATTTCTGCCTATCGACCCAAAAATAAATGGAATTTCTGTTATTTTGCCCCAAAATAAAAGGAATTTTTGAATTATGCCCTGAAAAAAGTGAAATTTCTGCAATTTTACCCCAAAATAAAAGAATTTCTGCTTTTTGCCACAAAATAAAAGGAATTTCTGTCTTTTTGCCCAAAAATAAGGGAAATTTCTGCCTTTTTGTTCCAAAATAATGGAAATTTTAGCCTTTTTACCTCAAAATAAAGGGAATTTCTGCATTTTTGCCACAAAATATTGAGAATTTCTGCCATTTTGCTCCAAAATATCGAAAATTTCTGCCTTTTTTCCCTGAAATAAGTGAAATTTCTGCAATTTTGCCCCAAAGTAAGTAAAATTTCTGCAATTTAGCCCCAAAATAAGGGAAATTTCTGGAATTTTCCCCAAAATAAATGGAATTTCTGAGTTTTGCCCCAAAATAAAGAATTTCTGTCTTTTGCTTCTACATATAGGGAATTTCTGCATTTTTGCCCCATAATTAGGGGAATTTCTGCAATTTTGCTCCAAATACGGGGAATTTCTGCTTTTTAGCCCGAAAATAAAAGTAATGTATACCTTTTGCCACAAAAAAAGAAATTTTTTCATTTTTGCCCTAAAATAAAAGGAATTTCTGCATTTTTACCTCAAAATAAGTGAAATTTCTGCCTTTTTATCCAAAAATAAACGGAATTTCTGTCTTTTTGCACCAAAATAAAAGGAATTTATGAATTTTGCCCTGAAATAAGGGAAATTTCTGCAATCTTGCCCCAACATAAAAGAAATTTCTGCCTTTTTGACACAAAATAAGGGGAATTTCTGCATTTTTGCCAGAAAATATTAGGAATTTCTGACTTTTTGCCCCAAAATAAGAAAATTTCTGCCTTTTTTCCCTAAAATAAGTGAAATTTCTGCAATTTTGCCCCAAAATAAGGGAAATTTCTGCATTTTTGTTCCGAAATAAGGGGAATTTCAGCCTTTTTACCTCAAAATAGGGGAATTTCTGCATTTTTGCCACAAAATATTGAGAATTTCTGCCATTTTGCTCCAAAATATCGAAAATTTCTGCCTTTTTTCTCTGAAATAAGTGAAATTTCTGCAATGTTGCCCCAAATAAGTGATATTTCTGCAATTTTGCCCCAAAATAAGGGAAATTTCTGGAATTTTCCCCAAAATAAATGGAATTTCTGAGTTTTGCCCCAAAATAAAAAGAATTTTAGTCTTTTTGCCCCAACATATAGGGAATTTCTGCATTTTTGCCCCACAAGTAGAGGAATTTCTGCAATTTTGCTCCAAAATACGGGGAATTTCTGCTTTTTAGCCCGAAAATAAAAATAATGTATACCTTTTGCCACAAAAAAAAACAAATTTCTTCATTTTTGCCTCAAAATAAGAGGAATTTCTGCATTTTTACCTCAAAATAAGTGAAATTTCTGCCTTTTTACCCAAAAATAAACGGAATTTCTGTCTTTTTGCCCCAAAATAAAAGGAATTTTTGAATTATGCCCTGAAATAAGTGATATTTCTGCAATTTTTCCCCAACATAAAAGAAATTTCTGCCTTTTTGCCACAAAATAAGGGCAATTTCTGTCTTTTTGCACCAAAATAAGGGAAATTTCTGCCTTTTTGTCCCAAAATAAGGGGAATTTCAGCCTTTATACCTCAAAATAAGGGGAATTTCTGCATTTTTGTCACAAAATATTGAGAATTTCTGCAATTTTGCTCCAAAATATTGAAAATTTCTGCTTTTTTTCTTGAAATAAGTGAAATTTCTGCAATTTTGCCCCAAAATAAGTGAAATTTCTGGAATTTATCCCCAAAATAAGGGAAATTTCTGGAATTTTGCCCCCAAATAAGGGGGATTTCAGCCTTTTTACCTCAAAATAATGGGA
Organism: Micromys minutus; assembly: GCF_963924665.1. Taxonomy (NCBI): domain Eukaryota; kingdom Metazoa; phylum Chordata; class Mammalia; order Rodentia; family Muridae; genus Micromys; species Micromys minutus. Next base: position 1,444,912 of record NW_027667145.1, read on the forward strand.
ATTTCAGCAGTTTTGCCACAAAATATTAGGAATTTCTGCCTTTTTGCCCCAAAATAAGGAAAATTTCTGCCTTTTTTCCCTGAAATAAGTGAAATTTCTGCACTTTTGCCCCAAAATAAGTGAAATTTCTGCAATTTTGCCCCAAATAAGGGAAATTTCTGGAATTTTGCCCCAAAATAATTGGAATTTTGAGTTTTGCCCCAAAATAAGGAGAATATCTGACTTTTGCCCTAACATATAGGGAATTTTTGCACGGCAATTAGAGGAATTACTGCAATTTTGCTCCAAAATACGGGGAATTTCTGCCTTTTTGCCCGAAAATATGGGGAATGTATACCTTTTGCCACAAAAAAGGGAAATTTCTTCATTTTTGCCCCAAAATAAGAGGAATTTCTGCCTTTTAACCTCAAAATAAGTGAAATTTCTGCCTTTCTACCCAAAAATAAATGGACTTTCTGTCATTTTGCCCCAAAATAAAAGGAATTTTTGAATTATGCCCTGAAATAAGTGAAATTTCTGCAATTTTACCCCAAAATAATAGAAATTTCTGCCTTTTTGCCACAAAATAAAAGAAATTTCTGTCTTTTTGCCCAAAAATAATGGAAATTTCTGCCTTTTTGTTCCGAAATAAGGGGAATTTCAGCCTTTTTACCTCAAAATATAAGAATTTCTGCATTTTTGCCACAAAATATTGAGAATTTCTGCCATTTTGCTCCAAAATATCAAAAATTTCTGCCTTTTTTCCCTGAAATAAGTGAAATTTCTGCAATGTTGCCCCAAAATATGTGAAATTTCTGCAATTTTGCCCCAAATAAGGGAAATATCTGAAATTTTGCCCCAAAATAATTGGAATTTTGAGTTTTGCCCCAAAATAAGGAGAATATCTGACTTTTGCCCTTACATATAGGGAATTTTTGCCTTTTTGCACGGCAATTAGAGGAATTTCTGCAATTTTGCTCCAAAACACGGGGAATTTCTGCCTTTTTGCCCGAAAATAAGGGGAATGTATACCTTTTGCCACAAAAAAGGGAAATTTCTTCATTTTTGCCCCAAAATAAGAGGAATTTCTGCCTTTTAACCTCAAAATAAGTGAAATTTCTGCCTTTCTACCCAAAAATAAATGGAATTTCTGTCATTTTACCCCAAAATAAAAGGAATTTTTGAATTATGCCCTGAAATAAGTGAAGTTTCTGCAATTTTACCCCAAAATAAAAGAAATTTCTGCCTTTTTGCCACAAAATAAAAGGAATTTCTGTTTTTTTTGCCCAAAAATAAGGGAAATTTCTGCCTTTTTGTTCCGAAATAAGGGGAATTTCAGCTTTTTTACCTCAAAATAAAGGAATTTCTGCATTTTTGCCACAAAATATTGAGAACTTCTGCCATTTTGCTCCAAAATATCGAAAATTTCTGCCTTTTTTCCCTGAAATAAGTAAAATTTCTGCAATTTTGCCCCAATATAAGTGAAGTTTCTGCAATTTAGACCCAAAATAAGGGAAATTTCTGGAATTTTCCCCAAAATAAATGGAATTTCTGAGTTTTGCCCCAAAATAAAAAGAATTTCTGTCTTTTTGCCCCAACATACAGGGAATTTCTGCGTTTTTGCCCCACAATTAGAGGAATTTCTGCAATTTTGCTCCAAAATACGGGGAATTTCTGCTTTTTAGCCCGAAAATAAAAATGATGTATACCTATTGCCACAAAAAAAAGAAATTTCTTCATTTTTGCCTCAAAATAAGAGGAATTTCTGCATTTTTACTTCAAAATAAGTGAAATTTCTGCCTTTTTACCCAAAAATAAACGGAATTTCTGTCTTTTTGCCCCAAAATAAAAGGAATTTTTGAATTATGCCCTGAAATAAGTGAAATTTCTGCAATTTTTCCCCAACATAAAAGAAATTTCTGCCTTTTTGCCACAAAATAAGGGCAATTTCTGTCTTTTTGCCCCAAATTAAGGGAAATTTCTGCCTTTTTGTCCCGAAATAAGGGGAATTTCAGCCTTTATACCTCAAAATAAGGGAAATTTCTGCATTTTTGTCACAAAATATTGAGAATTTCTGCAATTTTGTTCCAAAATATTGAAAATTTCTGCCTTTTTTCCTTGAAATAAGTGAAATTTCTGCAATTTTGCCCCAAAATAAGTGAAATTTCTGCAATTTTGCCCCAAAATAAGAAAAATTTCTGGAATTTTCCCCAAAATAAATGGAATTTCTGAGTTTTACACCAAAATAAATGAATTTCTGTGTTTTTGCCCCAACATATAGGGAATTTCTGCCTTTTTGCCCCAGAACTAGGGGAATTTCTGCAATTTTGCTCCAAAATACGGTGAATTTCTTCTTTTTTCCCAAAAATAAGAGGAATGTATACCTTTTGCCACAAAAAAAGGAAATTTCTTCATTTTTGCCCCATAATAAGAGGAATTTCTGCCTTTTAACCTCAAAATAAGTGAAATTTCTGCCTTTTTATTCAAAAATAAACGGAATTTCTGTCTTTTTGCCCCAAAATATAAGGAATTTTTGAATTATGCCCTGAAATAAGTGAAATTTCTGAAATTTTGCCCCAAAATAAGTGAAATTTCTGGAATTTTGCCCCAAAATAAGGGAAATTTCTGGAATTTTGCCCCCAAATAAGGCGAATTTCAGCCTTTTTACCTCAAAATAACGGGAATTTCAGCATTTTTGCCACAAAATATTAGGAATTTCTGCCTTTTTGCCCCAAAATAAGGAAAATTTATGCCTTTTTTTCCTGAAATAAGTGAAATTTCTGCAATTTTGCCCCAAAATAAGTGAAATTTCTGCAATTTTGCCCCAAATAAGGGAAATTTCTGGAATTTTGCCCCAAAATAATTGGAATTTTGAGTTTTGCCCCAAAATAAGGGGAATATCTGACTTTTGCCCTAACATATAGGGAATTTTTGCCTTTTTGCCCCGCAATTAGGGGAATTTCTGCAATTTTGCTCCAAAATACGGGGAATTTCTGCCTTTTTGCCCGAAAATAAGGGGAATGTATACCTTTTGCCACAAAAAAAGGAAATTTCTTCATTTTTGCCCCAAAATAAGAGGAATTTCTGCCTTTTAACCTCAAAATAAGTGAAATTTCTGCCTTTCTACCAAAAATAAACAGAATTTCTGTCATTTTGCCCTGAAATAAAAAGAATTTTTGAATTATGCCTTGAAATAAGTGAAATTTCTGCAATTTTACCACAAAATAAAAGAAATTTCTGCCTTTTTGCCACAAAATAAAAGGAATTTCTGTCTTTTTGCCCCAAAATAAGGGAAATTTCTGCCTTTTGTTCCGAAATAAGGAGAATTTCAGCCTTTTTACCTCAAAATAGGGGAATTTCTGCATTTTTGCCACAAAATATTGATAATTTCTGCCATGTTGCTCCAAAATATCAAAAATTTCTGCTTTTTTTCCCTAAAATAAGTGAAATTTCTGCAATGTTGCCCCAAAATAAGTGAAATTTCTGCAATTTTGCCCCAAAATAAAGGAAATTTCCGGAATTTTCCCCAAAATAAATGGAATTTCTGAGGTTTGCCCCAAAATAAAAAGAATTTCTGTCTATTTGCCCCAACATATAGGGAATTTCTGCATTTTTGCCCCACAATTAGAGGAATTTCTGCAATTTTGCTCCAAAATACGGGGAATTTCTGCTTTTTAGCCCGAAAATAAAAATAATGTATACCTTTTGCCACAAAAAATAGAAATTTCTTCATTTTTACCTCAAAATAAGAGAAATTTCTGCATTTTTACCTCAAAATAAGTGAAATTTCTGCCTTTTTACCCAAAAATAAACGGAATTTCTGTCTTTTTGCCACAAAATAAAAGGAATTTTGGAATTATGCCCTGAAATAAGTGATATTTTTGCAATTTTTCCCCAAAATAAAAGAAATTTTTGCTTTTTGCCACAAAATAAGGGAAATTTCTGCCTTTTTGTCCCGAAATAAGGGGAATTTCAGCCTTTATACCTCAAAATAAGGGGAATTTCTGCATTTTTGGCACAAAATAATGAGAATTTCTGCAATTTTGCTCCAAAATATTGAAAATTTCTGTCTTTTTTCCCTAAAATAAGTGAAATTTCTGAAATTTTGCCCAAAAATAAGTGAAATTTCTACAATTTTGCCTCAAAATAAGAGAAATTTCTGGAATTTTCCCCAAAATAAATGGAATTTCTGGGTTTTACCCCAAAATAAAAAGAATTTCTGTGTTTTTGCCCCAACATATAGGGAATTTATGCCTTTTTGCCCCACAACTAGGAAAATTTCTGCAATTTTGCTCCAAAATACGGGGAATTTCTGCTTTTTTTCCCAAAAATAAGAGGAATGCATACGTTTCGCCACAAAAAAGGGAAATTTCCTCATTTTTGCCCAAAAATAAGAGGAATTTCTGCCTTTTAACCTCAAAATAAGTGAAATTTTTGCCTTTTTATTTCAAAATAAATGGAATTTCTGTCTTTTTGCCCCAAAATAAATGGAATTTTTAAATTATGCCCTGAAATAAGTGAAATTTCTGCAATTTTGCCCCAAAATAAGAGAAATTTCTGCCTTTTTGACACAAAATATTAGGAATTTTTGCCTTTTTGCCCCAAAATAAGGAAAATTCCTGCTTTTTTTTCCCTGAAATAAGTTAAATTTCTGCAATTTTGCCCCAAAATAAGTGAAATTTCTTTAATTTTTTCCCAAAATAAGGGAAATTTCTGGAATATTGCCCCCAAATAAGGGGAATTTCACCCTTTTTACCTCAAAATAATGGGAATTTCAGCATTTTTGCCACAAAATATTAGGAATTTCTGCCTTTTTGCCCCAAAATAAGAAAAATTTCTGCCTTTTATTCCTGAAATAAGTTAAATTTCTGCAATTTTGCCCTAAAATAAGTGAAATTTCTAGAATTTTGCCCCAAATAGGGAAATTTCTGGAATTTTCCCCAAAATAATTGGAATTTTGAGTTTTGCCCCAAAATAAGGAGAATATCTGACTTTTTCCCTAACATATAGGGAATTTTTGCCTGTTTGCACGGCAATTAGAGGAATTTCTGCAATTTTGCTCCAAAATACGGGGAATTTCTGCCTTTTTGCCCGAAAATAAGGGGAATGTATACCTTTTGCCAAAAAAAAGGGAAATTTCTTCATTTTTGCCCCAAAATAAGAAGAATTTCTGCCGTTTAACCTCAAAATAAGTGAAATTTCTGCCTTTCTACCCAAAAATAAATGGAATTTCTGTCATTTTGCCCCAAAATAAAAGGAATTTTTGAATTATGCCCTGAAATAAGTGAAATTTCTGCAATTTTATCCCAAAATAAAAGAAATTTCTGCCTTTTTGCCAAAAAATAAAAGGAATTTCTGTATTTTTGCCCAAAAATAAGGGAAATTTCTGCCTTTTTGTTCCAAAATAAGGGGAATTTCAGGCTTTTTACCTCAAAATAAAGGGAATTTCTGCATTTTTGCCACAAAATATTGAGAATTTCTGCCATTTTGCTCCAAAATATCAAAAATTTCTGCCTTTTTTTCCTGAAATAAGTGAAATTTCTGCAATTTTGTCCCAAAATATTTAAATTTCTGCAATTTAGCCCCAAAATAAGGGAAATTTCTGGAATTTTCCCCAAAATAAATGGAATTTCTGAGTTTTGCCCCAAAATAAAGAATTTCTGTCTTTTTGCCCCAACATATAGGGAATTTCTGCATTTTTGCCCCACAATTAGGGGAATTTCTGTAATTTAGCTCCAAAATACGGGGAATTTCTGCTTTTTAGCCCGAAAATAAAATTAATGTATACCTTTTGCCACAAAAAAAGAAATTTTTTCATTTTTGCCATAAAATAAGAGGAATTTCTGCATTTTTACCTCAAAATAAGTGAAATTTCTGCCTTTTTACCCAAAAAAAACGGAATTTCTGTCTTTTTGCCCCAAAATAATAGGAATTTTTAAATTTTGCCCTGAAATAAGGGAAATTTATGCAATTTTGCCCCAACATAAAAGAAATTTCTGCCTTTTTGACACAAAATAAGGGGAATTTCTGCATTTTTGCAACAAAATATTAGGAATTTCTGAGTTTGCCCCAAAATAAGAAAATTTCTGCCTTTTTTTCCTGAAATAAGTGAAATTTCTGCAATTTTGCCCCAAAATAAGGGAAATTTTGGCCTTTTTGTTCCGAAATAAGGGGAATTTCAGCCTTTTTACCTCAAAATAGGGGATTTTCTGCATTTTGCCACAAAATATTGATAATTTCTGCCATTTTGCTCCAAAATATCAAAAATTTCTGCCTTTTTTCCCTGAAATTAGTTAAATTTCTGCAATCTTGCCACAAAATAAGTGAAATTTCTGCAATTTTGCCCCAAAATAAGGGAAATTTCTGGAATTTTCCCAAAAATAAATGGAATTTCTGAGTTTTGCCCCAAAATAAAAAGAATTTCTGTCTTTTTGCCCCAACATATAGGAAATTTCTGCATTTTTGCCCCACAATAAGAGGAATTTCTGCAATTTTGCTCCAAAATACGGGGAATTTCTTCTTTTTAGCCCGAAAATAAAAATAATGTATACCTTTTGCCACAAAAAAAAAATTTCTTCATTTTTGCCTCCAAATAAGAGGAACTTCTGCATTTTGTCCTCAAAATAAGTGAAATTTTTGGCTTTTTACCCAAAAATAAACGGAATTTCTGTCTTTTTGCCCCAAAATAAAAGGAATTTTTGAATTATGCCCTGAAATAAGTGAAATTTCTGCAATTTTTCCCCAACATAAAAGAAATTTCTGCCTTTTTGCCCCAAAATAAGGGCAATTTCTGTCTTTTTGCCCCAAAATAAAAGGAAATTTTGAATTATTCCCTGAAATAACTGATATTTCTGCAATTTTCCCCCAAAATAAAAGAAATTTCTGCCTTTTTGCCATAAAATAAGGGCAATTTCTGTCTTTTTGCCCCAAAATAAGGGAAATTTCTGCCTTTTTGTCCCAAAATAAGGGGAATTTTAGCCTTTATACCTCAAAATAAGGGGAATTTCTGCATTTTTGGCACAAAATATTGAGAATTTCTGCAATTTTGCTCCAAAATATTGAAAATTTCTGCCTTTTTTCCCTGAAATAAGTTAAATTTCTGCAATTTTGCCCAAAAATTAGTGAAATTTCTGCAATTTTGCCCCAAAATAAGGAAAATTTCTGGAATTTTCCCCAAAATTAAAAGAAATTCTGTGTTTCAGCCCTAACATATAGGGTATTTCTGCCTTTTTGCCCCACAACTAGGGGAATTTCTGCAATTTTGCTCCAAAATACGGAGAATTTCTGCTTTTTTTCCCAAAAATAAGAGGAATGTATACCTTTTGCCACAAAAAAGCAAAATTTCTTCATTTTTGCCCCAAAATAAGAGGAATTTCTTCCTTTTAACCTCAAAATAAGTGAAATTTCTGCCTTTTTATTCAAAAATAAACGGAATTTCTGTCTTTTTGCCCCAAAATAAAAGGAATTTTTGAATTATGCCCTGAAATAAGTGAAATTTCTGCAATTTTGCCCCAAAATAAGAGAAATTTCTGCCTTTTTGACACAAAATATTAGAAATTTCTGCCTTTTTGCCCCAAAATAAGGAAAATTCCTGCCTTTTTTTCCCTGAAATAAGTGAAATTTCTGCAATTTTGCCCCAAAATAAGTGAAATTTCTGGAATTTTGCCCCAAAATAAGGAAAATTTCTGGAATTTTGCCCTCAAATAAGGGGAATTTCAGCATTTTTACCTCAAAATAATGAGAATTTCATCATTTTTGCCACAAAATATTAGGAATTTCTGCCTTTTTGCCCCTAAATAAAGAATTTCTGTCTTGTTGCCACAACATATAGGGAATTTCTGCATTTTTGCCCCACAATTAGGGGAATTTCTGCAATTTTGCTCCAAAATACATGGAATTTCTTCTTTTTAGCCGGAAAATAAAAATAATGTATACCTTTTGCCACAAAAAAAGAATTTTTTTTATTTTTGCCCCAAAATAAGAGGAATTTCTGCATTTTTACCTCAAAATAAGTGAAATTTCTGCCTTTTTACCCAACAATAAACGGAATTTCTGTCTTTTTTCCCCTTAATAAAAGGAATTTTTGAATTATGCCCTGAAATAAGTGATATTTCTGCAATTTTTCCCCAAAATAAAAGAAATTTCTGCCTTTTTGCCACGAAAATAGGGAAATTTCTGTCTTTTTGCCCCAAAATAAGGGAAATTTATCTCTTTTTGCCCCCAAATAAGGGAAATTTCAGCCTTTTTACCTCAAAATAAGGGGAATTTCTGCAATTTTGCCACAAACTATTAGGAATTTCTGCCTTTTTGCTCCAAAATAAGGAAAATTTCTGCCTTTTTTCCATGAAATAAGTGAAATTTCTGCAATTTTGCCCTAAAATAAGGGAAATTTCTGGAATTATGCCCCAAAATAAGGGAAATGTCTGGAATTTTGCCTCAGAATAAGTGGAATTTCTGAGTTGTGCCCAAAAATGTGGAGAATTTTTGTCTTTTAGCCTCATCATATAGGGAATTTCTGCCTTTTTGCCCCACAATTTGAGGAATTTCTGCAATTTTGCTCCAAAATACAGGCATTTCTGCTATTTTGCCCGAAAATAAGGGGAATGTATACCTTTTGCCACAAAAATGTGAAATTTCTTCATTTTTGCCCCAAAATAAGAGGAATTTCTGCATTTTTACCTCAAAATAAGTGAAATTTCTGCCTTTTTACCCAAAATAAACGGAATTTCTCTCTTTTTGCTTCAAAATAAAAGGAATTTTTGAATTATGCCCTGAAATAAGTGAAATTTCTGCAATTTTGCCCCAAAATAAGTGAAATTTCTGGAATTTTGCCCAAAAATAAGGGAAATTTCTGGAATTTTGCCCCCAAAATAAGGGGAATTTCAGCCTTTTTACCTCAAAATAATGGGAATTTCAGCATTTTTGCCACAAAATACTAGGAAATTTCTGCCTTTTTGCCCCAAAATAAGGAAAATTTCTGCCTTTTTTTCACTGAAATAAGTGAAATTTCTGCAATTTTGCCCCAAAATAAGTGAAATTTCTGCAATTTTGCCCCAAATAAGGGAAATTTCTGAAATTTTGCCCCAAAATAATTGGAATTTTGAGTTTTGCCCCAAAATAATGAGAATATCTGACTTTTGCCCTAACATATAGGGAATTTTTGCCTTTTTGCCCCGCATTTAGGGGAATTTCTGCAATTTTGCTCCAAAATACGGGGAATTTCTGCCTTTTTGCCCGAAAATAAGGGGAATGTATACCTTTCGCCACAAAAAAGGGAAATTTCTTCATTTTTGCCCCAAAATAAGAGGAATTTCTGCCTTTTAACCTCAAAATAAGTGAAATTTCTGCCTTTCTACCCAAAAATAAACAGAATTTCTGTCATTTTGCACCGAAATAAAAAGAATTTTGGAATTATGCCCTGATATAAGTGAAATTTCTGCAATTATACCCCAAAATAAAAGAAATTTCTGCCTTTTTGCCACAAAATAAAAGGAATTTCTGTCTTTTTGCCCCAAAATAAGGGAAATTTCTGTCCTTTTGTTCGGAAATAAGGAGAATTTCAGCCTTTTTACCTCAAAATAGAGGAATTTCTGCATTTTTGCCACAAAATATTGATAATTTCTTCCATTTTGCTCTAAAATATTAAAATTTCTGCCTTTTTTCCCTGCAATAAGTGAAATTTCTGCAATGTTGCCCCAAAATAAGTGAAATTTCTGCAATTTTGCCCCAAAATAAGGAAAATTTCTGGAATTTTCCCTAAAATAAATGGAATTTCTGAGTTTTGCCACAAAATAAAAAGAATTTCTGTCTTTTTGCCCCAACATATAAGGAATTTCTGCATTTTTGCCCCACAATTAGAGAAATTTCTGCAATTTTGCTCCAAAATAAGGGGAATTTCTGCTTTTTAGCCCGAAAATAAAAATAATGTATACCTTTTGCCACAAAAAAAAAGAAATTTCTTCATTTTTGCCTCAAAATATAAGGAATTTCTGCATTTTTACCTCAAAATAAGTGAAATTTCTGCCTTTTTACCCAAAAATAAACGGAATTTCTGTCTTTCTGCCCCAAAATAAAAGGAATTTTTGAATTATGCCCTGAAATAAGTGATATTTCTGCAATTTTCCCCAAAATAAAAGAAATTTCTGCTTTTTGCCACAAAATAAGGGCAATTTCTGTCTTTTTGCCCCAAAATAAGGGAAATTTCTGCCTTTTTGTCCCGAAATAAGGGGAATTTCAGCCTTTATACCTCAAAATAAGGGGAATTTCTGCATTTTTGGCACAAAATATTGAGAATTTCTCTAATTTTGCTCCAAAATATTGAAAATTTCTTCCTTTTTTCCCTGAAATAAGTGAAATTTCTGCAATTTTGCCCAAAAATAAGTGAAATTTCTGCAATTTTGCCTCAAAATAAGGGAAATTTCTGGAATTTTCCCCAAAATAAATGGAATTTCTGAGTTTTACCCCAAAATAAAAAGAATTTTAGTGTTTTTGCCCCAACATATAGGGAATTTATGCCTTTTTGCCCCACAACTAGGGGAATTTCTGCAATTTTGCTCCAAAATTTGGGGAATTTCTACTTTTTTCTCAAAAATAACAGGAATGCATACCTTTCGCCACAAAAAAGGGAAATTTCTTCATTTTTGCCCCAAAATAAGAGGAATTTCTGCCTTTTAACCTCAAAATATGTGAAATTTCTGCCTTTTTATTCAAAAATAAACGGAATTTATGTCTTTTTGCCCCAAAACAAAAGGAATATTTGAATTATGCCCTGAAATAAGTGAAATTTCTGCAATTTTGCCCCAAATAAGGAAAATTTCTGGAATTTTGCCCCAAAATAATTGGAATTTTGAGTTTTTCCCCAAAATAAGGAGAATATCTGACTTTTTCCCTAACATATAGGGAATTTCTGCATTTTTGCCCCACAATTAGGGGAATTTCTGCAATTTAGCTCCAAAATACGGGGAAATTCTGCTTTTTAGCCCGAAAATAAAAATAATGTATACCTTTTGCCACAAAAAAAGAAATTTTTTCATTTTTGCCCCAAAATAAGAGGAATTTCTGCATTTTTACCTCAAAATAAGTGAAATTTCTGCCTTTTTACCCAAAAATAAACGGAATTTCTGTCTTTTTACCCCAAAATAAAAGGAATTTATAAATTTTTCCCTTAAATAAGGGAAATTTCTGCAATTTTGCCCCAACATAAAAGAAATTTCTGCCTTTTTGACACAAATTTGGGGAATTTTTGCCTTTTTGCCACAAAATATTAGGAATTTCTGAGTTTGCCCCAAAATAAGAAAATTTCTGCATTTTTTCCCTGAAATAAGTGAAATTTCTGCAATTTTGCCTCAAAATAAGGGAAATTTTTGCCTTTTTGTTCCGAAATAAGGGGAATTTCAGCTTTTTTACCTCAAAATAGGGGAATTTCTGCATTTTTGCCACAAAATATTGATAATTTCGGCCATTTTGATCCAAAATATCAAAAATTTTTGCCTTTTTTCCCTGAAATAAGTGAAATTTCTGCAATGTTTCAACAAAATAAGTGAAATTTCTGCAATTTTGCCCCAAAATAAGGGAAATTTCTGGAATTTTCCCAAAAATAAATGGAATTTCTGAGTTTTGCCCCAAAATAAAAAGAATTTCTGTCTTTTTGCTCTAACATATAGGAAATTTCTGCATTTTTGCCCCACAATTAGAGGAATTTCTGCAATTTTGCTCCAAAATACGGGGAATTTCTGCTTTTTAGCCTGAAAATAAAAATAATGTATACCTTTTGCCACAAAAAAAAATTTCTTCTTTTTGCCTTAAAATAAGAGGAACTTTTGCATTTTGACCTCAAAATAAGTGAAATTTCTGCCTTTTTACCCAAAATTAAATGGAATTTCTGTCTTTTTGCCCCAAAATAAAAAGAAATTTTAAATTATTCCCTGAAATAAGTGATATTTCTGCAATTATCTCCCAAAATAAAAGAAATTTCTGCCTTTTTGCCGCAAAATAAAGGCGATTTCTGTCTTTTTGCCCCAAAATAAGTGAAATTTCTGCCTTTTTGTCCCAAAATAAGGGGAATTTCAGCCTTTATACCTCAAAATAAGGGGAATTTCTGCATTTTTGGCACAAAATATTGAGAATTTCTGCAATTTTGCTCCAAAATATTGAAAATTTCTGCCTTTTTTCCCTGAAATAAGTGAAATTTCTGCAATTTTGCCCAAAAATAAGTGAAATTTCTGCAATTTTGCCCCAAAATAAGGGAAATTTCTAGAATTTTCCCCAAAATAAATAGAATTTCTGAGTTTTACCCCAAAATAAAAAGAATTTCTGTGTTTTTGCCCCAACATATAGGGTATTTCTGCCTTTTTGCCCCACAACAAAGGGAATTTCTGCAATTTTGCTCCAAAATACGGGGAATTTCTGCTTTTTTTCCCAAAAATAAGAGGAATGTATACCTTTTGCCACAAAAAAGGGAAATTTCTTCATTTTTGCCCCAAAAGAAGAGGAATTTCTGCCTTTTAACCTCAAAATAAGTGAAATTTCTGCCTTTTTATTCAAAAATAAATGGAATTTCTGTCTTTTTGCCCCAAAATAAAAGGAATTTTTGAATTATGCCCTGAAATAAGTGAAATTTCTGCAATTTTGCCCCAAAATAAGAAAAATCTTTGCTTTTTTGACACAAAATATTAGGAATTTCTGCATTTTTGCCCCAAAATTGGAAAATTCCTGCCTTTTTTCCCTGAAATAAGTGAAATTTCTGCAATTTTGCCCCAAAATAAGTGAAATTTCTGGAATTTTGCTCCAAAATAAGAGAAATTTCTGGAATTTTGCCCCCAAATAAGGGGAATTTCAGCCTTTTTACCTCAAAATAATGGGAATTTCAGCATTTTTGCCACAAAATATTAGGAATTTCTCCCTTTTTGCCCCAAAATAAGGAAAATTTCTGCCTTTTTTCCCTGAAATAAGTGAAATTTCTGCAATTTTGCCACAAAATAAGTGAAATTTCTGCAATTTTGCCCCAAAATACGTAAAATTTCTGCAATTTTGCCCAAAAATAAGGGAAATTTCTGGAATTTTGCCCCAAAATAAGTGGAATTTCTGAGTTTTGCCCCAAAATAAAAAGAATTTCTGTCTTTTTAAGCCAACATATAGGGAATTTCTGCATTTTTGCCCCACAATTAGGATAATTTCTGCAATTTTGCTTCTAAATACGAGGAATTTCTGTTTTTTAGCCCGAAAATAAGGGGAATGTATACCTTTGCCACAAAAAAGGGAAATTTCTTCATTTTTGACCCAAAATAAGAGGAATTTCTGCCTGTTTACCTCAAAATAAGTGAAATTTCTGCCTTTCTTACCCAAAAATAAATGGAATTTCTGTCTTTTTGCCCCAAAATAAAATAAATTTTTGAATTATGCCCTGAAATAAGTGAAATTTCTTCAATTTTTCCCCAAAATGTGGGAAATTTCTGACTTTTTGACAGAAAATTAGGGGAATTTCTGCATTTATGCCACAAAATATTAGGAATTTCTGCCTTTTTGGCCCGAAATAAAGAAAATTTCTATCTTTCTACCCTGAAATAAAGGAAATTTCTGCAATTTTGCCCCAAAATAAGGGAAATTTCTGGAATTTTCCCCAAAATAAATGGAATTTCTGAATTTTACCCCAAAATAAAATGAATTTCTGTGTTCTTGCCCCAACATATAGGGTATTTCTGCCTTTTTGCCCCACAACTAGGGGAATTTCTGCAATTTTGCTCCAAAATACGGGGAATTTCTGCTTTTTTTCCCAAAATTAAGAGGAATGTATACCTTTTGCCACAAAAAAGGGAAATTTCTTCATTTTTGCCCCAAAATAAGAGGAATTTCTGCTTTTTAACCTCAAAATAAGTGAAATTTCTGCCTTTTTATTCAAAAATAAACGGAATATCTGTCTTTTTGCCCCAAAATAAAAAGAATTTTTGAATTATGCCCTGAAATAAGTGAAATTTCTGCAATTTTGCCCCAAAATAAGAGAAATTTCTGCCTTTTTGACACAAAATATTAGGAATTTCTGCATTTTTGCCCCAAAATAAGGAAAATTCCTGCCTTTTTTTCCCTGAAATAAGTGAAATTTCTGCAATTTTGCCCCAAAAATAAGTGAAATTTCTGGAATTTTACCCCAAAATAAGGGAAATTTCTGGAATTTTGCCCCCAAATAAGGGGAATTTCAGCCTTTTTACCTTAAAATAATGGGAATTTCAGCATTTTTGCCACAAAATATTAGGAATTTTGCCTTTTTGCCCCAAAATATCAAAAATTTCTGCCTTTTTTCCCTGAAATAAGTGAAATTTCTGCAATGTTGCCCCAAAATAAGTGAAATTTCTGCAATTTTGCCCAAAAAAAAAGGGAAATTTCTGGAATTTTCCCCAAAATAAATGGAATTTCTGAGTTTTGCCCCAAAATAAAAGGAATTTCTGTATTTTTGCCCCAACATATAGGGAATTTCTGCGTTTTTGCCCCACAATTAGAGGAATTTCTGCAATTTTGCTACAAAATACGGGGAATACCTGCTTTTTAGCCCGAAAATAAAAATAATGTATACTTTTTGCCACAAAAAAAAGAAATTTCTTCATTTTTGCCTCAAAATAAGAGGAATTTCTGACTTTTTACCCAAAAATAAACGGAATTTCTGTCTTTTTGCCCCAAAATAAAAGGAATTTTTGAATTATGCCCTGAAATAAGTGATATTTCTGCAATTTTTCCCTAAAATAAAAGAAATTTCTGCCTTTTTGCCACAAAATAAGGGCAATTTCTGTCTTTTTGTTACAAAATAAGGAAAACTCATGCCTTTTTGCCCCCAAATAAGGGGAATTTCAGCCTTTTTACCTCAAAATAAGGGGAATTTCTGCATTTTTTCCAAAAATATTAGGAATTTCTGCCTTTTTGCTCCAAAATAAGGAAAATTTCTGCCTTTTTTCCATGAAATAAGTGAAATTTCTGCAATTTTGCCCTAAAATAAGGGCAATTTCTGCAATTTTGCCCCAAAATAAGGGAAATTTCTGAAATTTTGCCCCAGAATAAGTGGAATTTCTGAGTTTGCCCAAAAATGTGGAGAATTTTTGTCTTTTAGCCTACACATATAGGGAATTTCTGCCTTTTTGCCCCACAATTAGGGGAATTTCTGCAATTTTCCTCCAAAATACGGGAATTTCTGCTTTTTTGCCCGAAAATAAGAGAAATGTATACCTTTTGCCACAAAAAAATGGAAATTTCTTCATTTTTCCCCCAAAATAAGAGGAATTTCTGCATTTTTACCTCAAAATAAGTGAAATTTCTACCTTTTTACCCAAAATAAACGGAATTTCTCTCTTTTTGCCCCAAAATAAAAGGAATTTTTGAATTATGCCCTGAAATAAGTGAAATTTCTGCAATTTTGCCCCAAAATAAATAAATTTCTGCCTTTTTGACACAAAATAAAGGAAATTTCTGCATTTTTACCAAAAAATATTAAGAATTTCTGCCTTTTTGCCCCAAAATAAGGAAAATTTCTGCATTTTTCCCTAAAATAAGTGAAATTTCTGCAATTTTGCCCCAAAATACGTGAAATTTCTGCAATTTTGCCCCAAAATAAGTAAAATTTCTGCAATTTTGCCCAAACATAAAAGAAATTTTTGGAATTTTGCCCCAAAATAAGTGGAATTTCTGAGTTTTGACCCAAAATAAAAAGAATTTCTGTCTTTTTACCCCAACATATAGGGAATGTCTGCATTTTTGCCCCACAATTAGGAGAATTTTTGCAATTTTGCTCTAAAATACGGGGAATTTCTGCTTTTTAGCCCGAAAATAAGGGGAATGTATACCTTTTGCCACAAAAGGGAAATTTCTTCATTTTTGCCCCAAAATAAGAGGAATTTCTGCCTTTTTACCTCAAAATAAGTGAAATTTCTGCCTTTCATACCCAAAAATAAATGGAATTTCTGTCTTATTGCCCCAAAATAAAAGGAATTTTTGAATTATGGCCTGAAATAAATGAAATTTCTTCAATTTTGCCTCAAAATAAGGGAAATTTCTGACTTTTTGACACAAAATAAGAGGAATTTCTGCATTTTTACTACAAAATATTAGGAATTTCTGCCTTTTTGCCCCAAAATAAGAAAAATTTCTCTATTTCTTCCCTGAAATAAAGGAAATTTCTGCAATTTTGCCCCAAAATAAGTGAAATTTCTGCAATTTTGCCCCAAAATAAGTGGAATTTCTGAGTTTTGCCCCAAAATAAGGAGAATTTCTGTCTTTTTGCCCCAACAAATAGAAAATTTCTCCCTTTTTGCCCCACAACTTGGGGTATTTCTGCAATTTTGCTCCAAAATACAGGGAATTTCTGCTTTTTTTCCCAAAAATAAGGGTAATGTATACCTTTTGCCACAAAAAAGGGAAATTTCTTAATTTTTGCCCCAAAATAATAGGAATTTCTGCCTTTTTACATCAAAATAAGTGAAATTTTTGCCTTTTTACCCAAAAATAAACGGAATTTCTGTCTTTTTGCCCCAAAATAAAAGGAATTTTTGAATTATGCCCTGAAATAAGTGAAATTTCTGCAATTTTACCCCAAAATAAAAGAAATTTCTGCCTTTTTGCCACAAAATAAGGGCAATTTCTGTCTTTTTGCCCCAAAATAAGGGAAATTTCTGCCTTTTTGTCCCGAAATAAGGGGAATTTCAGCATTTATACATCAAAATAAGGGGAATTTCTGCATTTTTGGCACAAAATATTGAGAATTTCTGCAATTTTGCTCCAAAATATTGAAAATTTCTGTTTTTTTTCCCGGAAATAAGTGAAATTTCTGCAATTTTGCCCCAAATTAAGTGAAATTTCTGCAATTTGCCCCAAAATAAGGGAAATTTCTGGAATTTTCCCCAAAATAAAGGGAATTTCTGAGTTTTACCCCAAAATAAAAAGAATTTCTGTGTTTTTGCCCCAACATATAGGGAATTTCTGCCTTTTTGCCCCACAACTAGGGGAATTTCTGCAATTTTGCTCCAAAATACGGGGAATTTCTGCTTTTTTTCCCAATAATAATAGGAATGTATACCTTTTGCCACAAAAAAGGGAAATTTCTTCATTTTTGCCCCAAAATAAGAGGAATTTCTTCCTTTTTACCTCAAAATAAGTGAAATTTCTGCCTTTTTACCCAAAAATAAACGGAATTTCTGTCTTTTTGCCCCAAAATAAAAGGAATTTTTGAATTTTGCCCTGAAATAAGTGAAATTTATGCAATTTTATCCCAAATTAAGGGAAATTTCTGTAATTTTGCCCCAAAATAAGTGGAATTTCTGAGTTTTTTCCCAAAATAAGGAGAATTTCTGTCTTTCTGCCCCAACACATAGGGAATTTCTGCCTTTTTGCCCCACAATTAGGGGATTTTCTGCAATTTTGCTCCGAAATACGGGGAATTTCTGCTTTTTTGCCCAAAAATAAGGGGAATGTATACCTTTTGCCACAAAAAAGGGAAATTTCTTCATTTTTGCCCCAAAATAAGAGGAATTTCTGCCTTTTAACCTCAAAATAAGTGAAATTTCTGCCTTTCTACCCAAAAATAAACGGAATTTCTGTCATTTTGCCCTGAAATAAAAATAATTTTTGAATTATGCCCTAATAAGTAAAATTTCTGCAATTTTACCCCAAAATAAAAGAAATTTCTGCCTTTTTGCCAAAAAATAAAAAGAATTTCTGTCTTTTTGCCCAAAAATAAGGGAAATTTCTGCCTTTTTGTTCCAAAATAAGGGGAATTTCAGCCCTTTTACCTCAAAATAAAGGGAATTTCTGCATTTTTGCCACAAAATATTGAGAATTTCTGCCATTTTGCTCCAAAATATCGAAAATTTCTGCCTTTTTTTCCTGAAATAAGTGAAATTTCTGCAATTTTGCCCCAAAATAAGTGAAATTTCTGAGATTTAGCCCCAAAATAAGGGAAATTTTTGGAATTTTTCCCAAAATAAATGGAATTTCGGGGTTTTGCCCCAAAATAAAGAATTTCTGACTTTTTGCCCCAACATATAGGGAATTTCTGCATTTTTGCCACACAATTAGGGGGTTTTCTGCAATTTTGCTCCAAAATACAGGGAATTTTTGCTTTTTTGCCCGAAAATAAGGGGAATGTATACCTTTTGCCACAAAAAAGGGAAATTTCTTCATTTTTGCCCCAAAATAAGAGGAATTTCTTGCTTTTTACCTCAAAATAAGTAAATTTTCTGCCTTTTTACCCAAAAATAAACGGAATTTCTGTCTTTTTGCCCCAAAATAAAAGAAATTTTTGAATTTTGCAGTGAAATAAGTGAAATTTCTTCAATTTTGCCCAAAAATAATTGAAATTTCTGCAATTTTGCCCGAAAATAAGGGAAATTTCTGGAATTTTCCCCAAAATAAATGGAATTTCTGAGTTTTACCCCAAAATAAAAAGAATTTCTGTGTTTTTGCCCCAACATATAGGGAATTTCTGCCTTTTTGCCCCACAACTAGGGGAATTTCTGCAATTTTGCTCCAAAATACGGGGAATTTCTGCTTTTTTTCCCAATAATAATAGGAATGTATACCTTTTGCCACAAAAAAGGGAAATTTCTTCATTTTTGCCCCAAAATAAGAGGAATTTCTGCCTTTTAACCTCAAAATAAGTGAAATTTCTGCCTTTCTACCCAAAAATAAACGGAATTTCTGTCATTTTGCCCTGAAATAAAAAGAATTTTTGAATTATGCCCTAATAAGTAAAATTTCTGCAATTTTACCCCAAAATAAAAGAAATTTCTGCCTTTTTGCCACAAAATAAAAGGAATTTCTGTCTTTTTGCCCAAAAATAAGGGAAATTTCTGCCTTTTTGTTCCAAAATAAGGGGAATTTCAGCCCTTTTACCTCAAAATAAAGGGAATTTCTGCATTTTTGCCACAAAATATTGAGAATTTCTGCCATTTTGTTCCAAAATATCGAAAATTTCTGCCTTTTTTTCCTGAAATAAGTAAAATTTCTGCAATTTTGCCCTAAAATAAGGGCAATTTCTGCAATTTTGCCCCAAAATAAGGGAAATTTCTGAAATTTTGCTCCAGAATAAGTGGAATTTCTGAGTTTGCCCAAAAATGTGGAGAATTTTTGTCTTTTAGCCTACACATATAGGGAATTTCTGCCTTTTTGCCCCACAATTAGGGGATTTTCTGCAATTTTCCTCCAAAATACGGGAATTTCTGCTTTTTTGCCCGAAAATAAGGGGAATGTATACCTTTTGCCACAAAAAAATGGAAATTTCTTCATTTTTGCCCCAAAATAAGAGGAATTTCTGCATTTTTACCCCAAAATAAGTGAAATTTCTACCTTTTTACCCAAAATAAACGGAATTTCTCTCTTTTTGCCCCAAAATAAAAGGAATTTTTGAATTATGCCCTGAAATAAGTGAAATTTCTGCAATTTTGCCCCAAAATAAATTAATTTCTGCCTTTTTGACACAAAATAAAGGAAATTTCTGCATTTTTACCAAAAAATATTAAGAATTTCTGCCTTTTTGCCCCAAAATAAGGAAAATTTCTGCATTTTCCCCTAAAATAAGTGAAATTTCTGCAATTTTGCCCCAAAATACGTGAAATTTCTGCAATTTTGCCCCAAAATAAGTAAAATTTCTGCAATTTTGCCCAAACATAAAAGAAATTTTTGGAATTTTGCCCCAAAATAAGTGGAATTTCTGAGTTTTGACCCAAAATAAAAAGAATTTCTGTCTTTTTACCCCAACATATAGGGAATGTCTGCATTTTTGCCCCACAATTAGGAGAATTTTTGCAATTTTGCTCCAAAATACGGGGAATTTCTGCTTTTTAGCCCGAAAATAAGGTGAATGTATACCTTTTGCCACAAAAGGGAAATTTCTTCATTTTTGCCCCAAAATAAGAGGAATTTCTGCCTTTTTACCTCAAAATAAGTAAATTTTCTGCCTTTTTACCCAAAAATAAACGAAATTTCTGTCTTTTTGCCCCAAAATAAAAGAAATTTTTGAATTTTGCAGTGAAATAAGTGAAATTTCTGCAATTTTGCCCAAAAATAAGTGAAATTTCTGCAATTTTGCCCCAAAATAAGGGAAATTTCTGGAATTTTCCCCAAAATAAATGGAATTTCTGAGTTTTACCCCAAAATAAAAAGAATTTCTGTGTTTTTGCCCCAACATATAGGGAATTTCTGCCTTTTTGCCCCACAACTAGGGGAATTTCTGCAATTTTGCTCCAAAATACGGGGAATTTCTGCTTTTTTTCCCAATAATAATAGGAATGTATACCTTTTGCCAGAAAAAAGGGAAATTTCTTCATTTTTGCCCCAAAATAAGAGGAATTTCTGCCTTTTAACCTCAAAATAAGTGAAATTTCCGCCTTTCTACCCAAAAATAAACGGAATTTCTGTCATTTTGCCCTGAAATAAAACGAATTTTTGAATTATGCCCTAATAGGTAAAATTTCTGCAATTTTACCCCAAAATAAAAGAAATTTCTGCCTTTTTGCCACAAAATAAAAGGAATTTCTGTCTTTTTGCCCAAAAATAAGGGAAATTTCTGCCTTTTTGTTCCAAAATAAGGGGAATTTCAGCCCTTTTACCTCAAAATAAAGGGAAATTCTGCATTTTTGCCACAAAATATTGAGAATTTCTGCCATTTTGCTCCAAAATATCGAAAATTTCTGCCTTTTTTTCCTGAAATAAGTGAAATTTCTGCAATTTTGCCCCAAAATAAGTGAAATTTCTGCAATCTAGCCCCAAAATAAGGGAAATTTTTGGAATTTTCCCCAAAATAAATGGAATTTCGGGGTTTTGCCCCAAAATAAAGAATTTCTGATTTTTACCCCAACATATAGGGAATTTCTGCATTTTTGCCACACAATTAGGGGGTTTTCTGCAATTTTGCTCCAAAATACGGGGAATTTTTGCTTTTTTGCCCGAAAATAAGGGGAATGTATACCTTTTGCCACAAAAAAGGGAAATTTCTTCATTTTTGCCCCAAAATAAGAGGAATTTCTTCCTTTTTACCTCAAAATAAGTGAAATTTCTGCCTTTTTACCCAAAAATGAACGGAATTTCTGTCTTTTTGCCCCAAAATAAAAGGAATTTTTGAATTTTGCCCTGAAATAAGTGAAATTTATGCAATTTTACCCTAAAATAAGGGAAATTTCTGTAATTTTGCCCCAAAATAAGTGGAATTTCTGAGTTTTTTCCCAAAATAAGGAGAATTTCTGTCTTTCTGCCCCAACACATAGGGAATTTCTGCCTTTTTGCCCCACAATTAGGGGATTTTCTGCAATTTTGCTCCGAAATACGGGGAATTTCTGCTTTTTTGCCCGAAAATAAGGGGAATGTATACCTTTTGCCACAAAAAAGGGAAATTTCTTCATTTTTTCCCCAAAAGAAGAGGAATTTCTTGCTTTCTACCTCAAATTAAGTGAAATTTCTGACTTTTTACCCAAAAATAAACGGAATTTCTGACTTTTTGCCCCTAAATAAAAGAAATTTTTGAATTTTGCAGTGAAATAATTGAAATTTCTGCAATTTTGCCCAAAAATAAGTGAAATTTCTGCAATTTTGCCCCAAAATAAGGGAAATTTCTGGAATTTTCCCCAAAATAAATGGAATTTCTGAGTTTTACTCCAAAATTAAAAGAATTTCTGTGTTTTTGCCCCAACATATAGGGAATTTCTGCCTTTTTGCCCCACAACTAGGGGAATTTCTGCAATTTTGCTCCAAAATACGGGGAATTTCTGCTTTTTTTCCCAATAATAATAGGAATGTATACCTTTTGCCACAAAAAAGGGAAATTTCTTCATTTTTGCCCCAAAATAAGAGGAATTTCTGCCTTTTAACCTCAAAATAAGTGAAATTTCTGCCTTTCTACCCAAAAATAAACGGAATTTCTGTCATTTTGCCCTGAAATAAAAAGAATTTTTGAATTATGCCCTAATAAGTAAAATTTCTGCAATTTTACCCCAAAATAAAAGAAATTTCTGCCTTTTTGCCACAAAATAAAAGGAATTTCTGTCTTTTTGCCCAAAAATAAGGGAAATTTCTGCCTTTTTGTTCCAAAATAAGGGGAATTTCAGCCCTTTTACCTCAAAATAAAGGGAATTTCTGCATTTTTGCCACAAAATATTGAGAATTTCTGCCATTTTGCTCCAAAATATCGAAAATTTCTGCCTTTTTTTCCTGAAATAAGTGAAATTTCTGCAATTTTGCCCCAAAATAAGTGAAATTTCTGCAATCTAGCCCCAAAATAAGGGAAATTTTTTTAATTTTCCCCAAAATAAATGGAATTTCGGGGTTTTGCCCCAAAATAAAGAATTTCTGACTTTTTGCCCCAACATATAGGGAATTTCTGCATTTTTGCCACACAATTAGGGGGTTTTCTGCAATTTTGCTCCAAAATACAGGGAATTTTTGCTTTTTTGCCCGAAAATAAGGGGAATGTATACCTTTTGCCACAAAAAAGGGAAATTTCTTCATTTTTGCCCCAAAATAAGAGGAATTTCTTCCTTTTTACCTCAAAATAAGTAAATTTTCTGCCTTTTTACCCAAAAATAAACGAAATTTCTGTCTTTTTGCCCCAAAATAAAAGAAATTTTTGAATTTTGCAGTGAAATAAGTGAAATTTCTGCAATTTTGCCCAAAAATAAGTGAAATTTCTGCAATTTTGCCCCAAAATAAGGGAAATTTCTGGAATTTTCCCCAAAATAAATGGAATTTCTGAGTTTTACTCCAAAATTAAAAGAATTTCTGTGTTTTTGCCCCAACATATAGGGAATTTCTGCCTTTTTGCCCCACAACTAGGGGAATTTCTGCAATTTTGCTCCAAAATACGGGGAATTTCTGCTTTTTTTCCCAATAATAATAGGAATTTATACCTTTTGCCACAAAAAAGGGAAATTTCTTCATTTTTGCCCCAAAATAAGAGGAATTTCTGCCTTTTAACCTCAAAATAAGTGAAATTTCTGCCTTTCTACCCAAAAATAAACGGAATTTCTGTCATTTTGCCCTGAAATAAAAAGAATTTTTGAATTATGCACTAATAAGTAAAATTTCTGCAATTTTACCACAAAATAAAAGAAATTTCTGCCTTTTTGCCACAAAATAAAAGGAATTTCTGTCTTTTTGCCCAAAAATAAGGGAAATTTCTGCCTTTTTGTTCCAAAATAAGGGGAATTTCAGCCCTTTTACCTCAAAATAAAGGGAATTTCTGCATTTTTGCCACAAAATATTGAGAATTTCTGCCATTTTGCTCCAAAATATCAAAAATTTCTGCCTTTTTTTCCTGAAATAAGTGAAATTTCTGCAATTTTGCCCCAAAATAAGTGAAATTTCTGCAATCTAGCCCCAAAATAAGGGAAATTTTTTTAATTTTCCCCAAAATAAATGGAATTTCGGGGTTTTGCCCCAAAATAAAGAATTTCTGACTTTTTGCCCCAACATATAGTGAATTTCTGCATTTTTGCCACACAATTAGGGGGTTTTCTGCAATTTTACTCCAAAATACGGGGAATTTTTGCTTTTTTGCCCGAAAATAAGGGGAATGTATACCTTTTGCCACAAAAAAGAGAAATTTCTTCATTTTTGCCCCAAAATAAGAGGAATTTCTTCCTTTTTACCTCAAAATAAGTAAAATTTCTGCCTTTTTACCCAAAAATAAACGGAATTTCTGTCTTTTTGCCCCAAAATAAAAGGAATTTTTGAATTTTGCCCTGAAATAAGTGAAATTTATGAAATTTTACCCCAAAATAAGGGAAATTTCTGTAATTTTGCCCCAAAATAAGTGGAATTTCTGAGTTTTTTCCCAAAATAAGGAGAATTTCTGTCTTTTTGCCCCAACACATAGGGAATTTCTGCCTTTTTGCCCCACAAATAGGGGATTTTCTGCAATTTTGCTCCGAAATACGGGGAATTTCTGCTTTTTTGCCCGAAAATAAGGGGAATGTATACCTTTTGCCACAAAAAAGGGAAATTTCTTCATTTTTGCCCCAAAATAAGAGGAATTTCTTGCTTTCTACCTCAAATTAAGTGAAATTTCTGACTTTTTACCCAAAAATAAACGGAATTTCTGTCTTTTTGCCCCAAAATAAAAGAAATTTTTGAATTTTGCAGTGAAATAAGTGAAATTTCTGCAATTTTGCCCAAAAAATAAGTGAAATTTCTGCAATTTTGCCCCAAAATAAGGGAAATTTCTGGAATTTTTCCCAAAATAAATGGAATTTCTGAGTTTTACCCCAAAATAAAAAGAATTTCTGTGTTTTTGCCCCAACATATAGGGAATTTCTGCCTTTTTGCCCCACAACTAGGGGAATTTCTGCAATTTTGCTCCAAAATACGGGGAATTTCTGCTTTTTTTCCCAATAATAATAGGAATGTATACCTTTTGCCACAAAAAAGGGGAATTTCTTCATTTTTGCCTCAAAATAAGAGGAATATCTGCCTTTTAACCTCAAAATAAGTGAAATTTCTTCCTTTCTACCCAAAAATAAACGGAATTTCTGTCATTTTGCCCTGAAATAAAAAGAATTTTTGAATTATGCCCTAATAAGTAAAATTTCTGCAATTTTACCCCAAAATAAAAGAAATTTCTGCCTTTTTGCCACAAAATAAAAGGAATTTCTGTCTTTTTGCCCAAAAATAAGGGAAATTTCTGCCTTTTTGTTCCAAAATGAGGGGAATTTCAGCCCTTTTACCTCAAAGTAAAGGGAATTTTTGCATTTTTGCCACAAAATATTGAGAATTTCTGCCATTTTGCTCCAAAATATCGAAAATTTCTGCCTTTTTTTCCTGAAATAAGTGAAATTTCTGCAATTTTGCCCCAAAATAAGTGAAATTTCTACAATCTAGCCCCAAAATAAGGGAAATTTTTGGAATTTTCCCCAAAATAAATGGAATTTCGGGGTTTTGCCCCAAAATAAAGAATTTCTGATTTTTGCCCCAACATATAGGGAATTTCTGCATTTTTGCCACACAATTAGGGGGTTTTCTGCAATTTTGCTCCAAAATACGGGGAATTTTTGCTTTTTTGCCCGAAAATAAGGGGAATGTATACCTTTTGCCACAAAAAAGGGAAATTTCTTCATTTTTGCCCCAAAATAAGAGGAATTTCTTCCTTTTTACCTCAAAATAAGTGAAATTTCTGCCTTTTTCCCCAAAAATAAACGGAATTTCTGTCTTTTTGCCCCAAAATAAAAGGAATTTTTGAATTTTGCCCTGAAATAAGTGAAATTTATGCAATTTTACCCCAAAATAAGGGAAATTTCTGTAATTTTGCCCCAAAATAAGTGGAATTTCTGAGTTTTTTCCCAAAATAAGGAGAATTTCTGTCTTTCTGCCCCAACACATAGGGAATATCTGCCTTTTTGCCCCACAATTAGGGGATTTTCTGCAATTTTTTCCGAAATACGGGGAATTTCTGCTTTTTTGCCCGAAAATAAGGGGAATGTATACCTTTTGCCACAAAAAAGGGAAATTTCTTCATTTTTGCCCCAAAATAAGAGGAATTTCTTGCTTTCTACCTCAAATTAAGTGAAATTTCTGACTTTTTACCCAAAAATAAACGGAATTTCTGACTTTTTGCCCCAAAATAAAAGAAATTTTTGAATTTTGCAGTGAAATAAGTGAAATTTCTGCAATTTTGCCCAAAAATAAGTGAAATTTCTGCAATTTTGCCCCAAAATAAGGGAAATTTCTGGAATTTTCCCCAAAATAAATGGAATTTCTGAGTTTTACCCCAAAATAAAAAGAATTTCTGTGTTTTTGCCCCAACATATAGGGAATTTCTGCCTTTTTGCCCCACAACTAGGGGAATTTCTGCAATTTTGCTCCAAAATACGGGGAATTTCTGCTTTTTTTCCCAATAATAATAGGAATGTATACCTTTTGCCACAAAAAAGGGAAATTTCTTCATTTTTGCCCCAAATAAGAGGAATTTCTGCTTTTTAACCTCAAAATAAGTGAAATTTCTGCCTTTTTATTCAAAAATAAACGGAATTTCTGTCTTTTTGCCCCAAAATAAAAGGAATTTTTGAATTATGCCCTGAAATAAGTGAAATTTCTGCAATTTTGCCCCAAAATAAGAGAAATTTCTGCCTTTTTGACACAAAATATTAGGAATTTCTGCATTTTTGCCCCAAAATAAGGAAAATTCCTGCCTTTTTTTCCCTGAAATAAGTGAAATTTCTGCAATTTTGCCCCAAAAATAAGTGAAATTTCTGGAATTTTGCCCCAAAATAAGGGAAATTTCTGGAATTTTGCCCCCAAATAAGGGGAATTTCAGCCTTTTTACCTTAAAATAATGGGAATTTCAGCATTTTTGCCACAAAATATTAGGAATTTCTGCCTTTTTGCCCCAAAATAAGGAATTTCTGTCTTTTGGCCACAACATATAGGGAATTTCTGCATTTTTGCCCCACAATTAGAAAAATTTCTGCAATTTTGCTCCAAAATACGGGGAATTTCTTCTTTTTAGCCCGAAAATAAAAATAATGTATACCTTTTGCCACAAAAAAGAATTTTTTTTATTTTTGCCCTAAAATAAGAGGAATTTCTGCATTTTTACCTCAAAATAAGTGAAATTTCTGCCTTTTTACCCAACAATAATCGGAATTTCTGTCTTTTTTCCCCAAAATAAAAGGAATTTTTGAATTATGCCCTGATATAAGTGATATTTCTGCAATTTTTCCCCAAAATAAAAGAAATTTCTGCCTTTTGCCACAAAATAAGGGGAATTTCTGTCTTTTTGCCCCAAAATAAGGGAAATTTATCTCTTTTTGCCACCAAATAAGGGAAATTTCAGCCTTTTCACCTCAAAATAAGGGGAATTTCTGCAATTTTGCCACAAACTATTAGGAATTTCTGCCTTTTTGCTCCAAAATAAGGAAAATTTCTGCCTTTTTTCCATGAAATAAGTGAAATTTCTGCAATTTTGCCATAAAATAAGGGAAATTTCTGGAATTTTGCCCCAAAATAAGGGAAATTTCTGGAATTTTGCCTCAGAATAAGTGGAATTTTGAGTTTTGCCCCAAAATAATGAGAATATCTGACTTTTGCCCTAACATATACGGAATTTTTGCCTTTTTGCCCCGCAATTAGGGGAATTTCTGCAATTTTGCTCCAAAATACGGGGAATTTCTGCCTTTTTGCCCGAAAATAAGGGGAATGTATACCTTTTGCACAAAAAAGGAAAATTTCTTCATTTTTGCCCCAAAATAAGAGGAATTTCTCCCTTTTAACCTCAAAATAATTGAAATTTTTGTCTTTCTACCCAAAAATAAATGTAATTTCTGTCATTTTGCCCCAAAATAAAAAGAATTTTTGAATTATGCCCTGAAATAAGTAAAATTTCTGCAATTTTACCCCAAAATAAAAGAAATTTCTGCCTTTTTGCCACAAAATAAAAGGAATTTCTCTCTTTTTGCCCAAAAATAAGGGAAATTTCTGCCTTTTTGTTCCGAAATAAGGGGAATTTCAGCATTTTTACCTCAAAATAAAGGGAATTTCTGCATTTTTGCCACGAAATATTGAGAATTTCTGCCATTTTGCTCCAAAATATCAAAAATTTCTGCCTTTTTTTCCTGAAATAAGTGAAATTTCTGCAATTTTGCCCCAAAATAAGTGAAATTTCTGCAATTTAGCCCCAAAATAAGGGAAATTTTTGGAATTTTCCCCAAAATAAATGGAATTTCGGGGTTTTGCCCCAAAATAAAGAATTTCTGTCTTTTTGCCCCAACATATAGAGAATTTCTGCATTTTTGCCACACAATTTGGGGATTTTCTGCAATTTTGCTCCAAAATACGGGGAATTTTTGCTTTTTTGCCCGAAAATAAGGGGAATGTATACCTTTTGCCACAAAAAAGGGAAATTTCTTCATTTTTGCCCCAAAATAAGAGGAATTTCTTCCTTTTTACCTCAAAATAAGTGAAATTTCTGCCTTTTTCCCCAAAAATAAACGGAATTTCTGTCTTTTTGCCCCAAAATAAAAGGAATTTTTGAATTTTGCCCTGAAATAAGTGAAATTTATGCAATTTTACCCCAAAATAAGGGAAATTTCTGTAATTTTGCCCCAAAATAAGTGGAATTTCTGAGTGTTTTCCAAAAATAAGGAGAATTTCTGTCTTTTTGGCCCAACACATAGGGAATTTCTGCCTTTTTGCCCCACAATTAGGAGATTTTCTGCAATTTTGCTCCGAAATACGAGGAATTTCTGCTTTTTTGCCCGAAAATAAGGGGAATGTATACCTTTTGCCACAAAAAAGGGAAATTTCTTCATTTTTGCCCCAAAATAAGAGGAATTTCTTCCTTTTTACCTCAAAATAAGTGAAATTCCTGCCTATTTATCCAAAAATAAACGGAATTTCTGTCTTTTTGCCCCAAAATAAAAGAAATTTTTGAATTTTGCAGTGAAATAAGTGAAATTTCTGCAATTTTGCCCAAAAATAAGTGAAATTTCTGCAATTTTGCCCCCAAAATAAGGGAAATTTCTGGAATTTTCCCCAAAATAAATGGAATTTCTGAGTTTTACCCCAAAATAAAATGAATTTCTGTGTTCTTGCCCCAACATATAGGGTATTTCTGCCTTTTTGCCCAACAACTAGGGGAATTTCTGCAATTTTGCTCCAAAATACGGGGAATTTCTGCTTTTTTTCCCAAAAATAAGAGGAATGTATACCTTTTGCCACAAAAAAGGGAAATTTCTTCATTTTTGCCCCAAAATAAGAGGAATTTCTGCCTTTTAACCTCAAAATAAGTGAAATTTCTGCTTTTTTATTCAAAAATAAATGGAATTCCTGTCTTTTTGCCCCAAAATAAAAGGAATTTTTGAATTATGCCCTGAAATAAGTGAAATTTCTGCAATTTTGCCCCAAAATAAGAGAAATTTCTGCCTTCTTGACACAAAATATTAGGAATTTCTGCATTTTTGCCTCAAAATAAGGAAAATTCCTGCTCTTTTTTCCCTGAAGTAAGTGAAATTTCTGCAATTTTGCCCCAAAATAAGTGAAATTTCCGGAATTTTGCCCCAAAATAAGGGAAATTTCTGGTATTTTGCCCCCAAAAAAGAGGAATTTCAGCCTTTTTACCTTAAAGTAATGGGAATTTCAGCATTTTTGCCACAAAATATTAGGAATTTCTGCCCTTTTGCCCCAAAATAAAGAATTTCTGTCTTGTGGCCACAACATATAGGGAATTTCTGCATTTTTGCCCCACAATTAGGGGAATTTCTGCAATTTTGCTTCAAAATACGGGGAATTTCTGCTTTTTAGCCCGAAAATAAAAATAATGTATACCTTTTGCCACAAAAAAGAATTTTTTTTATTTTTGCCCCAAAATAAGAGGAATTTCTGCATTTTTACCTCAAAATAAATGAAATTTTTGCCTTTTTACCCAACAATAAACGGAATTTCTGTCTTTTTTCCCCAAAATAAAAGGAATTTTTGAATTATGCCCTGAAATAAGAGATATTTCTGCAATTTTTCCACAAAATAAAAGAAATTTCTTCCTTTTTGCCACAAAATAAGGGGTATTTCTGTCTTTTTGTACCAAAATAAGGGAAATTTATCTATTTTTGCCCCCAAATAAGGGAAATTTCAGCCTTTTTACCTCAAAATAAGGGGAATTTCTGCAATTTTGCCACAAACTATTAGGAATTTCTGCCTTTTTGCTCCAAAATAATGAAAATTTCTGCCTTTTTTCCATGAAATAAGTGAAATTTCTGCAATTTTGCCCTAAAATAAGGGCAATTTCTGGAATTTTGCCCCAAAATAAGGAAAATTTCTGGAATTTTGCCTCATAATAAGTGTAATTTCTGAGTTGTGCCCAAAAATGTGGAAAATTTTTGTCTTTTTGCCTCAACATATAGGGAATTTCTGCCTTTTTGTCCCACAATTTGGGGAATTTCTGCAATTTTGCTCCAAAATACGGGCATTTCTGCTATTTTGCCCGAAAATAAGAGCAATGTATACCTTTAGCCACAAAAAAGTGAAATTTCTTCATTTTTGCCCCAAAATAAGAGGAATTTCTGCATTTTTACCTCAAAATAAGTGAAATTTCTGCCTTTTTACCCCAAATAAATGGAATTTCTGTCTTTTTGCCCCAAAATAAAAAGTATTTTTGAATTATGCCCTGAAATATGTGAAATTTCTGCAAATTTGCTCCAAAATAAGGGAACTTTCTGCCTTTTTGACAAAAAATAAAGGAAATTTCTGCATTTTTGCCAAAAAATATTAGGAATTACTGCCTTTTTGCCCCAAAATAAAAAAAATTTCCGCATTTTTTCCCTGAAATTAGTGAAATTTCTGCAATTTTGCCCCAAAATAAGTGAAATTTCAGAAATTTTGCCCCAAAATACGTAAAATTTCTGCAATTTTGCCCAAAAATAAGGGAAAATCCTGGAATTTTGCCCCAAAATAAGTGGAATTTCTGAGTTTTGCCACAAAATAAAAAAAAATTCTGTCTTTTTACCCCAACATATAGGGAATTTCTGCATTTTTGCCCCACAATTAGAAGAATTTCTGCAATTTTGCTTCAAAATACGAGGAATTTCTGTTTTTTGCCGGAAAATAAGGGGAATGTGTCCCTTTTGCCACAAAAAGGGAAATTTCTTCATTTTTGCCCCAAAATAAGAGGAATTTCTGCCTTTTTACCTCAAAATAAATGAAATTTCTGCCTTTTTTCCCCAAAAATAAATGGAATTTCTGTCTTTTTGCCCCAAAATAAAAGGAATTTTTGAATTATGCCCTGAAATAAGTGAAATTTCTTCAATTTTGCCCCAAAATGAGGGAAATTTCTGACTTTTTGACACAAAATTAGAGGAATTTCTGCATTTTTGCCACAAAATATTAGGAATTTCTGCCTTTTTGGCCCAAAATAAAGAAAATTTCTGTCTTTCTTCCCTGAAATAAAGGAAATTTCTGCAATTTTGCCTCAAAATAAGTGAAATTTCTGCAATTTTGCCCCAAAATAATTAGAATTTCTGAGTTTTGCCCCAAAATAAGGAGAATTTCTGTCTTTTTGCCCCAACAAATAGGGAATTTTTCCCTTTTTGCCCCACAACTAGAAGAATTTTTGCAATTTCACTTCAAATAAAGGGAATTTCTGCTTTTTTTCCCAAAAATAAGGGGAATGTATACCTTTTGCCACAAAAAAGGGAAATTTCTTCATTTTTGCCACAAAATAATAGGAATTTCTGCATTTTTACATCAAAATAAGTGAAATTTCTGCCTTTTTACCCAAAAATAAACGGAATTTCTGTCTTTTTGCCCCAAAATAAAAGGAATTATTGAATTTTGCCCTGAAATAAGGGAAATTTCTGCAATTTTGCCCCAACATAAAAGAAATTTCTGCCTTTTTGACACAAAATAAGGGGAATTTCTGCATTTTTGCCACAAAATATTAGGAATTTCTGACTTTTTGCCCCAAAATAAGAAAATTTCTGCCTTTTTTCCCTGAAATAAGTGAAATTTCTGCAATTTTGCCCCAAAATAATGGAAATTTCTGCCTTTTTGTTCCGAAATAAGGGAAATTTCAGACTTTTTACCTCAAAATAGGGGAATTTCTGCATTTTTGCCACAAATATTGAGAATTTCTGCCATTTTACTCCAAACTATCAAAAATTTCTGCCTTTTTTCCCTGAAATAAGTGAAATTTCTGCAATGTTGCCCCAAAATAATTGAAATTTCTGCAATTTTGCCCCAAAATAAGGGAAATTTCTGGAATTTGCCCCAAAATAAATGGAATTTCTGAGTTTTGCCCCAAAAATAAAAAGAATTTCTGTCTTTTTGCCCCAACATATAGGGAATTTCTGCATTTTTGCCCCACAATTAGAGGAATTTATGCAATTTTGCTACAAAATACAGGGAAATTCTGCTTTTTAGCCCGAAAATAAAAATAATGTATACCTTTTGACACAAAAAAAAAGAAATTTCTTCATTTTTGTCTCAAAATAAGAGGAGTTTCTGCATTTTTACCTCAAAATAAGTGAAATTTCTGCCTTTTTACCCAAAAATAAACGGAATTTCTGTCTTTTTGCCCCAAAATAAAAGGAATTTTTGAATTATGCCCTGAAATAAGTGATAGTTCTGCAATTTTTCCCTAAAATAAAAGAAATTTCTGCCTTTTTGCCACAAAATAAGGGCAATTTCTGTCTTTTTGCCCCAAAATAAGGAAAACTTATGCCTTTTTGCCCCCAAATAAGGGGAATTTCAGCCTTTTTACCTCAAAATAAGGGGAATTTCTGCATTTTTGCCAAAAATATTAGGAATTTCTGCCTTTTTGCTCCAAAATAAGGAAAATTTCTGCCTTTTTTCCATGAAATAAGTGAAATTTCTGCAATTTTGCCCTAAAATAAGGGCAATTTCTGCAATTTTGCCCCAAAATAAGGGAAATTTCTGAAATTTTACCCCAGAATAAGTGGAATTTCTGAGTTTGCCCAAAAATGTGGAGAATTTTTGTCTTTTTGCTTCAACATATAGGGAATTTC
Organism: Micromys minutus; assembly: GCF_963924665.1. NCBI lineage: Eukaryota > Metazoa > Chordata > Mammalia > Rodentia > Muridae > Micromys > Micromys minutus. The sequence continues at coordinate 1,477,362 of NW_027667145.1, forward strand.
TGCCTTTTTGCCCCACAATTAGGGGAATTTCTGCAATTTTGCTCCAAAATACGGGAATTTCTGCATTTTTGCCCGAAAATAAGGGGAATGTATACCTTTTGCCACAAAAAAATGGAAATTTCTTCATTTTTGCCCCAAAATAAGAGGAATTTCTGCATTTTTACCTCAAAATAAGTGAAATTTCTACCTTTTTACACAAAATAAACGGAATTTCTCTCTTTTTGCCCCAAAATAAAAGGAATTTTTGAATTATGCCCTGAAATAAGTGAAATTTCTGCAATTTTGACCCAAAATAAAGGAAATTTCTGCCTTTTTGACACAAAATAAAGGAAATTTCTGCATTTTTACCAAAAATATTAATAATTTCTGCCTTTTTGCCCCAAAATAAGGAAAATTTCTGCATTTTTCCCTGAAATAAGTGAAATTTCTGCAATTTTGCCACAAAATACGTGAAATTTCTGCAATTTTGCCCCAAAATAAGTAAAATTTCTGCAATTTTGCCCAAAAATAAGATAAATTTTTTGAATTTTGCCCCAAAATAAGTGTAATTTCTGAGTTTTGACCCAAAATAAAAAGAATTTCTGTCTTTTTACCCCAACATATAGGGAATTTCTGCATTTTTGCCCCACAATTAGGAGAATTTCTGCAATTTTGCTCCAAAATACGGGGAACTTCTGCTTTTTAGCCCGAAAATAAGGGGAATGTATACCTTTTGCCACAAAAAAAAAGGGAAATTTCTTCATTTTTGCCCCAAAATAAGAGGAATTTCTACCTTTTTAGCTCAAAATAAGTGAAATTTCTGCCTTTCTTATCCAAAAATAAATGGAATTTCTGTCTTTTTGCCCCAAAATAAAAGAAATTTTTGAATTATGCCCTGAAATAAATGAAATTTCTTCAATTTTGCCTCAAAATAAGGGAAATTTGTGACTTTTTGACACAAAATAAAGGGAATTTCTTCATTTTTGCCACAAAATATTAGGAATTTCTGACTTTTTGCCCCAAAATAAGAAAAATTTCTCTCTTTCTTTCATGAAATAAAGGAAATTTCTGCAATTTTGCCCCAAAATAAGTGAAATTTCTGCAATTTTGCCCCAAAATAAGTGGAATTTCTGAGTTTTGCCCCAAAATAAGGAGAATTTCTGTCTTTTTGCCCCAACAAATAGAAAATTTCTCCCTTTTTGCCCCACAACTAGGGGAATTTCTGCAATTTTGCTCCAAAATACAGGGAATTTCTGCTTTTTTCCCAAATATAAGGGTAATGTATACCTTTTGCCACAAAATGGAAATTTCTTCATTTTTGCCCCAAAATAATAGGAATTTCTGCCTTTTTACATCAAAATAAGTGAAATTTTTGCCTTTTTACCCAAAAATAAACGGAATTTCTGTCTTTTTGCCCCAAAATAAAAGGAATTTTTGAATTATGCCCTGAAATAAGTGATATTTCTGCAATTTTTTCCCAAAATAAAAGAAATTTCTGCCTTTTTGCCCCAAAATAAAGGAAATTTCTGCAATTTTGCTCCAAAATACGGGGAATTTCTGCCTTTTTGCGCGAAAATAAGAAGAATGCATACCTTTGTGCCATAAAAAGTGGAAATTTCTTCATTTTTGCTCCAAAATAAGGGGAATTTTTACTTTTTTGCCTCTAAATAAGTGGAATTTCTGTCTATTTCCCCAAAAAGAGGGAATTTCTGTCTTGTTTGCCCCAAAATATGGAAATTTTCTGACTTATTACCCTTAAATAAGTGAAATTTCTGCAATTTTGCCCCAAAATAAGTTAAAATTCTGCCTTTTTGTCCCCAAATAAGAGGAATTTCAGTCTTTTTACCTCAAAATAATGGGAATTTCTGCATTTTTGCCCCAAAATATGGGAAATTTCTGCCATTTTGCCCCAAAATAAGAAAAATTTCTGCAATTTTGTACCAAAATAAAAGAAATTTCTGCCTTTTTGCTCCAAAATAAGAAAATTTCATCTTTTTTTCTGAAATAAGTGAAATTTCTGCAATTTTGCCCCAAAATAAGTGAAATATCTGCAATTCTGCCCCAAAATAACGGAAATTTCTAGAATTTTGCCCCAAAATAAGTGAAATTTCTGAGTTTTGCCCCAAAATAAGGAGAATTCCTATCTTTTTGCCAAAACATATAGAGAATTTCTGCCTTTTTGCCCCACAATTAGGGGAATTTCTACAATTTTGCTCCAAAATACGGGGAATTTCTGACTTTTTGCCCGAAAATAAGAAGAATGCATACCATTTTGCCAAAAAAAGGAAATTTCTTCATTTTTGCTCCAAAATAAGGGGAATTTCTGCTTTTTTGCCTCAAAATAAGAGGAATTTCTGTCTTTTTCCCCCAAAACAAAGGGAATTTCTGTCTTTTTTGCCCCAAATTAAGGAAAAATTCTGACTTATTACCCTGAAATAAGTGAAATTTCTGCAATTTTGCCCCAAAATAAAGGAAATTTCTGCCTTTTTGCCCCCCCAAAAAGGGAAATTCAGCCTTTTTACCTCAAAATAAAAAGATTTTTTGCATTTTTGCCACAAAATATTAGGAATTTCTGCCTCTTTGACCCAAAATAGGGAAAATTTCTTTCTTTTTTCCCTGAAATAAATGAAATTTCTGCAATTTTGCCCCAAAATAAGTGAAATTTCTGCAATTTTGCCAAAACATATAGGGAATTTCTGCCTTTTTGCCCCACAATTAGAGGAATTTCTGCAATTTTGCTCCAAAATACAAGGAATTTCTGCCTTTTTGCCCGCAAATAAGAAGAATGCATACCTTTTTTAGCTTAAAAAAAGGGAAATTTCTTCATTTTTGCTCCAAAATAAGGGGAATTTCTGCATTTTTGCCTCTAAATAAGTGGAATTTTTTCTTTTTCCCTCAAAACAAAGAAAATTTCTTTCTTTTTTGCACCAAAATAAGGAAATTTCTGACTTATTACCCTGAAGTAAGTGAAATTTCTGCAATTTTGCCCCAAAATAAGGGAAATTTCTGCCTTTTTGCCCCCAAATAAAGGGAATTTCACATTTTTACCTCAAAAAAAGGGGAATTTCTGAAGTTTTGCCACAAAATATAAGAATTTCTGCCTTTTTGCCCCAAAATAAGGAAAATATCTGCCTTTGTTCCCTGACATATGTGAAATTTCTGCAATTTTTCCCCAAAATAAGTGAAATTTTTGCAATTTTGCCCCAAAATAAGGGAAATTTCTGCCTTTTTGCCCCCAAATAAGGGGAATTTCAGTTTTTTTACCTCAAAATAAGGGGAATTTCTGCATTTTGCAACAAAATATTAGGAATTTCTGCCTTTTTGCCCCAAAATAAGGAAAATTTCTGCCTTTTTTCCCTGAAATAAATGAAATTTCTGCAATATTGCCCCAAAATAAGTGAAATTTCTGATATTTTGCCCCAAAATAAGGGAAATTTCTGGAATTTTGCCCCAAAATAAGTGGAATTTATGAGTTTTGCCCCAAAATATAGAGAATTTCTGTTTTTTTGCCCAAACATAGAGGGAATTTCTGCCGTTTTGCATCACATTTAGGGGAATTTCTCTAATTTTGCTCCAAAATACAAGGAATTTCTGCCTTTTTACCCGAAAATAAGAAGAATGCATACGTTTTTGCCATAAAAAAGGGAAATTTCTTCATTTTTGCTCCAAAAAAGGGGAATTTCTGCATTTTTGCCTTTAAATAAGTGGATTTTTTCTTTTCCCCCAAAACAAAGGGAATTTCTCTCTTTTTTACACCAAAATAAGGAAATTTCTGACTTATTACCCTGAAGTAAGTGAAATTTCTGCAATTTTGCCCCAAAATAAGGGAAATTTCTGCCTTTTTGCCCCCAAATATGGGGAATTTCAGGCTTTTTACCTCAAAATAAGGGGAATTTCTGCAGTTTTGTCACAAAATATAAGAATTTCTGCATTTTTGCCCAAAATAAGAAAAATTTCTGCCTTTTTTATCTCAAATAAGTGAAATTTCTGCAATTTTGCCCCAAAATAAGTGAAATTTTTGCAATTTCGCCCCAAAATAAGAGAAAATTTCTGCAATTTTGCCCCAAAATAAGTGGAATTTCTGAGTTTTGCCCCAAAATAAAGAGAATTTATGTCTTTTTGCCCCAACATATAGGGAATTTCTGGCTTTTTGCCCCACAATTAGGGGAATTTCTGCAATTTTGCTCCAAAATACGGGGAATTTCTGCCTTTTTGCCCAAAAATAAGAAGAATGCATACCTTCTTGCCATAAAAAAAGGGTAATTTCTTCATTTTTGCTCCAAAATAAGGGGAATTTCTGCTTTTTTACCTCTAAACAAGTGGAATTTCTGTCTTTTTCCCCCAAAACAAAGGGAATTCCTCTCTTTTTGCCACAAAATAAAGAAAATTTCTGACTTATTATCCTGAAATAAGTGAAATTTCTGCAATTTTGCCTTAAAAAAAAGAAATTTCTGCTTTTTTGCTCCAAAATAAAAGGAATTTCAGCCTTTTTACCTCAAAATAAGGGGAATTTCTGTATTTTTGCCAAAAAATATAGGAAATTTCTGCCCTTTTGCCCCCATATAAGAAAATTTCTGCTTTTTTTCTGAAATAAGTGAAATTTCTGCAATTTTGCCCCTAAATAAGTGAAATTTTTTCAATTTTGCCCAAAAATAAGTGAAATTTCTGGAATTTTGCCCCAAAATAAGTGGAATTTCTGAGTTTTGTCCCAAAATAATGAGAATTTCTATCTTTTTGCTTAAACATATAGGAAATTTCTTCCTTCTTGCCCCACAATTAGGGGAATTTCCGCAATTTTGCTCCAAAATAAAAGGAATTTCTGCTTTTTTGCCACAAAATAAGAGGAATTTCTGTCTTTTTCTCCCAAACAAAGGGAATATCTGTCTTTTTTGCCCCAAAATAAACAAAATTCTGACTTATTACCCTGAAATAAGTAAAATTTCTGCAATTTTGCACCAAAATAAGGGAAATTTCTGCCTTTTTGCACCCAAATAATGGGAATTTCAGCATTTTTCCCTCAAAATAATGGAAAATTCTGCATTTTTGCCCAAAATAAGTGAAATTTCTGCCTTTTTGCCCCAAAATAAGAAAAATTTCTGCAATTTTGTACCAAAATAAAAGAAATTTCTGCTTTTTGCCCCAAAATAAGAAAATTTCTGCTTTTTTTTCTGAAATAAGTGAAATTTCTGCAATTTTGCCCCAAAATAAGTGGAATTTCTGAATTTTGCCCCAAAATAAGGAGAATTTCTGTCTTTTTGCCCCATCATATAGGGAATTTCTGCATTTTTGCACCACAATTAGGGGAATTTCTGCAATTTTGCTCAAAAATATGGGGAATTTCTGCATTTTGCCTATAAAATAAGAAGAATGCATACCTTTTTACCATAAAAAAGGGAAATTTCTACAATTTTGCTCCAAAATAAGGGAAATTTCTGCCTTTTTGCCCCCAAATAATGGGAATTTCAGCCTTTATACCTCAGAATAAGGAGAATTTCTGCATTTTTGCCCCAAAATATGGGAAATTTCTGCCTTTTTGCCCCAAAATAAGAAAAATTTCTGCAATTTTATACCAAAATAAAAGAAATTTTTGCCTTTTTGCCCCAAAATAAGAAAATTTCTGTAATTTTGCCCCAAAATAATGGAAATTTCTGCCTTTTCCCCACAAATAAAAGGAATTTCAGCCTTTTTACCTCAAAATAAGGGGAATTTCTGCATTTTTGCCACAAAATATTAGGAATTTCTGCCTTTTTGCCCCAAAATGAGGAAAATTTTTGCCTTTTTCCCTGAAATAAGTGAAATTTCTGCAATTTTGCTTCAAAATAAGGAAAATTTCTGCCTTTTTGCCCCCAAATAAGGGGAATTTCAGTCTTTTTACCTCAATATAAAGAGAATTTCTGCATTTTTGCCCCAAAATATGGGAAATTACTGCCTTTTGCCCCAAAATAAAAAAAATTTATGCAATTTTGTACCAAAATAAAAGAAATTTCTGCCTTTTTGACCCAAAATAGGAAAATTTCTCATTTTTTTCTGAAATAAGTGAAATTTCTGCAATTTTGCCCCAAAATAAGTGAAATTTCTGCAATTATGCCCCAAAACAAGGAAAATTTCTGGAATTTTGCCCCAAAATAAGTGGAATTTCTGAGTTTTGCCCCAACGTAAAGAGAATTTCTGTCTTTTTGCCCCAACATATAGGGAATTTCTGACTTTTTGCCCCACAATTAGGGGAATTTTTGCAATTTTGCTCCAAAATACGGGGAATTTCTGCCTTTTTCCCGAAAATAAGAAGAATGCATACCTTTGTGCCATAAAAAGTGGAAATTTCTTCATTTTTGCTCCAAAATAAGGGGAATTTCTGCTTTTTTGCCTCTAATTAAGTGGAATTTCTGTCTTTTTTCCCAAAAAGAGGTAATTTCTGTCTTGTTTGCCCCAAAATATGGAAAATTTCTGACTTATTACCCTTAAATAAGTGAAATTTCTGCAATTTTGCCCCAAAATAAGTGAAAATTCTGCCCGTTTGTCCTCAAATAAGGGGAATTTCAGCCTTTTTACCTCAAAATAAAGGGAATTTCTGCATTTTTGCCCCAAAATATGGGAAATTTCTTCCATTTTGCCCCAAAATAAGAAAAATTTCTGCAATTTTGTACCAAAATAAAAGAAATTTCTGCCTTTTGCTCCAAAATAAGAAAATTTCAACTTTTTTTCTGAAATAAGTGAAATTTCTGCAATTTTGCCCGAAAATAAGGGAAAATTCTGGATTTTGCCCCAAATTAAGTGGAATTTCTGAGTTTTGCCCCAAAATAGGAAGAATTTCTGTCTTTTTGCCCCAACATATAGGGAATTTCTGCCTTTTTGGCCCACAATTTGGGGAATTTCTGCAATTTTGCTCCAAAATACGAGGAATTTCGGCCTTTTTGCCCGCAAATAAGAAGAATGCATACCTTTTTGCCATAAAAAAAAGAAAATTTCTTCATTTTTGCTCCATATTAAGGGGAATTTCTGCTTTTTTGCCTCTAAATAAGTGGAATTTTTTCTTTTTCCCTCAAAACAAAGAAAATTTCTGCCTTTTTTGCACCAAAATAAGGAAATTTCTGACTTATTACCCTGAAGTAAGTGAAATTTCTGCAATTTTGCCCCAAAATAAAGGGAAATGTCTTTTTTTTTGCCCCCAAATAAGGGGAATTTCACACTTTTTACCTCAAAATAAGGGGAATTTCTGCAGTTTTGCCACAAAATATAAGAATTTCTGCTTTTTTGCCCCAAAATAAGGAAAATTTCTGCCTTTTTTCCCTGAAATATGTGAAATATCTGCAATTTTGCCCCAAAATAAGTGAAATTTCTGCAATTTTGCCCCAAAATAAGATAAATTTCTGGAATTTTGCCCCAAAATAAGTGGAATTTCTGAGTTTTGCACCAAAATAAGGCAAATTTCTGTCTTTTTGCCCCAACATATAGGGAATTTAATGCCTTTTTGCCCTACAATTAGATGAATTTCTGCAATTGTGCTCCAAAATACGGGGAATTTCTGCCTTTTTGCCCAAAAATAAGAAGAATGCATACCTTTTTGAAATAAAAAAAGGGAAATTGCTTCATTTTTGCTCCAAAATAAGGGGAATTTCTCCTTTTTTGCCTCTAAACAAGTGGAATTTCGGTTTTTTTCCCCCAAAACAAAGGGAATTTCTGTCTTTTCTGCCCCCCAAAAAAAGGAAAATTTCTGACTTATTACCCTGAAATAAGTGAAATTTCTGCAATTTTGCCCCAAAATAAAGGAAATTTCTGCCATTTGAAGCCAAGTAAGAGGAATTTCAGACTTTTTACCTCAAAATAAGGGGAATTTCTGTATTTTTGCCACAAAATATGGGAAATTTTGTCTTTTTTGACAGAAAATAAAAAAAAATTCTGCAATTTTGTACCAAAATAATAGAAATTTCTGCCTTTTTGCCCCCAAATAATAAAATTTCTGCTTTTTTTTCTGAAATAAGTGAAATTTCTGCAATTTTGCCCCAAAATAAGTGAAATTTCTGCAATTTTGCCCCAACATAAGTGAAATTTCTGGAATTTTGCCACAAAATAAGTGGAATTTCTAAGTTTTGCCCAAAAATAAGGAGAATTTCTATCTTTTTGCCCCAACATATAGGGAATTTCTGCCTTTTTGCCCCACAATTAGGGGAATTTCTGCAATTTTGCTCCAAAATAAGGGGAATTTCTGCTTTTTTGCCTCTAAATAAGTGGAATTTCTGTCTATTTCCCGTAAAACAAAGGAATTCCTGTCTTTTTGCCCCAAAATAAAGAAAATTTCTGACTTATTACCCTGAAATAAGTTAAATTTCTGCAATTTTGCCCCAAAATAAGGGAAATTTTTTCTTTTTTGCTCCAAAATAATGGGAATTTCAGCCTTTTTACCTCAAAAAAGGGGAATTTCTGCATTTTTGCCAAAAATAAGGGAAATTTCTGCCTTTTTGCCCCAAAATAAGAAAAATTTCTGCAATTTTGCACCAAAATAAAAGAAATTTCTGCCTTTTTGCCCAAAATAAGAAAATTTCTGCTTTTTTTTCTGTAATAAGTGAAATTTCTGCAATTTTTCCCCAAAATAAGTGAAATTTCTGCTATTTTGCCCCTAAATTAGGGAAATTTCTGGAATTTTCACCGAAAATAAGTGGAATTTCTGAGTTTTGCCCCAAAATAAGGAGAATTTCTGTATTTTTGCCCAAACATATAGGGAATTTCTGCCTTTTTACCCCACAATTAAGGGAATTTCTGCAATTTTGCTCCAAAATACAGGGAATTTCTGCCTTTTTGCCCGAAAATAAGAAGAATGCATAACTTTTTGCCATAAAAAAGAGAAATTTCTTTATTTTTGCTCCATATTAAGAAGAATATATGCTTTTTTGCCTCTAAATAAGTGGAATTTCTGTCTTTTTACTCAAAACAAAAGGAATTTCTGTCTTTTTTGCCCCAAAATAAGGAAAATTTCTGACATATTACCCTGAAATAAGTGAAATTTCTGCAATTTTGCCCCAAAATAAGGGAAAATTCTGCCTCTTTGCCCCCAAATAAGGGGAATTTCAGCCTTTTTACCTCAAAATAAGGGGAATTTCTGCAATTTTGCCACAAAATATTAGGAATTTCTGCCTTTTTGCCCCAAAATAAGGAAAATTTCTGCCTTTTTTTCCTGAAATAAGAGAAATTTTTGCAATTTTGCCACAAAATAAGGGAAATTTCTGCAATTTTGCCCCAAAATAAGGGAAATATCTGAAATTTTGCCCCAAAATAAGTGGAATTTCTGAGTTTTGCCCCAAAATAAGGAGAATTTCTTTTTTTGCCCTAACATTTAGGGAATTTCTGCCTTTTTGCCCCACAGTTAGGGGAATTTCTGCAATTTTGCTCCAAAATACGGGGAATTTCTGCCTTTTTGCCCGAAAATAAGAAAAATGCATACCTTTTTACCATAAAAAAATGAAATTTCTTCATTTTTGCTCCAAAATAAGGGGAATTTCTGCTTTTTTGCCTCTAAATAAGTGGAATTTCTATCTTTTTCCCCCAAAACAAAGGGAATTCCTGTATTTTTTGCCCCAAAATAAGGAAAATTTCTGACTTATTACCCTGAAATAAGTGAAATTTCTGCAATTTTGCCCCAAAATACTGGAAATTTCTGCCTTTTTGCCCCAAAATAAGGGGAATTTAAGCCTTTTTACCTCAAAATAAGGGGAATTTCTGCATTTTTGCCACAAAACATTAGGAATTTCTGCGTTTTTGCCCCAAAATAAGGAAAATTTCTGTCTTTTTTTCCGGAAATATGTGAAATTTTTGCAATTTTGCCCCAAAATAAGTGAAATTTCTGCAATTTTGCCCCAAAATAAGGGAAATTTCTGGAATTTTGCAACAAAATTAGTGGAATTTCTGAGTTTTGCCCCAAAATAAGGGGAATTTCTATATTTTTGCCCCAACATATAGGGAATTTCTGCCTTTTTGCCCCACGATTAGGGGAATTTCTGCAATTTTGCTACAAAATATGGGGAATTTCTGCCTTTTTGCCCCAAAATAAGAAAAATTTCTGCAATTTTGTAGCAAAATAATAAAAATTTCTGCCTTTTTGCCCCCAAATAAGAAAATTTCTGCATTTTTTCTGAAATAAGTGAAATTTCTGCAATTTTGTTCCAAAATAAGTGAAATTTTTGCAATTTTGCCCCAAAATATGTGAAATTTCTGAAATTTTCCCCGAAAATAAGTGGAATTTTTGAGTTTTGCCCCAAAATAAGGAGAATTTCTGTTTTTTTGCCCCAACAAATAGGGTATTTCTGCCTTTTTGCCCACATTTAGGGGAATTTCTGCAATTTTGCTCCAAAATAAGGGGAATTTCTGCTTTTTTGCCTCTAAATAAGTGGAATTTCTGTGTTTTTCCCCCAAAACAAAGGAATTTCTGTATTTTTTTCCCAAAATAAGGAAAATTTCTGACTTATTACCCTGAAATAAGTGAAATTTCTGCAATTTTGCCCCAAAATAAGGGAAATTTCTGCCTTTTTGCCCCCAAATAAGGGGAATTTCAGCCTTTTTACCTCAAAATAAGGGGAATTTCTGCATATTTGCCCCAAAATAAGAACAATTTCTGCAATTTTGTACCAAAATTAAAGAAATTTCTACCTTTTTGCCCCAAAATAAGAAAATTTCTGCTTTTTTTCCTGAAATAAGTGAAATTTCTGCAATTTTGCCCCAAAATAAGTAAAATTTCTGAGTTTTGCCTAAAAATAAGGAGAATTTCTGTCTTTTTGCCACAACATATACGGAATTTCTGCCTTTTTACCCCACAATTAGGGGAATTTCTGCAATTTTGCTCCAAAATACGGGGAATTTCTGCCTTTTTGCCCGAAAATAAGAAGAATGCATAACTTTTTGCCATAAAAAAGGGAAATTTCTTCATTTTTGCTCCATATTAAGGGGAATTTCTGCTTTTTTTCCTCTAAATAAGTGGAATTTCTGTCTTTTTCCCCAAAGACAAAAAGAATTTCTGTCTTTTTTGCCCAAAAATAAAGAAAATTTCTGACTTATTACCCTGAAATATGTGAAATTTCTGCAATTTTGCCCCAAAATAAGGGAAAATTCTGCCTTTTTGCCCCAAAATAAAAGGAATTTCTGCCTTTTTACCTCAAAATAAGGGGAATTTCTGCATTTTTGCCACAAAATATTAGGAATTTTAGAATTTTTGACCCAAAATAAGGAAAATTTCTGCTTTTTTTCCCTGAAATAAGTGAAATTTCTGCAATTTTGCCCCAAAATAAGTGAAATTTCTGCAATTTTGCTACAAAATAAAAGAAATTTCTGAAATTTTGCCCCAAAATAAGTGGAATTTCTGAGTTTTGACCCAAAATAAAGAGAATTTCTTCTTTTTGCCCTAACATATAGGGAATTTCTGCCTTTTTGCCCCACAATTAGAGGAATTTCTGCAATTTTGCTCCAAAATACGGGGAATTTCTGCCTTTTTGTCCGAAAATAAAAAGAATGCATACCATTTTGCCATAAAAAAAGGGAAATTTCTTCATTTTTGCTCCAAAATAAGGGGAATTTCTCCTTTTTGCCTCTAAATAAGTGGAATTTCTGTTTTTTTCCCCCAAAACAAAGGGAATTCCTGTCTTTTTTGCCCCAAAATAAAGAAAATTACTGACTTATTACCTACCCTAAAATAAGTGAAATTTCTGCAATTTTGCCCCAAAATAATGGAAATTTCTGCTTTTTTGCCCCTAAATATAGGGAATTTCAGCCTTTTTACCTCAAAATAAGGGGAATTTCTGCATTTTTGCCACAAAATATTAGGAATTTCTGTCTTTTTGCCCCAAAATAAGAAAATTTTCGGCCTTTTTTCCCTGAAATAAGTGAAATTTCTGCAATTTTGCCCCAAAATAAGTGAAATTTCTGCAATTTTGCCCCAAAATAAGTGGAATTTCTGAGTTTTGCACCAAAATAAGGCAAATTTCTGTCTTTTTGCCCCAACATATAGGGAATTTAATGCCTTTTTGCCCTACAATTAGATGAATTTCTGCAATTGTGCTCCAAAATACGGGGAATTTCTGCCTTTTTGCCCAAAAATAAGAAGAATGCATACCTTTTTGAAATAAAAAAAGGGAAATTGCTTCATTTTTGCTCCAAAATAAGGGGAATTTCTCCTTTTTTGCCTCTAAACAAGTGGAATTTCGGTTTTTTTCCCCCAAAACAAAGGGAATTTCTGTCTTTTTTGCCCCCCAAAAAAAGGAAAATTTCTGACTTATTACCCTGAAATAAGTGAAATTTCTGCAATTTTGCCCCAAAATAAAGGAAATTTCTGCCATTTGAAGCCAAGTAAGAGGAATTTCAGACTTTTTACCTCAAAATAAGGGGAATTTCTGTATTTTTGCCACAAAATATGGGAAATTTTGTCTTTTTTGACAGAAAATAAAAAAAAATTCTGCAATTTTGTACCAAAATAATAGAAATTTCTGCCTTTTTGCCCCCAAATAATAAAATTTCTGCTTTTTTTTCTGAAATAAGTGAAATTTCTGCAATTTTGCCCCAAAATAAGTGAAATTTCTGCAATTTTGCCCCAACATAAGTGAAATTTCTGGAATTTTGCCACAAAATAAGTGGAATTTCTAAGTTTTGCCCAAAAATAAGGAGAATTTCTATCTTTTTGCCCCAACATATAGGGAATTTCTGCCTTTTTGCCCCACAATTAGGGGAATTTCTGCAATTTTGCTCCAAAATAAGGGGAATTTCTGCTTTTTTGCCTCTAAATAAGTGGAATTTCTGTCTATTTCCCGTAAAACAAAGGAATTCCTGTCTTTTTGCCCCAAAATAAAGAAAATTTCTGACTTATTACCCTGAAATAAGTTAAATTTCTGCCATTTTGCCCCAAAATAAGGGAAATTTCTTCTTTTTTGCTCCAAAATAATGGGAATTTCAGCCTTTTTACCTCAAAAAAGGGGAATTTCTGCATTTTTGCCAAAAATAAGGGAAATTTCTGCCTTTTTGCCCCAAAATAAGAAAAATTTCTGCAATTTTGCACCAAAATAAAAGAAATTTCTGCCTTTTTGCCCAAAATAAGAAAATTTCTGCTTTTTTTTTCTGTAATAAGTGAAATTTCTGCAATTTTTCCCCAAAATAAGTGAAATTTCTGCTATTTTGCCCCTAAATTAGGGAAATTTCTGGAATTTTCACCGAAAATAAGTGGAATTTCTGAGTTTTGCCCCAAAATAAGGAGAATTTCTGTATTTTTGCCCAAACATATAGGGAATTTCTGCCTTTTTACCCCACAATTAAGGGAATTTCTGCAATTTTGCTCCAAAATACAGGGAATTTCTGCCTTTTTGCCCGAAAATAAGAAGAATGCATAACTTTTTGCCATAAAAAAGAGAAATTTCTTTATTTTTGCTCCATATTAAGAAGAATATATGCTTTTTTGCCTCTAAATAAGTGGAATTTCTGTCTTTTTACTCAAAACAAAAGGAATTTCTGTCTTTTTTGCCCCAAAATAAGGAAAATTTCTGACATATTACCCTGAAATAAGTGAAATTTCTGCAATTTTGCCCCAAAATAAGGGAAAATTCTGCCTTTTTGCCCCCAAATAAGGGGAATTTCAGCCTTTTTACCTCAAAATAAGGGGAATTTCTGCAATTTTGCCACAAAATATTAGGAATTTCTGCCTTTTTGCCCCAAAATAAGGAAAATTTCTGCCTTTTTTTCCTGAAATAAGAGAAATTTTTGCAATTTTGCCACAAAATAAGGGAAATTTCTGCAATTTTGCCCCAAAATAAGGGAAATATCTGAAATTTTGCCCCAAAATAAGTGGAATTTCTGAGTTTTGCCCCAAAATAAGGAGAATTTCTTTTTTTGCCCTAACATTTAGGGAATTTCTGCCTTTTTGCCCCACAGTTAGGGGAATTTCTGCAATTTTGCTCCAAAATACGGGGAATTTCTGCCTTTTTGCCCGAAAATAAGAAAAATGCATACCTTTTTACCATAAAAAAAATGAAATTTCTTCATTTTTGCTCCAAAATAAGGGGAATTTCTGCTTTTTTGCCTCTAAATAAGTGGAATTTCTATCTTTTTCCCCCAAAACAAAGGGAATTCCTGTATTTTTTGCCCCAAAATAAGGAAAATTTCTGACTTATTACCCTGAAATAAGTGAAATTTCTGCAATTTTGCCCCAAAATACTGGAAATTTCTGCCTTTTTGCCCCAAAATAAGGGGAATTTAAGCCTTTTTACCTCAAAATAAGGGGAATTTCTGCATTTTTGCCACAAAACATTAGGAATTTCTGCGTTTTTGCCCCAAAATAAGGAAAATTTCTGCCTTTTTTTCCTGAAATATGTGAAATTTTTGCAATTTTGCCCCAAAATAAGTGAAATTTCTGCAATTTTGCCCCAAAATAAGGGAAATTTCTGGAATTTTGCAACAAAATTAGTGGAATTTCTGAGTTTTGCCCCAAAATAAGGGGAATTTCTGTATTTTTGCCCCAACATATAGGGAATTTCTGCCTTTTTGCCCCACAATTAGGGGAATTTCTGCAATTTTGCTACAAAATATGGGGAATTTCTGCCTTTTTGCCCCAAAATAAGAAAAATTTCTGCAATTTTGTAGCAAAATAATAAAAATTTCTGCCTTTTTGCCCCCAAATAAGAAAATTTCTGCATTTTTTCTGAAATAAGTGAAATTTCTGCAATTTTGTTCCAAAATAAGTGAAATTTTTGCAATTTTGCCCCAAAATATGTGAAATTTCTGAAATTTTCCCCGAAAATAAGTGGAATTTTTGAGTTTTGCCCCAAAATAAGGAGAATTTCTGTTTTTTTGCCCCAACATATAGGGTATTTCTGCCTTTTTGCCCACATTTAGGGGAATTTCTGCAATTTTGCTCCAAAATAAGGGGAATTTCTGCTTTTTTGCCTCTAAATAAGTGGAATTTCTGTGTTTTTCCCCCAAAACAAAGGAATTTCTGTATTTTTTTTCCCAAAATAAGGAAAATTTCTGACTTATTACCCTGAAATAAGTGAAATTTCTGCAATTTTGCCCCAAAATAAGGGAAATTTCTGCCTTTTTGCCCCCAAATAAGGGGAATTTCAGCCTTTTTACCTCAAAATAATGGGAATTTCTGCATTTTTGCCCCAAAATATGGGAAATTTCTGCCTTTTTGCCCCAAAATAAGAAAAATTTCTGCAATTTTGTAGCAAAATAATAGAAATTTCTGCCTTTTGCCCCCAAATAAGAAAATTTCTGCATTTTTTTCTGAAATAAGTGAAATTTCTGCTATTTTGCACCAAAATAAGTGAAATTTCTGCAATTTTGCCCCCAAAATATGTGAAATTTCTGAAATTTTCCCCGAAATAAGTGGATTTTTTGAATTTGGCCATAAATAAGTAGAATTTCTGTCTTTTTGCCCCAACATATAGGGAATTTCTCCTTTTTGCCTACATTTAGGGGAATTTCTGCAATTTTGCAGCAAAATAAGGGGAATTTCTGCTTTTTTGCCTCTAAATAAGTGGAATTTCTGTCTTTTTCCCCCAAAACAAATGAATTTCTGTATTTTTTTTCCCAAAATAAGGAAAATTTCTGACTTATTACCCTGAAATAAGTGAAATTTCTGCAATTTTGCCCCAAAATAAGGGAAATTTCTGCCTTTTTGCCCCCAAATAAAGGGAATTTCAGCCTTTTTACCTCAAAATAAGGGGAATTTCTGCATTTTTACCCCAAAATATGGGAAATTTCTGCATTTTTGCCCCAAAATAAGAAAAATTTCTGCAATTTTGTACAAAAATAAAAGAAAATTCTGCCTTTTTGGCTCAAAATAAGAAAATTTCTGCTTTTTTTCCTGAAATAAGTGAAATTTTTGCAATTTTGCCCCAAAATAAGTGAAATATCTGAGTTTTGCCTTAAAATAAAGAGAATTTCTGTCTTTTTGCCACAACATATAGGGAATTTCAGCCTTTTTACCTAAAATAAAAGGAATTTCTGCATTTTTGCTCCAAAATATGGGAAATTTCTGCCTTTTTGCCCCCAAATATGAAAATTTCTGCATTTTTTTTGAACTAAGTGAAATTTCTGCAATTTTGCCCCAAAATAAGTGAAATTTCTTCAATTTTGACCAAAAATATGTGAAATTTCTGAAATTTTTTCCGAAAATAAGTGGAATTTCTGAGTTTTGCCCCAAAATAAGGAGAATTTCTGTCTTTTTGCACCAACATATAGGGAATTTCTGCCTTTTTGCCCCACAATTAGGGGAATTTCTGCAATTTTGCTCCAAAATAAGGGGAATTTCTGCATTTTTGCCTCTAAATAAGTGAAATTTCTGTCTTTTTCCCCCAAAACAAAGGGAATTTCTGTCTTTATTGCCCCAAAATAAGGAAAATTTCTGACTTATTACCATTAAATAAGTGAAATTTCTGCAATTTTGCCCCAAAATAAGGGAAAATTCTGCCTTTTTGCCCCCAAATAAGGGGAATTTCAGCCTTTTTACCTCAAAATAATGGGAATTTCTGCATTTTTGCCACAAAATATTAGGAATTTCTGCCTTTTTGCCCCAAAATAAGGAAAATTTCTGCCTTTTTTCCCTGAAATAAGTGAAATTTCTGCAATTTTGCCCCAAAATAAGTGAAATTTTTGCCTTTTTGCCCCCAAATAAGGGGAATTTCAGCCTTTTTACCTCAAAATAAAAGAAATTTCTTTATTTTTCCCCAAAATAAGGGAAATTTCTGGAATTTTGCCCCAAAATAAGGTAAATTTCTGAGTTTTGCCCAAAAATAAGGAGAATTTTTTTATTTTGCCCTAACATATAGGGAATTTCTGCCTTTTTGCCCTACATTTAGGGGAATTTATGCAATTTTGCCCCAAAATACGGGGAATTTCTGCCTTTTTGCCCGAAAATAAGAAGAATGCATACCTTTTTGCCATAAGAAAGAGAAATTTTTTTCATTTTTGCCCCGAAATAAGGAAAATTTCTGCTTTTTTTCCCTAAAATAAGTGAAATTTCTGCAATTTTGCCCCAAAATAAGTGAAATTTCTGCAATTTTGCCCCAAAATAAGAGAAATTTCTGGAATTTTGTACCAAAATAAGTGTAATTTCTGAGTTTTGCCCCAAAATAAGGAGAATTTCTGTCTTTTTGCCCCAACATATATGGAATTTCTGCCTTTTTCCCCCACAATTAGGGGAATTTCTGCAATTATGCTTCAAAATATAAGTAATTTTTGCCTTTTTGCCCAAAAATAAAAAGAATGCATACATTTTTGCCATAAAAAAGGGAAATTTCTTCATTATTGCTTCAAAATAAAAGGAATTTCTGCATTTTTGCCTCTAAATAAGTGTTATTTCTGTCTTTTTCCCCCAAAACAAAGGGATTTTTTGTATTTTTTGCCCCAAAATAAGGAAAATTTCTGAGTTATTACCCTGAAATATGTGAAATTTCTGCAATTTTGCCCCAAAATAAGGGAAATTTCTGCCTTTTTGCCCCCAAATAAGGGGAATTTCAGCCTTTTTACCTCAAAATAAGGGGAATTTCTGCATTTTTGCCAAAAAATATTAGAAATTACTGAATTTTGCCTAAAAATAAGGAAAATTTTTGCCTTTTTTCCCTTAAATAAGTGAAATTTCTGCAATTTTGTCCAAAAATATGTGAAATTTCTGCCTTTTTGCCCCCAAATACGAAGAAATTCAGCCATTTTACCTCAAAATAAAAGAAATTTCTGCATTTTTGCCTCAAAATATGGGAAATTTCTGCCTTTTTGCCCCAAAATAAGAAAAATTTCTGCAATTTTGTACCAACATAATAGAAATTTCTGCCTTTTTGCCCCAAATAAGAAAATTTCTGCTTTTTTATCTGAAATAAGTGCAATTTCTGCAATTTTGCCCCAAAATAAGTGAAATTTCTGCAATTTTGCCCCAAAATAAGTGAAATTTCTGGACATTTGCCCAAAAATAAGTGGAATTTCTGAGTTTTGTTCCAAAATAAGGAGAATTTCTGTTTTTTGCCCCCAAATAAGGGGAATTTCGGCCTTTTTACCTCAAAATAAGGGGAATTTCTGCATTTTTGCCTAAAAATAAGGAAAATTTTTGATTTATTACCCGGAAATAAGTAAAATTTCTGCTATTTTGCCCCAAAATAAGGGAATTTTCTGCATTTTTGCCCCCAAATAAGCGGAATTTCGGCCTTTTTACCTCAAAATAAGGCGAATTTTTGTATTTTTGCCAGAAATAAGGAAAATTTCTGACTTATTACCCTGAAATAAGTGAAATTTCTGCAATTTTGCCCCAAAATAAGGGAAATTTCTGCCTTTTTGCCCCCAAATAATGGGAATTTCAGCCTTTTTACCTCAAACTAAGGGTAATTTCTGTATTTGCCAAAAATATTAGGAATTTCTGCCTTTTTGCCCCAAAATTAGGAAAATTTCTGCCTTATTTCCCTGAAATAAATGAAATTTCTGCCATTTTGACACAAAATAAGTGAAATTTCTGCAATTCTGCCCCAAAATAAGGGAAATTTCTGGAATTTTGCCACAAAATAAGTGGAATTTCTGAGTTTTGCCCCAAAATAAGGAGAATTTCTGTCTTTTTGCCACAACATATAGGGAATTTCTGCCTTTTTGCCCCACAATTAGGGAAATTTCTGCAATTTTGCTCCTAAATACAAGGAATTTCTGCATTTTTGCCCGAAAATAAGAAGAATGCATACCTTTTTGCCATAAAAAAAGAAAATGTCTTCATTTTTGCTCCAAAAAATGGGAATTTCTGCTTTTTTGCCTCTAAAGAAGTGGAATTTCTGTCTTTTTCCCCCAAAACAAAGGGAATTACTGTCTTTTTTGCCCCAAAATAAAAAAAATTTCTGACTTATTACCCTGAAATAAGTGAAATTTCTGCAATTTTGCCCCAAAATAAAGGAAATTTCTGCATTTTTGCCCCCAAATAAGGGGAAATTCAGACTTTTTACCTCAAAATAAGCGTCATTTCTGCATTTTTACCACAAAATATTAGGAATTTCTGCCTTTTTGCCCCAAAATAAAAAAATTTCTGCTTATTTTCCCTGAAATAATTGAAATTTCTGCAATTTTGCCTCAAAATAAGTTAAATTTCTGCAATTTTGCCCCAAAGTAAGGGAAATTTCTAGAATTTTGCCCCAAAATAAGTGGAATTTTTGAGTATTGCCCCAAAATAAGAAGATTTTCTGTCTTTTTGCCCCAACATATAGGGAATTTTTGCCTTTTTGCCCCACAATTAGGGGAATTTCTGCAATTTTGCTCCAAAATACAGAGAATTTCTGCCTTTTTGCCCGAAAATAAGAAGAATGCATAACTTTTTACCATAAAAAAGGGAAATTTCTTCATTTTTGCTCCAAAATAAGAAGAATTTCTGCTTTTTTGCCTCTAAATAAGTGGAATTTCTGTCTTTTTCCCCAAAAAGAAACAGAATTTCTGTCTTTTTTGACACAAAATAAGGAAAAATTCTGACTTATTACCCTAAGGTAAGTGAAATTTCTGCAATTTTGCCCCAAAATAAGAGAAATTTCTGCCTTTTTGCCCCCAAATAAGGGGAATTTAAGCCTTTTTACCTCAAAATAAGGGGAATTTCTGCATTTTTGCCAAAAAATATTATGAATTTCTCCCTTTTTGCCCCAAAATAAGGAAATTTTCTGCCTTTTATCTCTGAAATAAGTGAAATTTCTGCAATTTTGCCCCAAAATAAGTGAAATTTCTGCAATTTTGCCCATAAATAAGTGAAATTTCTTCAATTTTGCCCAAAAAAAGGAAATTTCTGGAATTTTGCCCCAAAATAAGTGGAATTTCTGAGTTTTGCCTCAAAATAAGGAAATTTCTGTCTTTTTGCCCCAACATATAGAGTATTTCTGCTTTTACCCCACAATTAGGGGAATTTCTGAAATTTTGCTCAAAAATACGGGGAATTTCTGCCTTTTTGCCCGAAATTAAGAAGAATGCATATCTTTTTGCCATAAAAAAAAGAAATTTCTTTATTTTTGCTCCAAAATAATGGGAATTACTGCTTTTTTGCCTCTAAATAAGTGGAATTTCTGTCTTTTTCCCCCAAAACAAAGAGAATTACTGTCTTTTTTGCCCCAAAATAAAAAAAATTTCTGACTTATTACCCTGAAATAAGTGAAATTTTTGCAATTTTGCCCCAAAATAAGGGAAAATTCTGCCTTTTTTTTCTCAAATAAAGGAAAATTCAGCTTTTTTACCTTAAAATAAGGGTAATTTCTGCATTTTTGCCAGAAAATATTAGGAATTTCTGCCTTTTTGCCCCAAAATAAGAAAATTTCTGCTTATTTTCCCTGGAACAAGTGAAATTTCTGGAATTTTGCCCCAAAATAAGTGAAATTTCTGCAATTTTGCGGCAAAGTAAGGGAAATTTCTGGAATTTTGCCCCCAAATAAGGGGTATTCCAGCCTTTTTACCTCAAAATAAGCAGAATTTCTGCATTTTTGCCACAAAATATTAGGAATTTCTGCCTTTTTGCCCCATAATAAGAAAATTTCTGCTTTTTTTTGAAATAAGTGAAATTTATGCAATTTTGCCCTAAAATAATTGAAATTTCTGCAATTTTGTCTCAAAATCATGGAAATTTCTAGAATTTTGCCCGAAATTAAGGTGAATTTCTGAGTTTTGCCCCAAAATAAGGAGAATTTCTGTCTTTTTGCCCCACATTTAGGGGAATTTCTGCAATTTTGCTTTAAAATTAGAGGAATTTCTGCCTTTTTGCCGGAAAATAAGAAGTATGCATAACTTTTTGCCATTAAAAAGGGAAATTTCTTCATTTTTGCTCCAGTATAAAGGGAATTTCTGCTTTTTTGCCTCTAAATAAGTGGAATTTCTGTCTTTTCTCCCTAAAACAAAGGGAATTTCTGTCTTTTTTGCCACAAAAATAATGAAAATTTCTGACTTATTACCCTGAAATAAGTAAAATTTCTGCAATTTTGCCCCAAAATAAGGGAAATTTCTGCATTTTTGCCCCCAAATAAATGGAATTTCAGCATTTTTACCTCAAAATAAGGGGAATTTCTTCATTTTTGCCACAAAATATTAGGAATTTCTGCCTTTTGGCCCCAAAATAAGGAAATTTTCTGCCTTTTTTTTCTGAAATAAGTGAAATTTCTGTAATATTGCCCTAAAATAAGTGAAATTTCTGCAATTTTGCCCCAAAATAAAGGAAATTTCTGGAATTTTGCCCCAAAATAAGTGGAATTTCTGAGTTTTGCCCCAAAATAAGGAGAATTTCTGTCTTTTTGCCACAACATATAGGGAATTTCTGCCTTTTTGCCCCACAATTAGGGAAATTTCTGCAATTTTGCTCCTAAATACGGGGAATTTCTGCATTTTTGCCCGAAAATAAGAAGAATGCATACCTTTTTGCCATAAAAAAAGAAAATGTCTTCATTTTTGCTCCAAAAAAATGGGAATTTCTGCTTTTTTGCCTCTAAATAAGTGGAATTTCTCTCTTTTTCCCTCAAAACAAAGGGAATTACTGTCTTTTTTGCCCCAAAATAAAAAAAATTTCTGACTTATTACCCTGAAATAAGTGAAATTTCTGCAATTTTGCCCCAAAATAAAGGAAATTTCTGCATTTTTGCCCCCAAATAAGGGGAAATTCAGACTTTTTACCTCAAAATAAGCGTCATTTCTGCATTTTTACCACAAAATATTAGGAATTTCTGCCTTTTTGCCCCAAAATAAGAAAATTTCTGCTTATTTTCCCTGAAATAATTGAAATTTCTGCAATTTTGCACCAAAATAAGTGAAATTTCTGCAATTTTGCCCCAAAGTAAGGGAAATTTCTGGAATTTTGCCCCAAAATCAGTGGAATTTTTGAGTATTGCCCCAAAATAAGAAGAATTTCTGTCTTTTTGCCCCAACATATAGGGAATTTTTGCCTTTTTGCCCCACAATTAGGGGAATTTCTGCAATTTTGCTCCAAAATACGGAGAATTTCTGCCTTTTTGCCCGAAAATAAAAAGAATGCATACCTTTTTACCATAAAAAAGGGAAATTTCTTCATTTTTGCTCCAAAATAAGGGGAATTTCTGCTTTTTTGCCTCTAAATAAGTGGAATTTCTGTCTTTCCGCCAAAAAGAAACAGAATTTCTGTCTTTTTTGCCACAAAATAAGGAAAAATTCTGACTTATTACCCTAAGGTAAGTGAAATTTCTGCAATTTTGCCCGAAAATAAGAGAAATTTCTGCCTTTTTGCCCCCAAATAAGGGGAATTTCAGCCTTTTTACTACAAAATAAGAGGAATTTTTGCATTTTTGCCACTAAATATTAGGAATTTCTTCCTTTTTGTCCCAAAATAAAGAAAATTTCTGCCTTTTTTCCCTGAAATAAGTGAAATTTCTGGAATTTTGCCCCAAAATAAGGGAAATTTCTGTCCTTTTGCCCCCAAATAAGGGGAATTTCAGACTTTTTACCTCAAAATAAGGGGAATTTCTGCATTTTTGCCACTAAATATTAGGAATTTTTGCTTTTTTGCCCCAAAATAAGAAAATTTCTGCTTTTGTTCTGAAATAAGTGAAATTTCTGCAATTTTGCCCCAAAATAATTGAAATTTCTGCAATTTTGCCTCAAAATAATGGAAATTTCTGGAATTTTGCCCCAAAATAAGGTGAATTTCTGAGTTTTTCCCCAAAATAAGGAGAATTTCTGTCTTTTTGCCCCACAATTAGGGGAATTTCTGCAATTTTGCTTTAAATTACGAGGAATTTCTGCCTTTTTGCCCTAAAATAAGAAGAATGCATACCTTTTTGCCATTTATAAGGGAAATTTCCTCATTTTTGCTCCAGATAAAGGGGAATTTCTACTTTTTTGCCTCTAAATAAGTGGAATTTCTGTCTTTTTCCCCTAAAACAAAGGGAATTTCTGTCTTTTTTCCACAAAAATAAAGAAAATTTCTGAATTATTACCCCTAAATAAGTGAAATTTCTGCAATTTTGCCCCAAAATAAGGGAAATTTCTGCCTTTTTGCCCCGAAATAAGGGGAATTTCAGCCTTCTTACCTCAAAATAAAAGGAATTTCTGATTTTTGCCACAAAATATTAGGAATTTCTGCCTTTTTGCCCCAAAATAATGTAATTTTCTGCTTTTTTTCCCTGAAATAAGTGAAATTTCTGCAATTTTTCCCCAAAATAAGTGAAATTTCTGCAATTTTGCCCCAAAATAATGGAAATTTATGGAATTTTGCCCCAAAATAAGTGGAATTTCTGAGTTTTGCCCCAAAATAAAGAGAATTTCTGTCTTTTTGCCCTAACGTATAGGGAATTTCTTTTTTTTTGCCCCACAATTAGGGGAATTTCTGCAATTTTGCTCCAAAATACGGGGAATTTCTGCCTTTTTGCCTGAAAATAAGAGAATGCATACCTTTTTGCCATTAAAAAGGGAAATTTCTTCATTCTTGCTCCGAAATAAGGGGAATTTCTGCTTTTTTGCCTCTATATAAGTGGAATTTCTGTCTTTTTCCTTAAAAACAAAGAAAATTCTTGTATTTTTGCCCCAAAATAAGAAAAATTTCTGACTTATTACCCTGAAAAAGATGAAATTTCTGAAATTTGGCCGCAAAAGAAGGGAAATTTCTGGAATTTTGCCCCAAAATAAGTGGATTTTCTGAGTTTTGCCCCAAAATAAAGAAAATTTCTGTCGTTTTGCCCCAACATATAGGGAATTTCTCCCTTTTTGCCCCACAATTAGGGGAATTTCTGCAATTTTGCTCAAAAATACGGGGAATTTCTGCCTTTTTGCCCGAAAATAAGAATAATGCATACCTTTTTGCCATCAAAAAAAGAAATTTCTTCATTTTTGCTCCAAAATAAGGGGAATTTCTGCTTTTTTGCCTCTAAATAAGTGGAATTTCTGTCTTTTCCCCCAAAACAAAGGGAATTCCTGTATTTTTGACCCAAAATAAGAAAAATTTTTGACTTATTACCCTGAAATAAGTGAAATTTCTGCAATTTTGCCCCAAAATAAGGGAAATTTCTGCCTTTTTGCCCCCAAATAAGGGGAATTTCAACCTTTTTACTTCAAAATAAGGGGAATTTCTGCATTTTTGCCAGAAAATATTAGGAATTTCTGCCTTTTTGCTCCAAAATAAGAAAATTTCTGCTTTTTTTTCTCTGAAATAAGTGAAATTTCTGCAATTTTGCCCCAACATAAGTGAAATTTCTGCAATTTTGTCCCAAAATTAGGGAAATTTCTGAAATATTGTTCCAAAATAAGTGGATTTTCTGAGTTTTGCCCAAAAATAAAAAAAAAAGTCTGTCTTTTTGCCCCAACATATAGGGAATTTCTGCCTTTTTGCCCCGCAATTAGGGGAATTTCTGCAATTTTGCTCCTAAATACGGGGAATTTCTTCCTTTTTGCCTGAAAATAAGAAGAATGCATACCTTTTTACCATAAAAAAGGAAAATGTCTTCATTTTTGCTCCAAAATAAGGGGAATTTCTGTTTTTGCCTCTAAATAAGTAGAATTTCTGTCTTTTTCCCCCAAAACAACGGAAATTTCTGTCTTTTTGCTGCAAAATAAGGAAAAATTCTGACTTATTACCCTGAAGTAAGTGAAATTTCTCCAATTTTTTTCCCCAACATAAGGGAAATTTCTGCTTTTTGCCCCCAAATAAAGGGAATTTAAGCCTTTTTACCTCAAAATAAAAGGAATTTATGCATTTTTGCCACAAAATATTATGAATTTCTGCTTTTTTGCCCCAAAATAAGGAAAATTTCTGCCTTTTTCCCTGAAATAAGTGAAATTTCTACAATATTGCCACAAAATAAGTGAAATTTTTGCAATTTTGCCCAAAAATAAGTGAAATTTCTTCAATTTTGCCCAAAAAAAGGGAAATTTCTGGAATTTTTCCCCAAAATAAGTGGAATTTCTGAATTTTGCCCCAAAATAAGGAAATGAAATTTCTGTCTTTTTAGCCCATCATATAGAGTATTTCTGCTTTTGCCCCACAATTAGGGGAATGTCTGAAATTTTGCTCAAAAATACGGGGAATTTCTGCCTTTTTGCCCGAAATTAAGAAGAATGCAAATCTTTTTGCCATAAAAAAAAAGAAATTTCTTCATTTTTGCTCCACAATAATGGGAATTTCTACTTTTTTGCCTCTAAATAAGTGGAATTTCTGTCTTTTTCCCCCAAAACAAAGGGAATTACTGTCTTTTTTGCCCCAAAATAAAAAAAAATTCTGACTTATTACCCTGAAATAAGTGAAATTTCTGCAATTTTGCCCCAAAATAAGGGAAATTTCTGCCTTTTTTTTCTCAAAAAATGGAAAAATCAGCTTTTTTACCTTAAAATAAGGGTAATTTCTGCATTTTTGCCAGAAAATATTAGGAATTTCTGCCTTTTTGCCCAAAAATAAGAACATTTCTGCTTATTTTCCCTGAAATAAGTGAAATTTCTGCAATTTTGCCCCAAAATAAGTGAAATTTCTGCAATTTTGCCCCAAAGTAAGGGAAATTTCTGGAATTTTGCCCCAAAATAAGTGGAATTTTTGAGTTTTGCCCCAAAATAAGAAGAATTTCTGTCTTTTTGCCCCAACATATAGGGAATTTTTTTCCTTTTTGCCCCACAATTAGGGGAATTTCTAATATTTTGCTCCAAAATACGGAGAATTTCTGCCTTTTTGCCCGAAAATAAGAAGAAGACATACCTTTTTACCATAAAAAAGGGAAATTTCTTCATTTTTGCTCCAAAATAAGGGGAATTTCTGCTTTTTTGCCTCTAAATAAGTGGAATTTCTGTCTTTTTCCCCAAAAACAAACAGAATTTCTGTCTTTTTTGCCCCAAAATAATAAAAAATTCTGACTTATTACCATAAGGTAAGTGAAATTTCTGCAATTTTGCCCCAAAATGAGTGAAATTTCTGGAATTTTGCCCCAAAATAAGGGAAATTTCTGCCTTTTTGCCCCTAAATAAGGGGAATTTCATCCTTATTACCTCAAAATAAGGGGAATTTCTGCATTTTTGCCACAAAATATTAGGAATTTCTGCTTTTTTGCCCCAAAATATGAAAATTTCTGCTTTTTTCTGAAATAAGTGAAATTTCTGCAATTTTGCCCCAAAATAATTTAAATTTCTGCAATTTTGCCTCAAAATAATGGAAATTTCTAAAATTTTGCCCCAAAATAAGGTGAATTTCTGAGTTTTGCCCCAAAATAAGGAGAATTTCTGTATTTTTGCCCCACAATTAGGGGAATTTCTGCAATTTTGCTTTAAAATACCAGGAATTTCTGCCTTTTTGCCCGAAAATAAGAAGAATGCATACCTTTTTGCCATTATAAAGGGAAATTTCTTCATTTCTGCTCCAGAAAAAGGGGAATTTCTGCTTTTTTGCCTCTAAATAAGTGGAATTTCTGTCTTTTTCCCCTAAAACAAAAGGAATTTCTGTTATTTTTGCAACAAAAATAAAGAAAATTTCTGACTTATTACCCCTAAATAAGTGAAATTTCTGCAATTTTGCGCCAAAATAAGGAAAATTTCTGCCTTTTTGCCCCCAAATAAGGAGAATTTCAGCCTTTCTACCTCAAAATAAGGGGAATTTCTGCATATTTACCACAAAATATTAGGATTTTCTGCCTTTTTGCCCCAAAATAAGGTAATTTTCTGCCTTTTTTCCCTGAAATAAGTGAAATTTCTGCAATTTTGCCCCAAAATAAGTGAAATTTCTGCAATTTTGCCCCAAAATAAGGGAAATTTCTGGAATTTTGGCTCAAAATAAGTGGAATTTCTGAGTTTTGCCCCAAAATAAGGAGAATTTTTGACTTTTTGCCCTAACGTATAGAGAATTTCTCCCTTTTTGCCCCACAATTAGTGGAATTTCTGAAATTTTTCTCCAAAATACGGGGAATTTCTGCCTTTTTGCCCGAAAATAAGAGAATGCATATCTTTTTGCCATTAAAAAGGGAAATTTCTTCATTTTTGCTCCAAAATAAAGGGAATTTTTGCTTTTTTGCCTCTAAATAAGTGGAATTTCTGTCTTTTTCCCCCAAAACAAAAGGAATTCCTGTATTTTTGCCCCAAAATAGGAAAAATTTCTGACTTATTACCCTGAAAAAGGTGAAATTTCTGCTATTTTGCCCAAAATAAGGGAAATTTCTGGAATTTTGCCCCAAAATAAGTGGATTTTCTGAGTTTTGTCCCAAAATAAAGAAAATTTCTGTCTTTTTGCCCCAAAATATAGGGAATTTCTCTCTTTTTGCCCCATAATTGGGGGAATTTCTGCAATTTTGCTCCAAAATACAGGGAATTTCTGCCTTTTTGCCCGAAAAATAGAAGAATGCATACCTTTTTGCCATTAAAAAGGGAAATTTCTTCATTTTTGCTCCAGAAAAAGGGGAATTTCTGCTTTTTTGCCTCTAAATAAGTGGAATTTCTGTCTTTTTCCCCTAAAACAAAAGGAATTTCTGTTATTTTTGCAACAAAAATAAAGAAAATTTCTGACTTATTACCCCTAAATAAGTGAAATTTCTGCAATTTTGCGCCAAGATAAAGAAAATTTCTGCCTTTTTGCCCCCAAATAAGGGGAATTTCAGCCTTTCTACCTCAAAATAAGGGGAATTTCTGCATATTTACCACAAAATATTAGGATTTTCTGCCTTTTTGCCCCAAAATAAGGTAATTTTCTGCCTTTTTTCCCTGAAATAAGTGAAATTTCTGCAATTTTGCCCCAAAATAAGTGAAATTTCTGCAATTATGCCCCAAAATAAGGGAAATTTCTGGAATTTTGGCCCAAAATAAGTGGAATTTCTGAGTTTTGCCCCAAAATAAGGAGAATTTCTGTCTTTTTGCCCTAACGTATAGAGAATTTCTCCCTTTTTGCCCCACAATTAGGGGAATTTCTGAAATTTTTCTCCAAATTACGGGGAATTTCTGCCTTTTTGCCCGAAAATAAGAGAATGCATATCTTTTTGCCATTAAAAAGGGAAATTTCTTCATTTTTGCTCCAAAATAAAGGGAATTTTTGCTTTTTTGCCTCTAAATAAGTGGAATTTCTGTCTTTTTCCCCCAAAACAAAAGGAATTCCTGTATTTTTGCCCCAAAATAAGAAAAATTTCTGACTTATTACCCTGAAAAAGGTGAAATTTCTGCAATTTTGCCCCAAAATAAGGAAAATTTCTGGAATTTTGCCCCAAAATAAGTGGATTTTCTGAGTTTTGTCTCAAAATAAAGAAAATTTCTGTCTTATTGCCCCAAAATATTGGGAATTTCTCCCTTTTTGCCCCATAATTAGGGGAATTTCTGCAATTTTGCTCCAAAATTCAGGGAATTTCTGCCTTTTTGCCCGAAAATAAGAAAAATGCATATCTTTTTGCCATAAAAAAGGGAAATGTCTTCATTTTTGCTCCAAAATAAGGGGAATTTCTGCTTTTTTGCCTCTAAATAAGTGGAATTTCTGTCTTTTTCCCCAAAAACAAACAGAATTTCTGTCGTTTTTGCCCCAAAATAAGGAAAAATTCTGACTTATTACCGTAAGGTAAGTGAAATTTCTGCAATTTTGCTTCAAAATAAGAGAAATTTCTGCTTTATGCCCCCAAATAAGGGGAATTTCAGCCATTTTACTTCAAAATAAAAGGAATTTTTGCATTTTTGCCACAAAATATTAGGAATTTCTTCCTTTTTGCCCCAAAATAAAGAAAATTTCTGCCTTTTTTCCCTTAAATAAGTGAAATTTCTGCAATTTTGCCCCAAAATAAGTGAAATTTCTGGAATTTTGCCACAAAATAAGGGAAATTTCTGCCTTTTTGCCCCAAATAAGGGGAATTTCAGCCTTTTTACCTCAAATTAAGGGGAATTTCTGCATTTTTGCCACAAAATATTATGAATTTCTGCTTTTTTGCCCCAAAATAAGAAAATTTCTGCTTTTTTTCTTAAATAAGTGAAATTTCTGCAATTTTGCCCCAAAATAATTGAAATTTCTGCAATTTTGCCTCAAAATAATGGAAATTTCTGGAATTTTGCCCCAAAATAAGGAGAATTTCTGTCTTTTTGCCCCACAATTAGGGGAATTTCTGCAATTTTGCTTTAAAATAGGAGGAATTTCTGCCTTATTGCCCGAAAATAAGAAGAATGCATAACTTTTTGCCATTAAAAAGGGAAAATTCTTCATTTTTGCTCCAGAATAAAGGGAATTTCTGCTTTTTTGCCTCTAAATAAGTGGAATTTCTGTCTTTTTCACCTAAAACAAAAAGAATTTCTGTCTTTTTTGCCAGAAAAATAAAGAAAATTTTTGACTTATTACCCTGAAATAAGTGAAATATCTGCAATTTTGCCCCAAAATAAGGGAAAATTTTGCATTTTTGCCCCCAAATAAGGGAAATTTCAGCCTTTTTACCTCAAAATAAGGGGAATTTCTTCATTTTTGCCACAAAATATTAGGAATTTCTGCCTTTTTGCCCGAAAATAAGGAAATTTTCTGCCTTTTTTTCTGAAA
The DNA here is from genome assembly GCF_963924665.1 of Micromys minutus. Classification (NCBI taxonomy): domain Eukaryota; kingdom Metazoa; phylum Chordata; class Mammalia; order Rodentia; family Muridae; genus Micromys; species Micromys minutus. The sequence goes on from NW_027667145.1 coordinate 1,506,778, forward strand.
TAAGTGAAATTTCTGCAATTTTGCCCCAAAATAAGTGAAATTTTTGCAATTTTACCCCAAAATAAGGGAAATTTCTGGAATTTTGCCCCAAAATAAGTGGAATTTCTGAGTTTTGCCCCAAAATAAGGAGAATTTCTGTCTTTTTGCCCCAACATATAGAAAATTTCTGCCTTTTTGCATCACAATTAGGGAAATTTCTGCAATTTTGCTCCTAAATACGAGGAATTTCTGCCTTTTTGCCCGAAAATAAGAAGAATGCATACCTTTTTGCCATAAAAAAGGAAAATGTCTTCATTTTTGCTCCAAAATAAGGGGAATTTCTGCTTTTTTGCCTCTAAATAAGTGGAATTTCTGTCTTTTTCTCCCAAAACAAAGGAAATTTCTGTCTTTTTTGCCGCAAAATAAGGAAAAATTCTGACTTATTACCCTTAAGTAAGTGAAATTTCTGCAATTTTTTTCCCCTAAATAAGGGAAATTTCTGCCTTTTTGCCCCCAAATAAGGGGAATTTAAGCCTTTTTACCTCAAAATAAGGGGAATTTCTGCATTTGTGCCACAAAATATTATGAATTTCTCCCTTTTTGCCCCAAAATAAGGAAAATTTCTGCCTTTTATCTCTGAAATAAGTGAAATTTCTGCAATTTTGCCCCAAAATAAGTGAAATTTCTGCAATTTTGCCCATAAATAAGTGAAATTTCTTCAATTTTGCCCAAAAAAAAGGAAATTTCTGGAATTTTGCCCCAAAATAAGTGGAATTTCTGGGTTTTGCCTCAAAATATGGAAATTTCTGTCTTTTTGCCCCAACATATAGAGTATTTCTGCTTTTGCCCCACAAATAGGGGAATTTCTGCAATTTTGCTCAAAAATACGGGGAATTTCTGCCTTTTTCCCCGAAATTAAGAAGAATGCATATCTTTTTGCCATAAAAAAAAATTTCTTTATTTTTGCTCCAAAATAATGGGAATTACTGCTTTTTTGCCTCTAAATAAGTGGAATTTCTGTCTATTTCCCCCAAAACAAAGGAAATTACTGTCTTTTTTGCCCCAAAATAAAAAAAATTTCTGACTTATTACCCTGAAATAAGTGAAATTTCTGCAATTTTGCCCCAAAATAAGGGAAAATTCTGCCTTTTTTTCTCAAATAAAGGAAAATTCAGCCTTTTTACCTTAAAATAAGGGTAATTTCTGCATTTTTGCCAGAAAATATTAGGAATTTCTGCTTTTTGCACCAAAATAAAAAAATTTCTGCTTATTTTCCCTGGAACAAGTGAAATTTCTGGAATTTTGCCCCCAAATAAGTGAAATTTCTGCAATTTTGCCGCAAAGTAAGGGAAATTTCTGGAATTTTGCACCCAAATAAGGGGAATTCCAGCCTTTTTACCTCAAAATAAGGGGAATTTCTGCATTTTTGCCACGAAATATTAGGAATTTCTGCTTTTTTGCCCCATAATAAGAAAATTTCTGCTTTTTTTTGAAATAAGTGAAATTTATGCAATTTTTCCCCAAAATAATTGAAATTTCTGCAATTTTGCCTCAAAATAATGGAAATTTCTAGAATTTTGCCCGAAAATAAGGTGAATTTCTGAGTTTTGCCCCAAAATAAGGAGAATTTCTGTCTTTTTGCCCCACAATTAGGGGAATTTCTGCAATTTTGCTTTAAAATTAGAGGAATTTCTGCCTTTTTGCCCGAAAATAAGAAGAATGCATACCTTTTTGCCATTAAAAAGGGAAATTTCTTCATTTTTGCTCCAGAATAAAGGGAATTTCTGCTATTTTGCCTCTAAATAAGTGGAATTTCTGTCTTTTTTCCCTAGAACAAAGGGAATTTCTGTCTTTTTTGCCACAAAAATAAAGAAAATTTCTGACTTATTACCCTGAAATAAGTGAAATTTCTGCAATTTTGCCCCAAAATAAAGGAAATTTCTGCATTTTTGCCCCCAAATAAGGGGAAATTCAGACTTTTTACCTCAAAATAAGCGTCATTTCTGCATTTTTGCCACAAAATATTAGGAATTTCTGCCTTTTTGCCCCAAAATAAGAAAATTTCTGCTTATTTTCCCTGAAATAATTGAAATTTCTGCAATTTTGCCTCAAAATAAGTGAAATTTCTGCAATTTTGCCCCAAAGTAAGGGAAATTTCTGGAATTTTGCCCCAAAATAAGTGGAATTTTTGAGTTTTGCCCCAAAATAAGAAGAATTTTTGTCTTTTTGCCCCAACGTATAGGGAATTTTTGTCTTTTTGCCCCACAAGTAGGGGAATTTCTGCAATTTTGCTCCAAAATACGGAGAATTTCTGCCTTTTTGCCCGAAAATAAGAAGAATGCATACCTTTTTACCATAAAAAAGGGAAAATTCTTCATTTTTGCTCCAAAATAAGGGGAATTTCTGCTTTTGCCTCTAAATAAGTGGAATTTCTGTCTTTTTCCCCAAAAACAAACAGAATTTCTGTCTTTTTTGCCCCAAAATAAGGAAAAATTCTGACTTATTACCGTAAGGTAAGTGAAATTTCTGCAATTTTGCCCCAAAATAAGAGAAATTTCTGCCTTTTTGCCCCCAAATAAGGGGAATTTCAGCCTTTTTACAACAAAATAAGAGGAATTTTTGCATTTTTGCCACAAAATATTAGGAATTTCTTACTTTTTGCCCAAAAATAAAGAAAATTTCTGCCTTTTTTCCCTGAAATAAGTTAAATTTCTGCAATTTTGCCCCAAAATAATTGAAATTTCTGGAATTTTGCCTCAAAATAATGGAAATTTCTAGAATTTTGCCCCAAAATAAAGTGAATTTCTGAGTTTTGCCCCAAAATAAGGAGTATGTCTGTATTTTTGCCCCACAATTAGGGAAATTTCTGCAATTTTGCTTTAAAATACGAGGAATTTCTGCCTTTTTGCCCGAAAATAAGAAGAATGCATACATTTTTGCCATTAAAAAAGGAAATTTCTTCATTTTTGCTCCAGAAAAAGGGGAATTTCTGCATATTTACCACAAAATATTAGGAATTTCTGCCTTTTTGCCCCAAAATAAGGTAATTTTCTGCCTCTTTTCCCTGAAATAAGTGAAATTTCTGAAATTTTGCCCCAAAATAAGTGAAATTTCTGCAATTTTGCCACAAAATAAGGGAAATTTCTGGAATTTTGGCCCAAAATAAGTGGAATTTCTGAGTATTGCCCCAAAATAAGGGGAATTTCTGTCTTTTTGCCCTAACGTATAGGGAATTTCTCTTTTTTGCCCCACAAATAGGGGAATTTCTGAAATTTTGCTCCAAAATACGGGGAATTTCTGCCTTTTTTCCCGAAATAAGAGAATTCATACCTTTATGCCATTAAAAAGGGAAATTTCTTCATTTTTGCTCGAAAATAAGGGGAATTTCTGCTTTTTTGCCTCTAAATAAGTGGAATTTCTGTCTTTTTCCCTCAAAACAAAGGGAATTCCTGTATTTTTGCCCCAAAATAAGAAAAATTTCTGACTTATTACCCTGAAATAAGTGAAATTTATGCAATTTTGCCCCAAAATAAAGGAAATTTCTGGAATTTTGCCCCAAAATAAGTGGATTTTCTGAGTTTTGCCCCAAAATAAAGAAAATTTCTCTCTTTTTGCCTCAAAATATAGGGAATTTCTCCCTTTTTGCCCCACAATTAGGGGAATTTCTGCAATTTTGCTCCAAAATACAAGGAATTTCTGCCTTTTTGCCCGAAAATAAGAAGATTGCATACCTTTTTGCCATAAAAAAGAAAAATGTCTTCATTTTTGCTCCAAAATAAGGGGAACTTCTGCTTTTTGCCTCTAAATATGTGGAATTTCTGTCTTTTCCCCCAAAACAAAGGAAATTTCTGTCTTTTTTGCCGCAAAATAAGGAAAAATTCTGACTTATTACCCTGAAGTAAGTGAAATTTCTGCAATTTTTTCCCTAAAATAAGGGAAATTTCTGCCTTTTTGCCTCCAAATAAGGGGAATTTCAGCCTTTTTACCTCAAAATAAGGGGAATTTCTGCATTTTTGCCACAAAATATTAGGAATTTCTGCCTTTTTGCCCCAAAATAAGAAAATTTCTGCTTATTTTCCCTGAAATAAGTGAAATTTCTGCAATTTTGCCCCAAAATAAGTGAAATTTCTGCAATTTTGCCCCAAAGTAAGGGAAGTTTTTGGAATTTTGCCCCAAAATAAGTGGAATTTTTGAGTTTTGCCACAAAATAAGAAGAATTTCTGTCTTTTTGCCCCAACATATAGAGAATTTTTGCTTTTTGCCCCACAATTAGGGGAATTTCTGCAATTTTGCTCCAAAATACGGAGAATTTCTGCCTTTTTGCTTGAAAATAAGAAGAATGCATAACTTTTTACCATAAAAAAAGGAAATTTCTTCATTTTTGCTCCCAAATAAGGGGAATTTCTGCTTTTTTGCCTCTAAATAAGTGGAATTTCTGTCTTTTTTCACAAAAACAAACAGAATTTCTGTCTTTTTTGCCCCAAAATAAGGAAAAAATCTGACTTATTACCCTAAGGTAAGTGAAATTTCTTCAATTTTGCTTCAAAATAAGAGAAATTTCTGCCTTTTTGCCCCCAAATAAGGGGAATTTAAGCCTTTTTACTTCAAAATAAGAGGAATTTTTGCATTTTTCCCACAAAATATTAGTAATTTCTTCCTTTTTGCCACAAAATATAGAAAATTTCTGCCTTTTTTCCCTGAAATAAGTGAAATTTCTGCAATTTTGCCCGAAAATAAGTGAAATTTCTGGAATTTTGCCCCAAAATAAGGGAAATTTCTGCCTTTTTGCCCCAAATAAGGGGAATTTCAGCCTTTTTACCTCAAAATAAGGGGAATTTCTGCATTTTTGCCACAAAATATTAGGAATTTCTGCTTTTTTGCCCCAAAATAAGAAAATTTCTGCTTTTTTTCTGAAATAAGTGAAATTTCTGCAATTTTGCCCCAAAATAATTGAAATTTCTGCAATTTTGCCTCAAAATAATGGAAATTTCTGGAATTTTGCCCCAAAATAAGGTGAATTTCTGAGTTTTGCCCCAAAATAAGGAGAATTTCTGTCTTTTGCCCCACAATTAGGGGAATTTCTGCAATTTTGCTTTAAAATACGAGGAAATTCTGCCTTTTTGCCCTAAAATAAGAAGAATGCATAACTTTTTGCCATTTATAAGGGAAATTTCCTCATTTTTGCTCCAGAAAAAGGGGAATTTCTGCTTTTTTGCCTCTAAATGAGTGGAATTTCTGTCTTTTTCCCCTAAATCTAAAGGAATTTCTGTTATTTTTGACACAAAAATAAGGAAAAATTCTGACTTATTACCCTAAGGTAAGTGAAATTTCTGCAATTTTGCCCCAAAATAAGGGAAATTTCTGCCTTTTTGCCCCCAAATAAGGGGAATTTCAGCCTTTCTACCTCAAAATACGGGTAATTTCTGCATATTTACCACAAAATATTAGGAATTTCTGCCTTTTTGCCCCAAAATAAGGTAATTTTCTGCCTTTTTTCCCTGAAATAAGTTAAATTTCTGCAATTTTGCCCCAAAATAAGTGAAATTTCTGCAATTTTGCCTTAAAATAAGGGAAATTTCTAGAATTTTGGCCCAAAATAAGTGGAATTTCTGAGTTTTGCCCCAAAATAAGGAGAATTTCTGTCTTTTTGCCCTAACGTATAGGGATTTTCTCCCTTTTTGCCCCACAATTAGGGGAATTTCTGAAATTTTGCTCCAAAATACGGGGAATTTCTGCCTTTTTGCCCGAAAATAAGAGAATGCATACCTTTTTGCCATTAAAAAGGGAAATTTCTTCATTTTTGCTCCAAAATAAGGGGAATTTCTGCTTTTTTGCCTCTAAATAAGTGGAATTTCTGTCTTTTTCCAAAAAAACAAACAGAATTTCTGTCTTTTTTGCCCCAAAATAAGGAAAAATTCTGACTTATTACCCTAAGGTAAGTGAAATTTCTTCAATTTTGCTTCAAAATAAGAGAAATTTCTGCCTTTTTGCCCCCAAATAAGGGGAATTTCAGCATTTTACTTCAAAATAAGAGGAATTTTTGCATTTTTGCCACAAAATACTAGGAATTTCTTCTTTTTTGCCCCAAAATAAAAAAATTTCTGCCTTTTTTCCATGAAATAAGTGAAATTTCTGCAATTTTGCCCCAAAATAAGTGAAATTTCTGGAATTTTGCCCCAAAATAAGGGAAATTTCTGCCTTTTTGTTCCAAATAAGGGGAATTTCAGCCGTTTTACCTCAAAATAAGGGGAATTTCTGCATTTTTGCCACAAAATATTAGGAATTTCTGCTTTTTTGCCCCAAAATAAGAAAATTTCTGCTTTTTTTCTGAAATAAGTGAAATTTCTGCAATTTTGCCCCAAAATAATTGAAATTTCTGCAATTTTGCCTCAAAATAATAAAAATTTCTGGAATTTTGCCCCAAAATAAGGTGAATTTCTGAGTTTTGCCCCAAAATAAGTAGAATTTCTGTCTTTTTGCCCCACAATTAGGGGAATTTCTGCAATTTTGCTTTAAAATACGAGGAAATTCTGCCTTTTTGCCCGAAAATAAGAAGAATGCATACCTTTTTGGCATTAAAAAGGGAAATTTCTTCATTTTTGCTTCAGAAAAAGGGGAATTTCTGCTTTTTTGCCTCTAAATAAGTGGAATTTTTGTCTTTTTCCCCTAAAACAAAAGGAATTTCTGTTATGTTTGCCACAAAAATAAAGAAAATTTCTTATTTATTACCCCTAAATTAGTGAAATTTCTGCAATTTTGCCCCAAAATAAGGGAAATTTCTGCCTTTTTGCCCCCAAATAAGGGGAATTTCAGCCTTTCTACCTAAAAATAAGGGGAATTTCTGCATATTTACCACAAAATACTACGAATTTCTGCCTTTTTGCCCCAAAATAAGGTAATTTTCTGCCTTTTTTCCCTGAAATAAGTGAAATTTCTGCAATTTTGCCCCAAAATAAGTGAAATTTCTGCAATTTTGCCATAAAATAAGGGAAATTTCTGGAATTTTGGCCCAAAATAAGTGGAATTTCTGAGTTTTGCCCCAAAATAAGGAGAATTTCTGTCTTTTTGCCCTAAAGTATAGGGAATTTCTCACTTTTTGCCCCACAATTAGGGAAATTTCTGAAAGTTTGCTCCAAAATACGGGGAATTTCTGCCTTTTTGCCCGAGAATAAGAGAATGCATACCTTTTTGCCATGAAAAAGGGAAATTTCTTCATTTTTGCTCCAAAATAAGGGGAATTTCTGTTTTTATGTGTCTAAATAAGTGGAATTTCTGTCTTTTTCCCCCAAAACAAAGAGAATTTCTGTCTTTTTTGCCCCAAAATAAGAAAATTTCTGATTTATTACCTTGAAATAAGTGAAATTTCTGCAATTTTGCCCCAAAATAAAGAATATTTCTGCCTTTTTGCCCCCAAGTAATAGGAATTTCAGCCTTTTTACCTCAAAATGAGGGGAATTTCTGCATTTTTGCCACAAAATATTAGGAATTTCTGCATTTTGCTCCAAAATAAGGAAAATTTCTGCCTTTTTCCCCTGAAATAAGTAAAATTTCTGCAATTTTGCTCCAAAATAAGTGAAATTTCTGCAATTTTGCCCCAAAATAAGGGAAATTTCTGGAATTTTGCCCCAAAATAAGTGGAATTTCTGAGTTTTGCCACAAAATAAGGAGAATTTCTGTCTTTTTGCCCTAACATATAGGGAATTCTGCCTATTTGCCCCACATTTTGGGGAATTTCTGCAATTTTGCTCCAAAATACGGGAAATTTCTGCCTTTTTGAACAAAAATAAGAAGAATGCATACCTTTTTGCCATAAAAAAGGGAAATTTCTTCATTTTTGCTCCAAAATAAGGGGAATTTCTGCATTTTGCCTCTAAATATGTGGATTTTCTGTCTTTTTCCCCCAAAACAAAAGGAATTTCTGTCTTTTTGGCCCCAAAATAAAAAAAATTTCTGACTTATTACCCTGAAGTAAGTGAAAATTCTGCAATTTTGCCCCAAAATAAGGGAAATTTCTGCCTTTTTGCTCCCAAAAAAGGGAAATTTCAGACTTTTTACCTCAAAATAATGGGAATTTCTGCATTTTTGCCACAAAATATTAGGAATTTTTGCCTTTTTGCCCCAAAAATTAGAAAAATTTCTGCCTTTTTTCCCTGAAATAAGTGAAATTTCTGCAATTTTGCCCAAAAATAAGTGAAATTTCTGCAATTTTGCCCAAAAATATAGGAAATTTCTGCAATTTTGCCCCAAGATAAGGGAAATTTCTGGAATTTTGCCCCAAAATAAGTGGAATTTCTGAGTTTTGCCTCAAAATAAGGAGAATTTCTGTCTTTTTGCCCTAACATGTAGGGAATTTCTGCTTTTTGCCCCACAATTAGGGGAATTTCTGCAATTTTGCTCCAAAATACGGGGAATTTCTGCCTTTTTGCCCGAAAATAAGAAGAATGCATACCTTTTTGCCATTAAAAAGGGAAATTTCTTCATTTTTGCTCCAAAATAAGGGGAATTTCTGCTTATTTGCCTCTAAATAAGTAGAATTTCTGTCTTTTTTCCTCAAAACAAAGGGAATTTCTGTCTTTTTTGCCCCAAAATAAAGAAAAATTCTGACTTATTACCCTGAAGTAAGTGAAATTTCTGCAATTTTTCCCCAAAATATGGGAAATTTCTGCATTTTTGCCCCCAAATAAGAAAAATTTCAGCTATTTTACCTCAAAATAAGAGGAATTTCTACATTTTTGCCACAAAATATTAGGAATTTCTGCCTTTTTGTTCTGAAATAAGGAAAATTTCTGCCTTTTTTCCATGAAATAAGTGAAATTTCTGCAATTTTGCAAAAAATAAGTGAAATTTCTGCAATTTTGCAAAAAATAAGTGAAATTTTGCAATTTTGCCCCAAAATAAGGGAAATTTCTGGAATTTTGCCCCAAAATAAGTGGAATTTCTGAGTTTTGCCCCAAAATAAGGAGAATTTCTGCTTTTTGCCCCACAATTAGGGGGATTTCTGCAATTTTGCTCCAAAATACGGGGAATTTCTGTTTTTTTGCCCGAAAATAAGAAGAATGCATACCTTTTTGCCAAAAAAAAGGGAAATGTCTTCATTTTTGCTCCAAAATAAGGGGAATTTCTGCTTTTTTGCCTCTGAATAAGTGGAATTTCTGTCTTTTGGCCCCAAAATAAGAAAAATTTCTGCCTTTTTCCCTAAAATAAGTGAAATTTCTGCAATTTTGCCTCAAAATAAGTGAAATTTCTGCAATTTTGCCCCAAAATAAGGGAAATTTCTGGAATTTTGCCCCAAAATAAGTGGAATTTCTGAGTTTGGCCTCAAAATAAGGAGAATTTTTGTCTTTTTGCCCTAACATATAGGGAATTTCTGCTTTTTGCCCCACAATTAGGGGAATTTCTGCAATTTGGCTCCAAAATACGGGGATTTCTGCCTTTTTGCCCGAAAATAAGAAGAATGCATACCTTTTTGCCATGAAAAAGGGAAATTTCTTCATTTTTGCTCCAAAATAATGGGAATTTCTGCTTTTTTGCCTCTAAATAGGTGGAATTTCTGTATTTTTCCCCCAAAACAAAGGGAATTTTTGGCTTTTTTGCCCCAACATAAAGAAAAATTCTGACTTATTACCCTGAAGTAAGTGAAATTTCTTCAATTTTTCCCCAAAATATGGGAAATTTCTGCATTTTTGCCCCCAAATAAGAGGAATTTCAGCCTTTTTACCTCAAAATAAAGGGAATTTCTACATTTTTGCCACAAAATATTAGGAATTTCTGCCTTTTTGCCCTGAAATAAGAAAATTTCTGCCTTTTTTCCATGAAATAAGTGAAATTTCTGCAATTTTGCAAAAAATAAGTGAAATTTCTGCAATTTTGCCCAAAATTAAGGGAAATTTCTGCAATTATGCCCCAAAATAAGGGAAATTTCTGGAATTTTGCCCCAAAATAAGTGGAATTTCTTAGTTTTGCCCCAAAATAAGGAGAATTTCTGCTTTTTGCCCCACAATTAGGGGGATTTCTGCAATTTTGCTCCATATACGGGGAATATCTGCCTTTTTGTCCGAAAATAAGGAGAATGCATACTTTTTTGCCATAAAAAAGGGAAATGTCTTCATTTTTGCTCCAAAATAAGGGGAATTTCTGCTTTTTGCCTCTAAATAAGTGGAATTTCTGTCTTTTTCTTCCAAAACAAAGGTTATTCATATCTTTTTGCCCCAAAATAGGAAAAATTTCTGACTTATTATCCTTAAATAAGTGAAATTTCTGCAATTTTGCCCCAAAATAAGGGAAATTTCTGGATTTTTGCCCCAAAATTTGTGGAATTTCTGAGTTTTGCCCCAAAATAAGGAGAATTTTTGTCTTTTGGCCCCAACATATAGGAAATTTCAGCCTTTTTGCCCCACAATTAAGGCAATTTCTACAATTTTGCTCCAAATTACGGGGAATTTCTGCCTTTTTGCCCGAAAATAAGAAGAATGCATATATTTTTGCCATAAAAAAGGGAAATTTCTTCATTTTTGCTCCAAAATAAAGAAAATTTCTGCTTTTATGCGTCTAAATAAGTGGAATTTCTGTCTTTTTCCCCCAAAACAAAGAGAATTTCTGTCTTTTTTGCCCCAAAATCAGAAAATTTCTGATTTATTACCTTGAAATAAGTGAAATTTCTGCAATTTTGCCCCAAAATAAAGAAAATTTCTGCCTTTTTGCCCCCAAATAAGGGGAAATTCAGCCTTTTTACCTCAAAATGAGGGGAATTTCTGCATTTTTGCCACAAAATACTAGGAATTTCTGCATTTTGCTCTAAAATAAGGAAAATTTCTGCCTTTTTCCCCTGAAATAAGTGAAATTTCTGCAATTTTGCCCCAAAATAAGGGAAATTTCTGGAATTTTGCCCCAAAATAAGTGGAATTTCTGAGTTTTGCCCCAAAATAAGGAGAATTTCTGTCTTTTTCCCCTAACATATAGGGAATTTCTGCTTTTTGCCCCACAATTAGGGGAATTTCTGCAATTTTTCTCCAAAATACGGGGAATTTCTGCCTTTTTGCCCGAAAATAAGAAGAATGCATACCTTTTTGCCATAAAAAAGGGAAATTTCTTCATTTTTGCTCCAAAATAATGGGAATTTCTGCTTTTTTGCCTCTAAATAAGTGGAATTTCTGTATTTTTCCCCCAAAACAAAGGGAATTTTTGTCTTTTTTGCCCCAAAATAAAGAAAAATTCTGACTTATTACCCTGAAGTAAGTGAAATTTCTTCAATTTTTCCCCAAAATATGGGAAATTTCTGCATTTTTGCCCCCAAATAAGAGGAATTTCAGCCTTTTACCTCAAAATAAGGGGAATTTCTACATTTTTGCCACAAAATATTAGGAATTTCTGCCTTTTTGCCCTGAAATAAGGAAAATTTCTGCCTTTTTTCCATGAAATAAGTGAAATTTCTGCAATTTTGCAAAAAATAAGTGAAATTTCTGCAATTTTGCCCAAAATTAAGGGAAATTTCTGCAATTATGCCCCAAAATAAGGGAAATTTCTGGAATTTTGCCCCAAAATAAGTGGAATTTCTTAGTTTTGCCCCAAAATAAGGAGAATTTCTGCTTTTTGCCCCACAATTAGGGGGATTTCTGCAATTTTGCTCCATATACGGGGAATATCTGCCTTTTTGTCCGAAAATAAGGAGAATGCATACTTTTTTGCCATAAAAAAGGGAAATGTCTTCATTTTTGCTCCAAAATAAGGGGAATTTCTGCTTTTTGCCTCTAAATAAGTGGAATTTCTGTCTTTTTCTTCCAAAACAAAGGTTATTCATATCTTTTTACCCCAAAATAGGAAAAATTTCTGACTTATTATCCTTAAATAAGTGAAATTTCTGCAATTTTGCCCCAAAATAAGGGAAATTTCTGGATTTTTGCCCCAAAATTTGTGGAATTTCTGAGTTTTGCCCCAAAATAAGGAGAATTTCTGTCTTTTGGCCCCAACATATAGGAAATTTCAGCCTTTTTGCCCCACAATTAAGGCAATTTCTGCAATTTTGCTCCAAATTACAGGGAATTTCTGCCTTTTTGCCCGAAAATAAGAAGAATGCATATATTTTTGCCATAAAAAAGGGAAATTTCTTCATTTTTGCTCCAAAATAAAGAAAATTTCTGCTTTTATGCGTCTAAATAAGTGGAATTTCTGTCTTTTTCCCCCAAAACAAAGAGAATTTCTGTCTTTTTTGCCCCAAAATAAGAAAATTTCTGATTTATTACCTTGAAATAAGTGAAATTTCTGCAATTTTGCCCCAAAATAAAGAAAATTTCTGCCTTTTTGCCCCCAAATAAGGGGAATTTTAGCCTTTTTACCTCAAAATGAGGGGAATTTCTGCATTTTTGCCACAAAATATTAGGAATTTCTGCATTTTGCTTCAAAATAAGGAAAATTTCTGTTTTTTTCCCCTGAAATAAGTGAAATTTCTGCAATTTTGCCCCAAAATAAGTGAAATTTCTGCAATTTTGCCCCAAAATAAGGGAAATTTCTGGAATTTTGCCCCAAAATAAGTGGAATTTCTGAGTTTTGCCCCAAAATAAAGAGAATTTCTGTCTTTTTGCCCTAACATATAGGGAATTCTGCCTTTTTGCACCACATTTAGGGGAATTTCTGCAATTTTGCTCCAAAATACAAGGAATTTCTGCCTTTTTGAACGAAAATAAGAAGAATGCATACCTTTTTGCCATAAAAAGGGAAATTTCTTCATTTTTGCTCCAAAATAAGGGGAATTTCTGCATTTTGCCTCTAAATAAGTGGAATTTCTGTCTTTTTCCCCCAAAACAAAGGGAATTTTTTTTTGCCCCAAAATAAAGAAAAATTCTGACTTATTACCCTGAAGTAAGTGAAATTTCTGAAATTTTTCCCCAAAATATGGGAAATTTCTGCTTTTTTGCCCCCAAATAAGAGGATTTTCAGCCTTTTTACCTCAAAATGAGGGGAATTTCTGCATTTTTGCCACAAAATATTAAGAATTTCTGCATTTTGCTCCAAAATAAGAAAAATTTCTGTTTTTTTCCCCTGAAATAAGTGAAATTTCTGCAATTTTGCCCCAAAATAAGTGAAATTTCTGCAATTTTGCCCCAAAATAAGGGAAATTTCTGGAATTTTGCCCCAAAATAAGTGGAATTTCTGAGTTTTGCCCCAAAATAAGGAGAATTTCTGTCTTTTTGCTCTAACATATAGGGAATTCTGCTTTTTGCCCCACATTTAGGGGAATTTCTGCAATTTTGCTCAAAAATACAAGGAATTTCTGCCTTTTTGAACGAAAATAAGAAGAATGCATACCTTTTTGCCATAAAAGGGAAATTTCTTCATTTTTGCTCCAAAATAAGGGGAATTTCTGCATTTTGCCTCTAAATAAGTGGAATTTCTGTCTTTTTCCCCCAAAACAAAGGGAATTTTTTTTTGCCCCAAAATAAAGAAAAATTCTGACTTATTACCCTGAAGTAAGTGAAATTTCTGAAATTTTTCCCCAAAATATGGGAAATTTCTGCTTTTTTGCCCCCAAATAAGAGGAATTTCAGCCTTTTTACCTCAAAATAAGGGGAATTTCTACATTTTTGCCACAAAATATTAGGAATTTCTGTCTTTTTGCCCCAAAATAAGGAAAATTTCTGCCTTTTTTCCATGAAATAAGTGAAATTTCTGCAATTTTGCAAAAAATAAGTGAAATTTCTGCAATTTTGCCCAAAAATAAGGGAAATTTCTGCAATTTTGCCCCAAAATAAGGGAAATTTCTGGAATTTTGCCCCAAAATAAGTGGAATTTCTGAGTTTTGCCCCAAAATAAGGAGAATTTCTGCTTTTTGCCCCACAAATAGCGGGATTTCTGTAATTTTGCTCCAAAATACGGGGAATTTCTACCTTTTTGCCTGAAAATAAGGAGAATGCATACCTTTTTGCCATAAAAAAAAGGAAATGTCTTCATTTTTGCTCCAAAATAAGGGGAATTTCTGCTTTTTTGCCTCTAAAGAAGTGGAATTTCTGTCTTTTTCTTCCAAAACAAAGGTTATTCATATCTTTTTGCCCAAAAATAGGAAAAATTTCTAGCATATTATCCTTAAATAAGTGAAATTTCTGCAATTTTGCCCCAAAATAAGGGAAATTTCTGGATTTTTGCCCCAAAATTTGTGGAATTTCTGAGTTTTACCCCAAAATAAGGAGAATTTCTGTCTTTTGGCCCCAACATATAGGGAACTTCAGCCTTTTTGCCCCACAATTAAGGCAATTTCTGCAATTTTGCTCCAAATTACGGGGAATTTCTTCCTTTTTGCCCGAAAATAAGAAGAATGCATATATTTTTGCCATAAAAAAGGGAAATTTCTTCATTTTTGCTCCAAAATAAAGAAAATTTCTGCTTTTATGCGTCTAAATAAGTGGAATTTCTGTCTTTTCCCCCAAAAGAAAGAGAATTTCTGTCTTTTTTGCCCCAAAATAAGAAAATTTCCGATTTATTACCTTGAAATAAGTGAAATTTCTGCAATTTTGCCCCAAAATAAAGAAAATTTCTGCCTTTTTGCCCCCAAGTAAGGGGAATTTCAGCCTTTTTACCTCAAAATGAGGGGAATTTCTGCATTTTTGCCACAAAATATTAGGAATTTCTGCATTTTGCTCCAAAATAAGGAAAATTTCTGCCTTTTTCCCCTGAAATAAGTGAAATTTCTGCAACTTTGCCCCAAAATAAGTGAAATTTCTGCAATTTTGCCCCAAAATAAGGGAAATTTCTGGAATTTTGCCCCAAAATAAGTGGAATTTCTGAGTTCTGCCCCAAAATAAAGAGAATTTCTGTCTTTTTGCCCTAACATATAGGGAATTCTGCCTTTTTGCCCCACATTTAGGGGAATTTCTGCAATTTTGCTCCAAAATACGGGGAATTTCTGCCTTTTTGAACGAAAATAAGAAGAATGCATACCTTTTTGCCATAAAAAAGGGAAATGTCTTCATTTTTGCTCCAAAATAAGGGGAATTTCTGCTTTTTTGCCTCTAAATAAGTGGAATTTCTGTCTTTTTCTTCCAAAACAAAGGTTATTCATATCTTTTTTCCCAAAAATAGGAAAAATTTCTAACATATTATCCTTAAATAATTGAAATTTCTGCAATTTTGCCCCAAAATAAGGGAAATTTCTGGATTTTTGCCCCAAAATTTGTGGAATTTCTGAGTTTTGCCCCAAAATAAGGAGAATTTCTGTCTTTTGGCCCCAACATATAGGGAATATCAGCCTTTTTGCCCCACAATTAAGGCAATTTCTGCAATTTTGCTCCAAATTACGGGGAATTTTTGCCTTTTTGCCCGAAAATAAGAAGAATGCATATATTTTTGCCATGAAAAAGGGAAATTTCCTCATTTTTGCTCCAAAATAAAGAAAATTTCTGCTTTTATGCGTCTAAATAAGTGGAATTTCTGTCTTTTTCCCCCAAAACAAAGAGAATTTCTGTCTTTTTTGCCCCAAAATAAGAAAATTTCTGATTTATTACCTTGAAATAAGTGAAATTTCTGCAATTTTGCCCCAAAATAAAAAAAATTTCTGCTTTTTGCCCCCAAATAAGGGGAATTTCAGCCTTTTTACCTCAAAATGAGGGGAATTTCTGCATTTTTGCCACAAAATATTAGGAATTTCTGCATTTTGCTCCAAAATAAGGAAAATTTCTGCATTTTTCCCCAGAAATAAGTGAAATTTCTGCAATTTTGCCTCAAAATAAGTGAAATTTCTGCAATTTTGCCCCAAAATAAGTGAAATTTCTGCAATTTTGCCCCAAAATAAGGGAAATTTCTGGAATTTTGCCCCAATATAAGTGGAATTTCTGAGTTTTGCCCCAAAATAAGGAGAATTTCTGTCTTTTTGCCCTAACATTTAGGGGAATTTCTGCAATTTTGCTCCAAAATACGGGGAATTTCTTCCTTTTTGAACAAAAATAAGAAGAATGCATACCTTTTTGCCATAAAAAAGGGAAATTTCTTCATTTTTGCTCCAAAATAAGGGGAATTTCTGCATTTTGCCTCTGAATAAGTGGAAATTCTGTCTTTTTCCCCCAAAGCAAAGGGAATTTCTGTCTTTTTTGCCCCAAAATAAAGAAAAATTCTGACTTATTACCCTGAAGTAAGTGAAATTTCTGCAATTTTTCTCCAAAATATGCGAAATTTCTGCATTTTTGCCCCCAAATAAAAGGAATTTCAGCCTTTTTACCTCAAAATAAGGGGAATTTCTACATTTTTGCCACAAAATATTAGGAATTTTTGTCTTTTTGCCCTGAACTAAGGAAAATTTCTGCCTTTTTTCCATGAAATAAGTGAAATTTCTGCAATTTTGCAAAAAATAAGTGAAATTTCTGCAATTTTGCCAAAAAAAAGGGAAATTTCTGCAATTTTGCCCTAAAATAAGGAAAATTTCTGGAATTTTGCCCCAACATAAGAGGAATTTCTGAGTTTTGCCCCAAAATAAGGAGAATTTCTGCTTTTTGCCCCACAAATAGCGGGATTTCTGCAATTTTGCTCAAAATACGGGGAATTTCTGCCTTTTTGCCCGAAAATAAGGAGAATGCATACCTTTTTGCCATAAAAAAGGGAAATGTCTTCATTTTTGCTCCAAAATAAGGGGAATTTTTGCTTTTTTGCCTATAAATAAGTGGAATTTCTGTCTTTTTCTTCCAACACAAAGGTTATTCATATCTTTTTGCCCCAAAATAGGAAAAATTTCTGACATATTATCCGTAAATAAGTGAAATTTCTGCAATTTTGCCCCAAAATAAGGAAAATTTCTGGATTTTTGCCCCAAAATTTGTGGAATTTCTGAGTTTTGCCCCAAAATAAGGAGAATTTCTGTTTTTTGGCCCCAACATATAGGGAATTTCAGCCTTTTTGCCCCACAATTAAGGCAATTTCTGCAATTTTGCTCCAAATTACGGGGAATTTCTGCCTTTTTGCCCGAAAATAAGAAGAATGCATATATTTTTGCCATAAGAAATGGAAATTTCTTCATTTTTGCTCCAAAATAAAGAAAATTTCTGCTTTTATGCGTCTAAATAAGTGGAATTTCTGTCTTTTTCCCCCAAAACAAAGAGAATTTCTCTCTTTTTTGCCCCAAAATAAGAAAATTTCTGATTTATTACCTTGAAATAAGTGAAATTTCTGCAATTATGCCCCAAAATAAAGAAAATTTCTGCCTTTTTGCCCCCAAATAAGGGGAATTTTAGCCTTTTTACCTCAAAATGAGGGGAATTTCTGCATTTTTGCCACAAAATATTAGGAATTTCTGCATTTTGCTTCAAAATAAGGAAAATTTCTGTTTTTTTCCCCTGAAATAAGTGAAATTTCTGCAATTTTGCCCCAAAATAAGTGAAATTTCTGCAATTTTGCCCCAAAATAAGGGAAATTTCTGGAATTTTGCCCCAAAATAAGTGGAATTTCTGAGTTTTGCCCCAAAATAAAGAGAATTTCTGTCTTTTTGCCCTAACATATAGGGAATTCTGCCTTTTTGCACCACATTTAGGGGAATTTCTGCAATTTTGCTCCAAAATACAAGGAATTTCTGCCTTTTTGAACGAAAATAAGAAGAATGCATACCTTTTTGCCATAAAAAGGGAAATTTCTTCATTTTTGCTCCAAAATAAGGGGAATTTCTGCATTTTGCCTCTAAATAAGTGGAATTTCTGTCTTTTTCCCCCAAAACAAAGGGAATTTTTTTTTGCCCCAAAATAAAGAAAAATTCTGACTTATTACCCTGAAGTAAGTGAAATTTCTGAAATTTTTCCCCAAAATATGGGAAATTTCTGCTTTTTTGCCCCCAAATAAGAGGAATTTCAGCCTTTTTACCTCAAAATAAGGGGAATTTCTACATTTTTGCCACAAAATATTAGGAATTTTTGCCTTTTTGCCCTGAAATAAGGAAAATTTCTGCCTTTTTTCCATGAAATAAGTGAAATTTCTGCAATTTTGCAAAAAATAAGTGAAATTTCTGCAATTTTGCCCAAAAATAAGGGAAATTTCTGCAATTTTGCCCCAAAATAAGGGAAATTTCTGGAATTTTGCCCCAAAATAAGTGGAATTTCTGTGTTTTGCCCCAAAATAAGGAGAATTTCTGCTTTTTGCCCCACAATTAGGGGGATTTCTGCAATTTTGCTCCAAAATACGGGGAATTTCTGCCTTTTTGCCCGAAAATAAGGAGAATGCATAACTTTTTGCCATAAAAAAGGGAAATGTCTTCATTTTTGCTCCAAAATAATGGGAATTTCTGCTTTTTTGCCTCTAAATAAGTGGAATTTCTGTCTTTTTCTTCCAAAACAAAGGTTATTCATATCTTTTTGCCCCAAAATGGGAAAAAAATTCTGACTTATTATCCTTAAATAAGTGAAATTTCTGCAATTTTGCCCCAAAATAAGGGAAATTTCTGGATTTTTGCCCCAAAATTTGTGGATTTTCTGAGTTTTGCCCCAAAATAAGGAGAATTTCTGTCTTTTGGCCCCAACATATAGGGAATATCAGCCTTTTTGCCCCACAATTAAGGCAATTTCTGCAATTTTGCTCCAAATTACGGGGAATTTTTGCCTTTTTGCCCGAAAATAAGAAGAATGCATATATTTTTGCCATAAAAAAGGGAAATTTCTTCATTTTTGCTCCAAAATAAAGAAAATTTCTGCTTTTATGCGTCTAAATAAGTGGAATTTCTGTCTTTTTCCCCCAAAACAAAGAGAATTTCTGTCTTTTTTTGCCCCAAAATAAGAAAATTTCTGATTTATTACCTTGAAATAAGTGAAATTTCTGCAATTTTGCCCCAAAATAAAGAAAATTTCTGCCTTTTTGCCCCCAAATAAGGGGAATTTCAGCCTTTTTACCTCAAAATGAGGGGAATTTCTGCATTTTTGCCACAAAATATTAGGAATTTCTGCATTTTTGCCCCAAAAATTAGAAAAATTTCTGCCTTTTTCCCCTGAAATAAGTGAAATTTCTGCAATTTTGCCCCAAAATAAGTGAAATTTCTGCAATTTTGCCCCAAAATAAGTGAAATTTCTGCAATTTTGCCCCAAAATAAGTGAAATTTCTGCAATTTTGCCCCAAAATAAGGGAAATTTCTGGAATTTTGCCCCAATATAAGTGGAATTTCTGAGTTTTGCCCCAAAATAAGGAGAATTTCTGTCTTTTTGCCCTAACATATAGGGAATTCTGCCTTTTTGCCCCACATTTAGGGGAATTTCTGCAATTTTGCTCCAAAATACGGGGAATTTCTTCCTTTTTGAACAAAAATAAGAAGAATGCATACCTTTTTGCCATAAATAAGTGAAATTTCTTCATTTTTGCTCCAAAATAAGGGGAATATCTGCATTTTGCCTCTAAATAAGTGGAATTTCTGTCTTTTTCCCCCAAAACAAAGGGAATTTCTGTCTTTTTTGCCCCAAAATAAAGAAAAATTCTGACTTATTACCCTGAAGTAAGTGAAATTTCTGCAATTTTTCTCCAAAATATGGGAAATTTCTGCATTTTTGCCCCCAAATAAGAGGAATTTCAGCCTTTTTACCTCAAAATAAGGGGAATTTCTACATTTATGCCACAAAATATTAGGAATTTCTGTCTTTTTGCCCTGAACTAAGGAAAATTTCTGCCTTTTTTCCATGAAATAAGTGAAATTTCTGCAATTTTGCA
This sequence comes from Micromys minutus, assembly GCF_963924665.1. NCBI lineage: Eukaryota > Metazoa > Chordata > Mammalia > Rodentia > Muridae > Micromys > Micromys minutus. Next base: position 1,526,407 of record NW_027667145.1, read on the forward strand.
AAAAATAAGTGAAATTTCTGCAATTTTGCCCAAAAATAAGGGAAATTTCTGCAATTTTGCCCTAAAATAAGGAAAATTTCTGGAATTTTGCCCCAACATAAGAGGAATTTCTGAGTTTTGCCCCAAAATAAGGAGAATTTCTGCTTTTTGCCCCACAAATAGCGGGATTTCTGCAATTTTGCTCCAAAATACGGGGAATTTCTGCCTTTTTGCCCGAAAATAAGGAGAATGCATACCTTTTTGCCATAAAAAAGGGAAATGTCTTCATTTTTGCTCCAAAATAAGGGGAATTTTTGCTTTTTTGCCTCTAAATAAGTGGAATTTCTGTCTTTTTCCCCCAAAACAAAGAGAATTTCTGTCTTTTTTGCCCCAAAATAAGAAAATTTCTGATTTATTACCTTGAAATAAGTGAAATTTCTGCAATTTTGCCCCAAAATAAAGAAAATTTCTGCCTTTTTGCCCACAAATAAGTGGAATTTTAGCCTTTTTACCTCAAAATGAGGGGAATTTCTGCATTTTTGCCACAAAATATTAAGAATTTCTGCATTTTGCTCCAAAATAAGGAAAATTTCTGTTTTTTTCCCCTGAAATAAGTGAAATTTCTGCAATTTTGCCCCAAAATAAGTGAAATTTCTGCAATTTTGCCCCAAAATAAGGGAAATTTCTGGAATTTTGCCCCAAAATAAGTGGAATTTCTGAGTTTTGCCCCAAAATAAGGAGAATTTCTGTCTTTTTGCTCTAACATATAGGGAATTCTGCTTTTTGCCCCACATTTAGGGGAATTTCTGCAATTTTGCTCCAAAATACAAGGAATTTCTGCCTTTTTGAACGAAAATAAGAAGAATGCATACCTTTTTGCCATAAAAGGGAAATTTCTTCATTTTTGCTCCAAAATAAGGGGAATTTCTGCATTTTGCCTCTAAATAAGTGGAATTTCTGTCTTTTTCCCCCAAAACAAAGGGAATTTTTTTTTTGCCCCAAAATAAAGAAAAATTCTGACTTATTACCCTGAAGTAAGTGAAATTTCTGAAATTTTTCCCCAAAATATGGGAAATTTCTGCATTTTTGCCCCCAAATAAGAGGAATTTCAGCCTTTTTACCTCAAAATAAGGGGAATTTCTACATTTTTGCCACAAAATATTAGGAATTTCTGTCTTTTTGCCCCAAAATAAGGAAAATTTCTGCCTTTTTTCCATGAAATAAGTGAAATTTCTGCAATTTTGCAAAAAATAAGTGAAATTTCTGCAATTTTGCCCAAAAATAAGGGAAATTTCTGCAATTTTGCCCCAAAATAAGGGAAATTTCTGGAATTTTGCCCCAAAATAAGTGGAATTTCTGAGTTTTGCCCCAAAATAAGGAGAATTTCTGCTTTTTGCCCCACAAATAGCGGGATTTCTGCAATTTTGCTCCAAAATACGGGGAATTTCTACCTTTTTGCCTGAAAATAAGGAGAATGCATACCTTTTTGCCATAAAAAAAGGGAAATGTCTTCATTTTTGCTCCAAAATAAGGGGAATTTCTGCTTTTTTGCCTCTAAAGAAGTGGAATTTCTGTCTTTTTCTTCCAAAACAAAGGTTATTCATATCTTTTTGCCCAAAAATAGGAAAAATTTCTAACATATTATCCTTAAATAAGTGAAATTTCTGCAATTTTGCCCCAAAATAAGGGAAATTTCTGGATTTTTGCCCCAAAATTTGTGGAATTTCTGAGTTTTACCCCAAAATAAGGAGAATTTCTGTCTTTTGGCCCCAACATATAGGGAACTTCAGCCTTTTTGCCCCACAATTAAGGCAATTTCTGCAATTTTGCTCCAAATTACGGGGAATTTCTTCCTTTTTGCCCGAAAATAAGAAGAATGCATATATTTTTGCCATAAAAAAGGGAAATTTCTTCATTTTTGCTCCAAAATAAAGAAAATTTCTGCTTTTATGCGTCTAAATAAGTGGAATTTCTGTCTTTTCCCCCAAAAGAAAGAGAATTTCTGTCTTTTTTGCCCCAAAATAAGAAAATTTCTGATTTATTACCTTGAAATAAGTGAAATTTCTGCAATTTTGCCCCAAAATAAAGAAAATTTCTGCCTTTTTGCCCCCAAGTAAGGGGAATTTCAGCCTTTTTACCTCAAAATGAGGGGAATTTCTGCATTTTTGCCACAAAATATTAGGAATTTCTGCATTTTGCTCTAAAATAAGGAAAATTTCTGCCTTTTTCCCCTGAAATAAGTGAAATTTCTGCAATTTTGCCCCAAAATAAGTGAAATTTCTGCAATTTTGCCCCAAAATAAGGGAAATTAGTGGAATTTCTGAGTTTTGCCCCAAAATAAGGAGAATTTCTGTCTTTTTGCCCTAACATATAGGGAATTCTGCCTATTTGCCCCACATTTAGGGGAATTTCTGCAATTTTGCTCCAAAATACGGGGAATTTCTGCCTTTTTGAAAAAAATAAGAAGAATGCATACCTTTTTGCCATAAAAAAGGGAAATTTCTTCATTTTTGCTCCAAAATAAGGGGAATTTCTGCATTTTGCCTCTAAATATGTGGAATTTCTGTCTTTTTCCCCCAAATCAAAGGGAATTTCAGTCTTTTTGGACCCAAAATAAAAAAAATTTCTGACTTATTACCCTGAAGTAAGTGAAAATTCTGCAATTTTGCCCCAAAATAAGGGAAATTTCTGCCTTTTTGCTCCCAAAAAAGGGGAATTTCAGATTTTTACCTCAAAATAATGGGAATTTCTGCATTTTTGCCACAAAATATTAGGAATTTCTGCCTTTTTGCCCCAAAAATTAGAAAAATTTCTGCCTTTTTTCCCTGAAATAAGTGAAATTTCTGCAATTTTGCCCAAAAATAAGTGAAATTTCTGCAATTTTGCCCAAAAATAAGGGAAATTTCTGCAATTTTGCCCCAAAATAAGGGAAATTTCTGGAATTTTGCCCCAAAATAAGTGGAATTTCTGAGTTTTGCCTCAAAATAAGGAGAATTTCTGTCTTTTTGCCCTAACATATAGGGAATTTCTGCTTTTTGCCCCACAATTAGAAGAATTTCTGCAATTTTGTTCCAAAATACGGGGAATTTCTGCCTTTTTGCCCGAAAATAAGAAGAATGCATACCTTTTTGCCATAAAAAAGGGAAATTTCTTCATTTTTGCTCCAAAATAAGGGGAATTTCTGCTTTTTTGCCCTAAATAAGTGGAATTTCTCTATTTTCCCCCAAAACAAAGGGAATTTCTCTCTTTTTCGCCCCAAAATAAAGAAAAATTCTGACTTATTACCCTGAAGTAAGTGAAATTTCTGCAATTTTTCCCCAAAATATGGGAAATTTCTGCATTTTTGCCCCCAAATAAGAGGAATTTCAGCTTTTTTACCTCAAAATAAGGGGAATTTCTACATTTTTGCCACAAAATATTAGGAATTTCTGCCTTTTTGCCCTGAAATAAGGAAAATTTCTTCCTTTTTTCCATGAAATAAGTGAAATTTCTGCAATTTTGCAAAAAATAAGTGAAATTTCTGCAATTTGCCCAAAAATAAGGGAAATTTCTGCAATTTTGCCCCAAAATAAGGGAAATTTCTGGAATTTTGCCCCAAAATAAGTGGAATTTCTGAGTTTTGCCCCAAAATAAGGAGAATTTCTGCATTTTGCCCCACATTTAGGGGGATTTCTGCAATTTTGCTCCAAAATACGGGGAATTTCTGCCTTTTTGCCCGAAAATAAGGAGAATGCATAACTTTTTGCCATAAAAAAGTGAAATGTCTTCATTTTTGCTCCAAAATAAGGGGAATTTCTGCTTTTTTGCCTCTAAATAAGTGGAATTTCTATCTTTTTCTTCCAAAACAAAGGTTATTCATATCTTTTTGCCCCAAAATAGGAAAAATTTCTGACTTATTATCCTTAAATAAGTGAAATTTCTGCAATTTTGCCCCAAAATAAGGGAAATTTCTGGATTTTTGCCCCAAAATTTGTGGAATTTCTGAGTTTTGCCCCAAAATAAGGAGAATTTCTGTCTTTTGGCCCCAACATATAGGGAATTTCAGCCTTTTTGCCCCACAATTAAGGCAATTTCTGCAATTTTGCTCCAAATTACGGGGAATTTCTGCCTTTTTGCCCGAAAATAAGAAGAATGCATATATTTTTGCCATAAAAAAGGGAAATGTCTTCATTTTTGCTCCAAAATAATGGGAATTTCTGCTTTTTTGCCTCTAAATAATTGGAATTTCTGTCTTTTTCTTCCAAAACAAAGGTTATTCATATCTTTTTGCCCCAAAATGGGAAAAAATTTCTGACTTATTATTCTTAAATAAGTGAAATTTCTGCAATTTTGCCCCAAAATAAGGGAAATTTCTGGATTTTTGCCCCAAAATTTGTGGAATTTCTGAGTTTTGCCCCAAAAAAGGAGAATTTCTGTCTTTTGGCCCCAACATATAGGGAATATCAGCCTTTTTGCCCCACAATTAAGGCAATTTCTGCAATTTTGCTCCAAATTACGGGGAATTTTCGCCTTTTTGCCCGAAAATAAGAAGAATGCATATATTTTTGCTATAAAAAAGGGAAATTTCTTCATTTTTGCTCCAAAATAAAGAAAATTTCTGCTTTTATGCGTCTAAATAAGTGGAATTTCTGTCTTTTTCCCCCAAAACAAAGAGAATTTCTGTCTTTTTTTGCCCCAAAATAAGAAAATTTCTGATTTATTACCTTGAAATAAGTGAAATTTCTGCAATTTTGCCCCAAAATAAAGAAAATTTCTGCCTTTTTGCCCCCAAATAAGGGGAATTTCAGCCTTTTTACCTCAAAATGAGGGGAATTTCTGCATTTTTGCCACAAAATATTAGGAATTTCTGCATTTTGCTCCAAAATAAGGAAAATTTCTGCCTTTTTCCCCTGAAATAAGTGAAATTTCTGCAATTTTGCCCCAAAATAAGTGAAATTTCTGCAATTTTGCCCAAAAATATAGGAAATTTCTGCAATTTTGCCCCAAGATAAGGGAAATTTCTGGAATTTTGCCCCAAAATAAGTGGAATTTCTGAGTTTTGCCTCAAAATAAGGAGAATTTCTGTCTTTTTGCCCTAACATATAGGGAATTTCTGCTTTTTGCCCCACAATTAGGGGAATTTCTGCAATTTTGCTCCAAAATACGGGGAATTTCTGCCTTTTTGCCCGAAAATAAGAAGAATGCATACCTTTTTGCCATAAAAAAGGGAAATTTCTTCATTTTTGCTCCAAAATAAGGGGAATTTCTGCATTTTGCCTCTAAATAAGTGGAATTTCTGTCTTTTTCCCCCAAAACAAAGGGAATTTCTGTCTTTTTTGCCCCAAAATAAGAAAATTTCTGATTTATTACCTTGAAATAAGTGAAATTTCTGCAATTTTGCCCCAAAATAAAGAAAATTTCTGCCTTTTTGCCCCCAAGTAAGGGGAATTTCAGCCTTTTTACCTCAAAATGAGGGGAATTTCTGCATTTTTGCCACAAAATATTAGGAATTTCTGCATTTTGCTCTAAAATAAGGAAAATTTCTGCCTTTTTCCCCTGAAATAAGTGAAATTTCTGCAATTTTGCCCCAAAATAAGTGAAATTTCTGCAATTTTGCCCCAAAATAAGGGAAATTAGTGGAATTTCTGAGTTTTGCCCCAAAATAAGGAGAATTTCTGTCTTTTTGCCCTAACATATAGGGAATTCTGCCTATTTGCCCCACATTTAGGGGAATTTCTGCAATTTTGCTCCAAAATACGGGGAATTTCTGCCTTTTTGAAAAAAATAAGAAGAATGCATACCTTTTTGCCATAAAAAAGGGAAATTTCTTCATTTTTGCTCCAAAATAAGGGGAATTTCTGCATTTTGCCTCTAAATATGTGGAATTTCTGTCTTTTTCCCCCAAATCAAAGGGAATTTCTCTCTTTTTGGACCCAAAATAAAAAAAATTTCTGACTTATTACCCTGAAGTAAATGAAAATTCTGCAATTTTGCCCCAAAATAAGGGAAATTTCTGCCTTTTTGCTCCCAAAAAAGGGGAATTTCAGATTTTTACCTCAAAATAATGGGAATTTCTGCATTTTTGCCACAAAATATTAGGAATTTCTGCCTTTTTGCCCCAAAAATTAGAAAAATTTCTGCCTTTTTTCCCTGAAATAAGTGAAATTTCTGCAATTTTGCCCAAAAATAAGTGAAATTTCTGCAATTTTGCCCAAAAATAAGGGAAATTTCTGCAATTTTGCCCCAAAATAAGGGAAATTTCTGGAATTTTGCCCCAAAATAAGTGGAATTTCTGAGTTTTGCCTCAAAATAAGGAGAATTTCTGTCTTTTTGCCCTAACATATAGGGAATTTCTGCTTTTTGCCCCACAATTAGAAGAATTTCTGCAATTTTGTTCCAAAATACGGGGAATTTCTGCCTTTTTGCCCGAAAATAAGAAGAATGCATACCTTTTTGCCATAAAAAAGGGAAATTTCTTCATTTTTGCTCCAAAATAAGGGGAATTTCTGCTTTTTTGCCCTAAATAAGTGGAATTTCTCTATTTTCCCCCAAAACAAAGGGAATTTCTCTCTTTTTCGCCCCAAAATAAAGAAAAATTCTGACTTATTACCCTGAAGTAAGTGAAATTTCTGCAATTTTTCCCCAAAATATGGGAAATTTCTGCATTTTTGCCCCCAAATAAGAGGAATTTCAGCTTTTTTACCTCAAAATAAGGGGAATTTCTACATTTTTGCCACAAAATATTAGGAATTTCTGCCTTTTTGCCCTGAAATAAGGAAAATTTCTGCCTTTTTTCCATGAAATAAGTGAAATTTCTGCAATTTTGCAAAAAATAAGTGAAATTTCTGCAATTTGCCCAAAAATAAGGGAAATTTCTGCAATTTTGCCCCAAAATAAGGGAAATTTCTGGAATTTTGCCCCAAAATAAGTGGAATTTCTGAGTTTTGCCCCAAAATAAGGAGAATTTCTGCATTTTGCCCCACATTTAGGGGGATTTCTGCAATTTTGCTCCAAAATACGGGGAATTTCTGCCTTTTTGCCCGAAAATAAGGAGAATGCATAACTTTTTGCCATAAAAAAGTGAAATGTCTTCATTTTTGCTCCAAAATAAGGGGAATTTCTGCTTTTTTGCCTCTAAATAAGTGGAATTTCTGTCTTTTTCTTCCAAAACAAAGGTTATTCATATCTTTTTGCCCCAAAATAGGAAAAATTTCTGACTTATTATCCTTAAATAAGTGAAATTTCTGCAATTTTGCCCCAAAATAAGGGAAATTTCTGGATTTTTGCCCCAAAATTTGTGGAATTTCTGAGTTTTGCCCCAAAATAAGGAGAATTTCTGTCTTTTGGCCCCAACATATAGGGAATTTCAGCCTTTTTGCCCCACAATTAAGGCAATTTCTGCAATTTTGCTCCAAATTACGGGGAATTTCTGCCTTTTTGCCCGAAAATAAGAAGAATGCATATATTTTTGCCATAAAAAAGGGAAATGTCTTCATTTTTGCTCCAAAATAATGGGAATTTCTGCTTTTTTGCCTCTAAATAATTGGAATTTCTGTCTTTTTCTTCCAAAACAAAGGTTATTCATATCTTTTTGCCCCAAAATGGGAAAAAATTTCTGACTTATTATTCTTAAATAAGTGAAATTTCTGCAATTTTGCCCCAAAATAAGGGAAATTTCTGGATTTTTGCCCCAAAATTTGTGGAATTTCTGAGTTTTGCCCCAAAAAAGGAGAATTTCTGTCTTTTGGCCCCAACATATAGGGAATATCAGCCTTTTTGCCCCACAATTAAGGCAATTTCTGCAATTTTGCTCCAAATTACGGGGAATTTTCGCCTTTTTGCCCGAAAATAAGAAGAATGCATATATTTTTGCTATAAAAAAAGGAAATTTCTTCATTTTTGCTCCAAAATAAAGAAAATTTCTGCTTTTATGCGTCTAAATAAGTGGAATTTCTGTCTTTTTCCCCCAAAACAAAGAGAATTTCTGTCTTTTTTTGCCCCAAAATAAGAAAATTTCTGATTTATTACCTTGAAATAAGTGAAATTTCTGCAATTTTGCCCCAAAATAAAGAAAATTTCTGCCTTTTTGCCCCCAAATAAGGGGAATTTCAGCCTTTTTACCTCAAAATGAGGGGAATTTTTGCATTTTTGCCACAAAATATTAGGAATTTCTGCATTTTGCTCCAAAATAAGGAAAATTTCTGCCTTTTTCCCCTGAAATAAGTGAAATTTCTGCAATTTTGCCCCAAAATAAGTGAAATTTCTGCAATTTTGCCCAAAAATATAGGAAATTTCTGCAATTTTGCCCCAAGATAAGGGAAATTTCTGGAATTTTGCCCCAAAATAAGTGGAATTTCTGAGTTTTGCCTCAAAATAAGGAGAATTTCTGTCTTTTTGCCCTAACATATAGGGAATTTCTGCTTTTTGCCCCACAATTAGGGGAATTTCTGCAATTTTGCTCCAAAATACGGGGAATTTCTGCCTTTTTGCCCGAAAATAAGAAGAATGCATACCTTTTTGCCATAAAAAAGGGAAATTTCTTCATTTTTGCTCCAAAATAAGGGGAATTTCTGCATTTTGCCTCTAAATAAGTGGAATTTCTGTCTTTTTCCCCCAAAACAAAGGGAATTTCTGTCTTTTTTGCCCCAAAATAAAGAAAAATTCTGACTTATTACCCTGAAGTAAGTGAAATTTCTGCAATTTTTCCCCAAAATATGGAAAATTTCTGCATTTTTGCCCCCAAATAAGAGGAATTTCAGCCTTTTTACCTCAAAATAATGGGAATTTCTACATTTTTGCCACAAAATATTAGGAATTTCTGTCTTTTTGCCCCGAAATAAGGAAAATTTCTGCCTTTTTTCCATGAAATAAGTGAAATTTCTGCAATTTTGCAAAAAATAAGTGAAATTTCTGCAATTTTGCCCAAAAATAAGGGAAATTTCTGCAATTTTGCCCCAAAATAAGGGAAATTTATGGAATTTTGCCCCAAAATAAGTGGAATTTCTGAGTTTTGCCCCAAAATAAGGAGAATTTCTGCTTTTTGCCCCACAAATAGCGGGATTTCTGCAATTTTGCTCCAAAATACGGGGAATTTCTACCTTTTTGCCTGAAAATAAGGAGAATGCATACCTTTTTGCCATAAAAAAGGGAAATGTCTTCATTTTTGCTCCAAAATAAGGGGAATTTCTGCTTTTTTGCCTCTAAAGAAGTGGAATTTCTGTCTTTTTCTTCCAAAACAAAGGTTATTCATATCTTTTTGCCCAAAAATAGGAAAAATTTCTAACATATTATCCGTAAATAAGTGAAATTTCTGCAATTTTGCCCCAAAATAAGGGAAATTTCTGGATTTTTGCCCCAAAATTTGTGGAATTTCTGAGTTTTACCCCAAAATAAGGAGAATTTCTGTCTTTTGGCCCCAACATATAGGGAACTTCAGCCTTTTTGCCCCACAATTAAGGCAATTTCTGCAATTTTGCTCCAAATTACGGGGAATTTCTTCCTTTTTGCCCGAAAATAAGAAGAATGCATATATTTTTGCCATAAAAAAGGGAAATTTCTTCATTTTTGCTCCAAAATAAAGAAAATTTCTGCTTTTATGCGTCTAAATAAGTGGAATTTCTGTCTTTTCCCCCAAAACAAAGAGAATTTCTGTCTTTTTTGCCCCAAAATAAGAAAATTTCTGATTTATTACCTTGAAATAAGTGAAATTTCTGCAATTTTGCCCCAAAATAAAGAAAATTTCTGCCTTTTTGCCCCCAAGTAAGGGGAATTTCAGCCTTTTTACCTCAAAATGAGGGGAATTTCTGCATTTTTGCCACAAAATATTAGGAATTTCTGCATTTTGCTCCAAAATAAGGAAATTTTCTGCCTTTTTCCCCTGAAATAAGTGAAATTTCTGCAATTTTGCCCCAAAATAAGTGAAATTTCTGCAATTTTGCCCCAAAATAAGGGAAATTAGTGGAATTTCTGAGTTTTGCCCCAAAATAAGGAGAATTTCTGTCTTTTTGCCCTAACATATAGGGAATTCTGCCTATTTGCCCCACATTTAGGGGAATTTCTGCAATTTTGCTCCAAAATACGGGGAATTTCTGCCTTTTTGAAAAAAATAAGAAGAATGCATACCTTTTTGCCATAAAAAAGGGAAATTTCTTCATTTTTGCTCCAAAATAAGGGGAATTTCTGCATTTTGCCTCTAAATATGTGGAATTTCTGTCTTTTTCCCCCAAATCAAAGGGAATTTCAGTCTTTTTGGACCCAAAATAAAAAAAATTTCTGACTTATTACCCTGAAGTAAGTGAAAATTCTGCAATTTTGCCCCAAAATAAGGGAAATTTCTGCCTTTTTGCTCCCAAAAAAGGGGAATTTCAGATTTTTACCTCAAAATAATGGGAATTTCTGCATTTTTGCCACAAAATATTAGGAATTTCTGCCTTTTTGCCCCAAAAATTAGAAAAATTTCTGCCTTTTTTCCCTGAAATAAGTGAAATTTCTGCAATTTTGCCGAAAAATAAGTGAAATTTCTGCAATTTTGCCCAAAAATAAGGGAAATTTCTGCAATTTTGCCCCAAAATAAGGGAAATTTCTGGAATTTTGCCCCAAAATAAGTGGAATTTCTGAGTTTTGCCTCAAAATAAGGAGAATTTCTGTCTTTTTGCCCTAACATATAGGGAATTTCTGCTTTTTGCCCCACAATTAGAAGAATTTCTGCAATTTTGTTCCAAAATACGGGGAATTTCTGCCTTTTTGCCCGAAAATAAGAAGAATGCATACCTTTTTGCCATAAAAAAGGGAAATTTCTTCATTTTTGCTCCAAAATAAGGGGAATTTCTGCTTTTTTGCCCTAAATAAGTGGAATTTCTCTATTTTCCCCCAAATCAAAGGGAATTTCTCTCTTTTTCGCCCCAAAATAAAGAAAAATTCTGACTTATTACCCTGAAGTAAGTGAAATTTCTGCAATTTTTCCCCAAAATATGGGAAATTTCTGCATTTTTGCCCCCAAATAAGAGGAATTTCAGCTTTTTTACCTCAAAATAAGGGGAATTTCTACATTTTTGCCACAAAATATTAGGAATTTCTGTCTTTTTGCCCTGAAATAAGGAAAATTTCTGCCTTTTTTCCATGAAATAAGTGAAATTTCTGCAATTTTGCAAAAAATAAGTGAAATTTCTGCAATTTGCCCAAAAATAAGGGAAATTTCTGCAATTTTGCCCCAAAATAAGGAAAATTTCTGGAATTTTGCCCCAAAATAAGTGGAATTTCTGAGTTTTGCCCCAAAATAAGGAGAATTTCTGCTTTTTGCCCCACAATTAGGGGGATTTCTGCAATTTTGCTCCAAAATACGGGGAATTTCTGCCTTTTTGCCCGAAAATAAGGAGAATGCATAACTTTTTGCCATAAAAAAGTGAAATGTCTTCATTTTTGCTCCAAAATAAGGGGAATTTCTGCTTTTTTGCCTCTAAATAAGTGGAATTTCTGTCTTTTTCTTCCAAAACAAAGGTTATTCATATCTTTTTGCCCCAAAATAGGAAAAATTTCTGACTTATTATCCTTAAATAAGTGAAATTTCTGCAATTTTGCCCCAAAATAAGGGAAATTTCTGGATTTTTGCCCCAAAATTTGTGGAATTTCTGAGTTTTGCCCCAAAATAAGGAGAATTTCTGTCTTTTGGCCCCAACATATAGGGAATTTCAGCCTTTTTGCCCCACAATTAAGGCAATTTCTGCAATTTTGCTCCAAATTACGGGGAATTTCTGCCTTTTTGCCCGAAAATAAGAAGAATGCATATATTTTTGCCATAAAAAAGGGAAATGTCTTCATTTTTGCTCCAAAATAATGGGAATTTCTGCTTTTTTGCCTCTAAATAAGTGGAATTTCTGTCTTTTTCTTCCAAAACAAAGGTTATTCATATCTTTTTGCCCCAAAATGGGAAAAAATTTCTGACTTATTATCCTTAAATAAGTGAAATTTCTGCAATTTTGCCCCAAAATAAGGGAAATTTCTGGATTTTTGCCCCAAAATTTGTGGAATTTCTGAGTTTTGCCCCAAAAAAGGAGAATTTCTGTCTTTTGGCCCCAACATATAGGGAATATCAGCCTTTTTGCCCCACAATTAAGGCAATTTCTGCAATTTTGCTCCAAATTACAGGGAATTTTTGCCTTTTTGCCCGAAAATAAGAAGAATGCATATATTTTTGCCATAAAAAAGGGAAATTTCTTAATTTTTGCTCCAAAATAAAGAAAATTTCTGCTTTTATGCGTCTAAATAAGTGGAATTTCTGTCTTTTTCCCCCAAAACAAAGAGAATTTCTGTCTTTTTTTGCCCCAAAATAAGAAAATTTCTGATTTATTACCTTGAAATAAGTGAAATTTCTGCAATTTTGCCCCAAAATAAAGAAAATTTCTGCCTTTTTGCCCCCAAATAAGGGGAATTTCAGCCTTTTTACCTCAAAATGAGGGGAATTTCTGCATTTTTGCCACAAAATATTAGGAATTTCTGCATTTTGCTCCAAAATAAGGAAAATTTCTGCCTTTTTCCCCTGAAATAAGTGAAATTGCTGCAATTTTGCTCAAAAATAAGTGAAATTTCTGCAATTTTGCCCCAAAATAAGTGAAATTTCTGCAATTTTGCCCCAAAATAAGTGAAATTTCTGCAATTTTGCCCCAAAATAAGGGAAATTTCTGGAATTTTGCCCCAATATAAGTGGAATTTCTGAGTTTTGCCCCAAAATAAGGAGAATTTCTGTCTTTTTGCCCTAACATATAGGGAATTCTGCCTTTTTGCCCCACATTTAGGGGAATTTCTGCAATTTTGCTCCAAAATACGGGGAATTTCTTCCTTTTTGAACAAAAATAAGAAGAATGCATACCTTTTTGCCATAAAAAAGGGAAATTTCTTCATTTTTGCTCCAAAATAAGGGGAATTTCTGCATTTTGCCTCTAAATAAGTGGAATTTCTGTCTTTTTTCCCCAAAACAAAGGGAATTTCTGTCTTTTTTGCCCCAAAATAAAGAAAAATTCTGACTTATTACCCTGAAGTAAGTGAAATTTCTGCAATTTTTCTCCAAAATATGGGAAATTTCTGCATTTTTGCCCCCAAATAAGAGGAATTTCAGCCTTTTTACCTCAAAATAAGGGGAATTTCTACATTTTTGCCACAAAATATTAGGAATTTCTGTCTTTTTGCCCTGAACTAAGGAAAATTTCTGCCTTTTTTCCATGAAATAAGTGAAATTTCTGAAATTTTGCAAAAAATAAGTGAAATTTCTGCAATTTTGCCCAAAAATAAGGGAAATTTCTGCAATTTTGCCCTAAAATAAGGAAAATTTCTGGAATTTTGCCCCAACATAAGAGGAATTTCTGAGTTTTGCCCCAAAATAAGGAGAATTTCTGCTTTTTGCCCCACAAATAGCGGGATTTCTGCAATTTTGCTCCAAAATACGGGGAATTTCTGCCTTTTTGCCCGAAAATAAGGAGAATGCATACCTTTTTGCCATAAAAAAGGGAAATGTCTTCATTTTTGCTCCAAAATAAGGGGAATTTCTGCTTTTTTGCCTCTAAATAAGTGGAATTTCTGTCTTTTTCTTCCAAAACAAAGGTTATTCATATCTTTTTGCCACAAAATAGGAAAATTTCTGACATATTATCCGTAAATAAGTGAAATTTCTGCAATTTTGCCGCAAAATAAGGGAAATTTCTGGATTTTTGCCCCAAAATTTGTGGAATTTCTGAGTTTTGCCCCAAAATAAGGAGAATTTCTGTCTTTTGGCCCCAACATATAGGGAATATCAGCCTTTTTGCCCCACAATTAAGGCAATTTCTGCAATTTTGCTCGAATTACGGGGAATTTTTGCCTTTTTGCCCGAAAATAAGAAGAATGCATATATTTTTGCCATAAAAAAGGGAAATTTCTTCATTTTTGCTCCAAAATAAAGAAAATTTCTGCTTTTATGAGTCTAAACAAGTGGAATTTCTGTCTTTTTCCCCCAAAACAAAGAGAATTTCTGTCTTTTTTTGCCCCAAAATAAGAAAATTTCAGATTTATTACCTTGAAATAAGTGAAATTTCTGCAATTTTGCCCCAAAATAAAGAAAATTTCTGCCTTTTTGCCCCCAAATAAGGGGAATTTCAGCCTTTTTACCTCAAAATGAGGGGAATTTCTGCATTTTTGCCACAAAATATTAGGAATTTCTGCATTTTGCTCCAAAATAAGGAAAATTTCTGCCTTTTTCCCCTGAAATAAGTGAAATTTCTGCAATTTTGCCCCCAAATAAGTGAAATTTCTGCAATTTTGCCCCAAAATTAGTGAAATTTCTGCAATTTTGCCCCAAAATAAGTGAAATTTCTGCAATTTTGCCCCAAAATAAGGGAAATTTCTGGAATTTTGCCCCAATATAAGTGGAATTTCTGAGTTTTGCCCCAAAATAAGGAGAATTTCTGTCTTTTTGCCCTAACATATAGGGAATTCTGCCTTTTTGCCCCACATTTAGGGGAATTTCTGCAATTTTGCTCCAAAATACGGGGAATTTCTTCCTTTTTGAACAAAAATAAGAAGAATGCATACCTTTTTGCCATAAAAAAGGGAAATTTCTTCATTTTTGCTCCAAAATAAGGGGAATTTCTGCATTTTGCCTCTAAATATGTGGAATTTCTGTCTTTTTCCCCCAAAACAAAGGGAATTTCTGTCTTATTGGCCCCAAAATAAAAAAATTCTGACTTATTACCCTTAAGTAAGTGAAAATTCTGCAATTTTGCCCCAAAATAAGGGAAATTTCTGCCTTTTTGCTCCCAAAAAAGGGGAATTTCAGAATTTTTACCTCAAAATAATGGGAATTTCTGCATTTTTGCCACAAAATATTAGGAATTTCTGCCTTTTTGCCCCAAAAATTAGAAAAATTTCTGCCTTTTTTCCCTGAAATAAGTGAAATTTCTGCAATTTTGCCCAAAAATAAGTGAAATTTCTGCAATTTTGCCCAAAAATATAGGAAATTTCTGCAATTTTGCCCCAAGATAAGGGAAATTTCTGGAATTTTGCCCCAAAATAAGTGGAATTTCTGAGTTTTGCCTCAAAATAAGGAGAATTTCTGTCTTTTTGCCCTAACATATAGGGAATTTCTGCTTTTTGCCCCACAATTAGGGGAATTTCTGCAATTTTGCTCCAAAATACGGGGAATTTCTGCCTTTTTGCCCGAAAATAAGAAGAATGCATAACTTTTTGCCATAAAAAAGGGAAATTTCTTCATTTTTGCTCCAAAATAAGGGGAATTTCTGCTTTTTTGCCTCTAAATAAGTGGAATTTCTCTTTTTTTCCCCCAAAACAAAGGGAATTTCTCTCTTTTTCGCCCCAAAATAAAGAAAAATTCTGACTTATTACCGTGAAGTAAGTGAAATTTCTGCAATTTTTCCCCAAAATATGGGAAATTTCTGCATTTTTCCCCCAAATAAGAGGAATTTCAGCCTTTTTACCTCAAAATAAGGGGAATTTCTACATTTTTGCCACAAAATATTAGGAATTTCTGTCTTTTTGCCCTGAACTAAGGAAAATTTCTGCCTTTTTTCCATGAAATAAGTGAAATTTCTGAAATTTTGCAAAAAATAAGTGAAATTTCTGCAATTTTGCCCAAAAATAAGGGAAATTTCTGCAATTTTGCCCTAAAATAAGGAAAATTTCTGGAATTTTGCCCCAACATAAGAGGAATTTCTGAGTTTTGCCCCAAAATAAGGAGAATTTCTGCTTTTTGCCCCACAAATAGCGGGATTTCTGCAATTTTGCTCCAAAATACGGGGAATTTCTGCCTTTTTGCCCGAAAATAAGGAGAATGCATACCTTTTTGCCATAAAAAAGGGAAATGTCTTCATTTTTGCTCCAAAATAAGGGGAATTTCTGCTTTTTTGCCTCTAAATAAGTGGAATTTCTGTCTTTTTCTTCCAAAACAAAGGTTATTCATATCTTTTTGCCACAAAATAGGAAAATTTCTGACATATTATCCGTAAATAAGTGAAATTTCTGCAATTTTGCCCCAAAATAAGTGAAATTTCTGCAATTTTGCAAAAAATAAGTGAAATTTCTGCAATTTTGCCCAAAAATAAGGGAAATTTCTGCAATTTTGCCCTAAAATAAAGAAAATTTCTGGAATTTTGCCCCAACATAAGAGGAATTTCTGAGTTTTGCCCCAAAATAAGGAGAATTTCTGCTTTTTGCCCCACAAATAGCGGGATTTCTGCAATTTTGCTCCAAAATACGGGGAATTTCTGCCTTTTTGCCCGAAAATAAGGAGAATGCATACCTTTTTGCCATAAAAAAAGGAAATGTCTTCATTTTTGCTCCAAAATAAGGGGAATTTTTGCTTTTTTGCCTCTAAATAAGTGGAATTTCTGTCTTTTTCTTCCAAAACAAAGGTTATTCATATCTTTTTGCCCCAAAATAGGAAAAATTTCTGACATATTATCCGTAAATAAGTGAAATTTCTGCAATTTTGCCCCAAAATAAGGGAAATTTCTGGATTTTTGCCCCAAAATTTGTGGAATTTCTGAGTTTTTCCCCAAAATAAGGAGAATTTCTGTCTTTTGGCCCCAACATATAGGGAATTTCAGCCTTTTTGCCCCACAATTAAGGCAATTTCTGCAATTTTGCTCCAAATTACGGGGAATTTCTGCCTTTTTGCCCGAAAATAAGAAGAATGCAAATATTTTTGCCATAAAAAATGGAAATTTCTTCATTTTTGCTCCAAAATAAAGAAAATTTCTGCTTTTATGCGTCTAAATAAGTGGAATTTCTGCTTTTTTCCCCCAAAACAAAGAGAATTTCTGTCTTTTTTGCCCCAAAATAAGAAAATTTCTGATTTATTACCTTGAAATAAGTGAAATTTCTGCAATTTTGCCCCAAAATAAAGAAAATTTCTGCCTTTTTGCCCCCAAATAAGGGGAATTTCAGCCTTTTTACCTCAAAATGAAGGGAATTTCTGCATTTTTGCCACAAAATATTAGGAATTTCGGCATTTTGCTCCAAAATAAGGAAAATTTCTGCCTTTTTCCCCTGAAATAAGTGAAATTTCTGCAATTTTGCCCCAAAATAAGTGAAATTTCTGCAATTTTGCCCCAAAATAAAGGAAATTTCTGGAATTCTGCCTCAAAATAAGTGGAATTTCTGAGTTTTGCCCCAAAATAAGGAGAATTTCTGTCTTTTTGCCATAACATATAGGGAATTCTGCCTTTTTGCCCCACATTTAGGGGAATTTCTGCAATTTTGCTCCAAAATACGGGGAATTTCTGCCTTTTTGAACAAAAATAAGAAGAATGCATACCTTTTTGCCATAAAAAAGGGAAATTTCTTCATTTTTGCTCCAAAATAAGGGGAATTTCTCCATTTTGCCTCTAAATATGTGGAATTTCTGTCTTTTTCCCCCAAAACAAAGGGAATTTCTGTTTTTTGGCCCCAAAATAAAAAAATTCTGACTTATTACCCTGAAGTAAGTGAAAATTCTGCAATTTTGCCCCAAAATAAGGGAAATTTCTGCCTTTTTGCTCCCAAAAAAAGGGGAATTTCAGACTTTTTACCTCAAAATAATGGGAATTTCTGCATTTTTGCCACAAAATATTAGGAATTTCTGCCTTTTTGCCCCAAAAATTAGAAAAATTTCTGCCTTTTTTCCCTGAAATAAGTGAAATTTCTGCAATTTTGCCCAAAAATAAGTGAAATTTCTGCAATTTTGCCCAAAAATATAGGAAATTTCTGCAATTTTGCCCCAAGATAAGGGAAATTTCTGGAATTTTGCCCCAAAATAAGTGGAATTTCTGAGTTTTGCCTCAAAATAAGGAGAATTTCTGTCTTTTTGCCCTAACATATAGGGAATTTCTGCTTTTTGCCCCACAATTAGGGGAATTTCTGCAATTTTGCTACAAAATACGGGGAATTTCTGCCTTTTTGCCCGAAAATAAGAAGAATGCATACCTTTTTGCCATAAAAAAAGGGATATTTCTTCATTTTTGCTCCAAAATAAGGGGAATTTCTGCATTTTGCCTCTAAATAAGTGGAATTTCTGTCTTTTTCCCCCAAAACAAAGGAAATTTCTGTCTTTTTTGCCCCAAAATAAAGAAAAATTCTGACTTATTACCCTGAAGTAAGTGAAATTTCTGCAATTTTTCCCCAAAATATGGGAAATTTCTGCATTTTTGCCCCCAAATAAGAGGAATTTCAGCCTTTTTACCTCAAAATAAGGGGAATTTCTACATTTTTGCCACAAAATATTAGGAATTTCTGTCTTTTTGCCCCGAAATAAGGAAAATTTCTGCCTATTTTCCATGAAATAAGTGAAATTTCTGCAATTTTGCAAAAAATAAGTGAAATTTCTGCAATTTTGCCCAAAAATAAGGGAAATTTCTGCAATTTTGCCCCAAAATAAGGGAAATTTCTGGAATTTTGCCCCAAAATAAGTGGAATTTCTGAGTTTTGCCCCAAAATAAGGAGAATTTCTGCTTTTTGCCCCACAAATAGCGGGATTTCTGCAATTTTGCTCCAAAATACAGGGAATTTCTACCTTTTTGCCTGAAAATAAGGAGAATGCATACCTTTTTGCCATAAAAAAGGGAAATGTCTTCATTTTTGCTCCAAAATAAGGGGAATTTCTGCTTTTTTGCCTCTAAATAAGTGGAATTTCTGTCTTTTTCTTCCAAAACAAAGGTTATTCATATCTTTTTGCCCAAAAATAGGAAAAATTTCTAACATATTATCCTTAAATAAGTGAAATTTCTGCAATTTTGCCCCAAAATAAGGGAAATTTCTGGATTTTTGCCCCAAAATTTGTGGACTTTCTGAGTTTTACCCCAAAATAAGGAGAATTTCTGTCTTTTGGCCCCAACATATAGGGAACTTCAGCCTTTTTGCCCCACAATTAAGGCAATGTCTGCAAATTTGCTCCAAATTACGGGGAATTTCTTCCTTTTTGCCCGAAAATAAGAAGAATGCATATATTTTTGCCATAAAAAAGGGAAATGTCTTCATTTTTGCTCCAAAATAAAGAAAATTTCTGCTTTTATGCGTCTAAATAAGTGGAATTTCTGTCTTTTTCCCCCAAAACAAAGAGAATTTCTGTCTTTTTTGCCCCAAAATAAGAAAATTTCTGATTTATTACCTTGAAATAAGTGAAATTTCTGCAATTTTGCCCCAAAATAAAGAAAATTTCTGCCTTTTTGCCCCCAAATAAGGGGAATTTCAGCCTTTTTACCTCAAAATGAAGGGAATTTCTGCATTTTTGCCACAAAATATTAGGAATTTCGGCATTTTGCTCTAAAATAAGGAAAATTTCTGCCTTTTTCCCCTGAAATAAGTGAAATTTCTGCAATTTTGCCCCAAAATAAGTGAAATTTCTGCAATTTTGCCCCAAAATAAAGGAAATTTCTGGAATTCTGCCTCAAAATAAGTGGAATTTCTGAGTTTTGCCCCAAAATAAGGAGAATTTCTGTCTTTTTGCCATAACATATAGGGAATTCTGCCTTTTTGCCCCACATTTAGGGGAATTTCTGCAATTTTGCTCCAAAATACGGGGAATTTCTGCCTTTTTGAACAAAAATAAGAAGATGCATACCTTTTTGCCATAAAAAAGGGAAATTTCTTCATTTTTGCTCCAAAATAAGGGGAATTTCTCCATTTTGCCTCTAAATATGTGGAATTTCTGTCTTTTTCCCCCAAAACAAAGGGAATTTCTGTTTTTTGGCCCCAAAATAAAAAAATTCTGACTTATTACCCTGAAGTAAGTGAAAATTCTGCAATTTTGCCCCAAAATAAGGGAAATTTCTGCCTTTTTGCTCCCAAAAAAGGGGAATTTCAGACTTTTTACCTCAAAATAATGGGAATTTCTGCATTTTTGCCACAAAATATTAGGAATTTCTGCCTTTTTGCCCCAAAAATTAGAAAAATTTCTGCCTTTTTTCCCTGAAATAAGTGAAATTTCTGCAATTTTGCCCAAAAATAAGTGAAATTTCTGCAATTTTGCCCAAAAATATAGGAAATTTCTGCAATTTTGCCCCAAGATAAGGGAAATTTCTGGAATTTTGCCCCAAAATAAGTGGAATTTCTGAGTTTTGCCTCAAAATAAGGAGAATTTCTGTCTTTTTGCCCTAACATATAGGGAATTTCTGCTTTTTGCCCCACAATTAGGGGAATTTCTGCAATTTTGCTACAAAATACGGGGAATTTCTGCCTTTTTGCCCGAAAATAAGAAGAATGCATACCTTTTTGCCATAAAAAAAGGGATATTTCTTCATTTTTGCTCCAAAATAAGGGGAATTTCTGCATTTTGCCTCTAAATAAGTGGAATTTCTGTCTTTTTCCCCCAAAACAAAGGAAATTTCTGTCTTTTTTGCCCCAAAATAAAGAAAAATTCTGACTTATTACCCTGAAGTAAGTGAAATTTCTGCAATTTTTCCCCAAAATATGGGAAATTTCTGCATTTTTGCCCCCAAATAAGAGGAATTTCAGCCTTTTTACCTCAAAATAAGGGGAATTTCTACATTTTTGCCACAAAATATTAGGAATTTCTGTCTTTTTGCCCCGAAATAAGGAAAATTTCTGCCTATTTTCCATGAAATAAGTGAAATTTCTGCAATTTTGCAAAAAATAAGTGAAATTTCTGCAATTTTGCCCAAAAATAAGGGAAATTTCTGCAATTTTGCCCCAAAATAAGGGAAATTTCTGGAATTTTGCCCCAAAATAAGTGGAATTTCTGAGTTTTGCCCCAAAATAAGGAGAATTTCTGCTTTTTGCCCCACAAATAGCGGGATTTCTGCAATTTTGCTCCAAAATACGGGGAATTTCTACCTTTTTGCCTGAAAATAAGGAGAATGCATACCTTTTTGCCATAAAAAAGGGAAATGTCTTCATTTTTGCTCCAAAATAAGGGGAATTTCTGCTTTTTTGCCTCTAAATAAGTGGAATTTCTGTCTTTTTCTTCCAAAACAAAGGTTATTCATATCTTTTTGCCCAAAAATAGGAAAAATTTCTAACATATTATCCTTAAATAAGTGAAATTTCTGCAATTTTGCCCCAAAATAAGGGAAATTTCTGGATTTTTGCCCCAAAATTTGTGGACTTTCTGAGTTTTACCCCAAAATAAGGAGAATTTCTGTCTTTTGGCCCCAACATATAGGGAACTTCAGCCTTTTTGCCCCACAATTAAGGCAATTTCTGCAAATTTGCTCCAAATTACGGGGAATTTCTTCCTTTTTGCCCGAAAATAAGAAGAATGCATATATTTTTGCCATAAAAAAGGGAAATGTCTTCATTTTTGCTCCAAAATAAAGAAAATTTCTGCTTTTATGCGTCTAAATAAGTGGAATTTCTGTCTTTTTCCCCCAAAACAAAGAGAATTTCTGTCTTTTTTGCCCCAAAATAAGAAAATTTCTGATTTATTACCTTGAAATAAGTGAAATTTCTGCAATTTTGCCCCAAAATAAAGAAAATTTCTGCCTTTTTGCCCCAAAGTAAGGGGAATTTCAGCCTTTTTACCTCAAAATGAGGCGAATTTCTGCATTTTTGCCACAAAATATTAGGAATTTCTGCATTTTGCTCCAAAATAAGGAAAATTTCTGCCTTTTTCCCCTGAAATAAGTGAAATTTCTGCAATTTTGCCCCAAAATAAGTGAAATTTCTGCAATTTTGCCCCAAAATAAGGGAAATTAGTGGAATTTCTGAGTTTTGCCCCAAAATAAGGAGAATTTCTGTCTTTTTGCCCTAACATATAGGGAATTCTGCCTATTTGCCCCACATTTAGGGGAATTTCTGCAATTTTGCTCCAAAATACGGGGAATTTCTTCCTTTTTGAACAAAAATAAGAAGAATGCATACCTTTTTGCCATAAAAAAGGGAAATTTCTTCATTTTTGCTCCAAAATAAGGGGAATTTCTGCATTTTGCCTCTAAATATGTGGAATTTCTGTCTTTTTCCCCCAAAACAAAGGGAATTTCTCTCTTTCTGGACCCAAAATAAAAAAAATTTCTGACTTATTACCCTGAAGTAAGTGAAAATTCTGCAATTTTGCCCCAAAATAAGGGAAATTTCTGCCTTTTTGCTCCCAAAAAAGGGGAATTTCAGATTTTTACCTCAAAATAATGGGAATTTCTGCATTTTGCCACAAAATGTTAGAATTTTTCTGCCTTTTTGCCCCAAAAATTAGAAAAATTTCTGCCTTATTTCCCTGAAATAAGTGAAATTTCTGCAATTTTGCCCAAAAATAAGTGAAATTTCTGCAATTTTGCCCAAAAATAAGGGAAATTTCTGCAATTTTGCCCCAAAATAAGGGAAATTTCTGGAATTTTGCCCCAAAATAAGTGGAATTTCTGAGTTTTGCCTCAAAATAAGGAGAATTTCTGTCTTTTTGCCCTAACATATAGGGAATTTCTGCTTTTTGCCCCACAATTAGAAGAATTTCTGCAATTTTGTTCCAAAATACGGGGAATTTCTGCCTTTTTGCCCGAAAATAAGAAGAATGCATACTTTTTGCCATAAAAAAGGGAAATTCCTTCATTTTTGCTCCAAAATAAGGGGAATTTCTGCTTTTTTGCCCTAAATAAGTGGAATTTCTCTGTTTTTCCCCCAAAACAAAGGGAATTTCTCTCTTTTTCGCCCCAAAATAAAGAAAAATTTTGACTTATTACCCTGAAGTAAGTGAAATTTCTGCAATTTTTCCCCAAAATATGAGAAATTTCTGCATTTTTGCCCCCAAATAAGAGGAATTTCAGCTTTTTTACCTCAAAATAAGGGGAATTTCTACATTTTTGCCACAAAATATTAGGAATTTCTGCCTTTTTGCCCTGAAATAAGGAAAATTTCTGCCTTTTTTCCATGAAATAAGTGAAATTTCTGCAATTTTGCAAAAAATAAGTGAAATTTCTGCAATTTTGCCCAAAAATAAGGGAAATTTCTGCAATTTTGCCCCAAAATAAGGGAAATTTCTGAAATTTTGCCCCAAAACAAGTGGAATTTCTGAGTTTTGCCCCAAAATGAGGAGAATTTCTGCTTTTTGCCCCACAATTAGGGGGATTTCTGCAATTTTGCTCCAAAATACGGGGAATTTCTGCCTTTTTGCCCGAAAATACGGAGAATGCATACCTTTTTGCCATAAAAAAGTGAAATGTCTTCATTTTTGCTCCAAAATAAGGGGAATTTCTGCTTTTTTGCCTCTAAATAAGTGGAATTTCTGTCTTTTTCTTCCAAAACAAAGGTTATTCATATCTTTTTGCCCCAAAATAGGAAAAATTTCTGACTTATTATCCTTAAATAAGTGAAATTTCTGCAATTTTGCCCCAAAATAAGGGAAATTTCTGGATTTTTGCCCCAAAATATGTGGAATTTCTGAGTTTTGCCCCAAAATAAGGAGAATTTCTGTCTTTTGGCCCCAACATATAGGGAATTTCAGCCTTTTTGCCCCACAATTAAGGCAATTTCTGCAATTTTGCTCCAAATTACGGGGAATTTCTGCCTTTTTGCCCGAAAATAAGAAGAATGCATATATTTTTGCCATAAAAAAGGGAAATTTCTTCATTTTTGCTCCAAAATAAAGAAAATTTCTGCTTTTATGCGTCTAAATAAGTGGAATTTCTGTCTTTTTCCCCCAAAACAAAGAGAATTTCTTTCTTTTTTGCCCCAAAATAAGAAAATTTTTGATTTATTACCTTGAAATAAGTGAAATTTCTGCAATTTTGCCCCAAAATAAAGAAAATTTCTGCCTTTTTGCCCCCAAATAAGGGGAATTTCAGCCTTTTTACCTCAAAATGAGGGGAATTTCTGCATTTTTGCCACAAAATATTAGGAATTTCTGCATTTTGCTCCAAAATAAGGAAAATTTCTGCCTTTATCCCCTGAAATAAGTGAAATTTCTGCAACTTTGCCCCAAAATAAGTGAAATTTCTGCAATTTTGCCCCAAAATAAGGGAAATTTCTGGAATTTTGCTCCAAAATAAGTGGAATTTCTGAGTTTTGCCCCAAAATAAGGAGAATTTCTGTCTTTTTGCCCTAACATATAGGGAATTCTGCCTTTTTGCCCCACATTTAGGGGAATTTCTGCAATTTTGCTCCAAAATACGGGGAATTTCTGCCTTTTTGAACGAAAATAAGAAGAATGCATACCTTTTTGCCATAAAAAAGGGAAATTTCTTCATTTTTGCTCCAAAATAAAGGGAATTTCTGCATTTTGCCTCTAAATATGTGGAGTTTCTGTCTTTTTCCCCCAAAACAAAGGGAATTTCTGTCTTTTTGGCCCCAAAATAAAAAAAAATTTCTGACTTATTACCCTGAAGTAAGTGAAAATTCTTCAATTTTGCCCCAAAATAAGGGAAATTTCTGCAATTTTGCCCCAAAATAAGGGAAATTTCTGGAATTTTGCTCCAAAATAAGTGGAATTTCTGAGTTTTGCCCCAAAATAAGGAGAATTTCTGTCTTTTTGCCCTAACATATAGGGAATTCTGCCTTTTTGCCCCACATTTAGGGGAATTTCTGCAATTTTGCTCCAAAATACGGGGAATTTCTGCCTTTTTGAACGAAAATAAGAAGAATGCATACCTTTTTGCCATAAAAAAGGGAAATTTCTTCATTTTTGCTCCAAAATAAAGGGAATTTCTGCATTTTGCCTCTAAATATGTGGAGTTTCTGTCTTTTTCCCCCAAAACAAAGGGAATTTCTCTCTTTTTGACCCAAAATAAAACAAATTTCTGACTTATTACCCTGAAGTAAGTGAAAATTCTGCAATTTTGTCCCAAAATAAGGTAAATTTCTGCCTTTTTGCTCCCAAAAAAGGGGAATTTCAGATTTTTACCTCAAAATAATGGGAATTTCTGCATTTTTGCCACAAAATATTAGGAATTTCTGCCTTTTTGCCCCAAAAATTAGAAAAATTTCTGCCTTTTTTCCCTGAAATAAGTGAAATTTCTGCAATTTTGCCCAAAAATAAGTGAAATTTCTGCAATTTTGCCCAAAAATAAGGGAAATTTCTGCAATTTTGCCCCAAAATAAGGGAAATTTCTGGAATTTTGCCCCAAAATAAGTGGAATTTCTGAGTTTTGCCTCAAAATAAGGAGAATTTCTGTCTTTTTGCCCTAACATATAGGGAATTTCTGCTTTTTGCCCCACAATTAGAAGAATTTCTGCAATTTTGTTCCAAAATACGGGGAATTTCTGCCTTTTTGCCCGAAAATAAGAAGAATGCATACCTTTTTGCCATAAAAAAGGGAAATTTCTTCATTTTTGCTCCAAAATAAGGGGAATTTCTGCTTTTTTGCCCTAAATAAGTGGAATTTCTCTTTTTTTCCCCCAAAACAAAGGGAATTTCTCTCTTTTTCGCCCCAAAATAAAGAAAAATTCTGACTTATTACCCTGAAGTAAGTGAAATTTCTGCAATTTTTCCCCAAAATATGGGAAATTTCTGCATTTTTGCCCCCAAATAAGAGGAATTTCAGCTTTTTTACCTCAAAATAAGGGGAATTTCTACATTTTTTGCCACAAAATATTAGGAATTTCTGCCTTTTTGCCCTGAAATAAGGAAAATTTCTGCCTTTTTTCCATGAAATAAGTGAAATTTCTGCAATTTTGCAAAAAATAAGTGTAATTTCTGCAATTTTGCCCAAAAATAAGGGAAATTTCTGCAATTTTGCCCCAAAATAAGGGAAATTTCTGGAATTTTGCCCCAAAATAAGTGGAATTTCTGAGTTTTGCCCCAAAATGAGGAGAATTTCTGCTTTTTGCCCCACAATTAGGGGGATTTCTGCAATTTTGCTCCAAAATACGGGGAATTTCTGCCTTTTTGCCCGAAAATAAGGAGAATGCATACCTTTTTGCCATAAAAAAGTGAAATGTCTTCATTTTTGCTCCAAAATAAGGGGAATTTCTGCTTTTTTTGCCTCTAAATAAGTGGAATTTCTGTCTTTTTCTTCCAAAACAAAGGTTATTCATATCTTTTTGCCCCAAAATAGGAAAAATTTCTGACTTATTATCCTTAAATAAGTGAAATTTCTGCAATTTTGCCCCAAAATAAGGGAAATTTCTGGATTTTTGCCCCAAAATTTGTGGAATTTCTGAGTTTTGCCCCAAAATAAGGAGAATTTCTGTCTTTTGGCCCCAACATATAGGGAATTTCAGCCTTTTTGCCCCACAATTAAGGCAATTTCTGCAATTTTGCTCCAAATTACGGGGAATTTCTGCCTTTTTGCCCGAAAATAAGAAGAATGCATATATTTTTGCCATAAAAAAGGGAAATTTCTTCATTTTTGCTCCAAAATAAAGAAAATTTCTGCTTTTATGCGTCTAAATAAGTGGAATTTCTGTCTTTTTCCCCCAAAACAAAGAGAATTTCTTTCTTTTTTGCCCCAAAATAAGAAAATTTCTGATTTATTACCTTGAAATAAGTGAAATTTCTGCAATTTTGCCCCAAAATAAAGAAAATTTCTGCCTTTTTGCCCCCAAATAAGGGGAATTTCAGCCTTTTTACCTCAAAATGAGGGGAATTTCTGCATTTTTGCCACAAAATATTAGGAATTTCTGCATTTTGCTCCAAAATAAGGAAAATTTCTGCCTTTTTCCCCTGAAATAAGTGAAATTTCTGCAACTTTGCCCCAAAATAAGTGAAATTT